>NC_080758.1:1744035-2044909 GCF_020826845.1 Diceros bicornis minor
TCCCAGGCCTTCTGTCTCTAGGGGGCTGTGACTTGCCTCTCCACTGGCCCCTTTTCCCCCTCAGCTCCAGTTACATTGGCCTTCTTGCTACTTACTCCTTGCTTCTTCTTGCCCCAGGGCCTTTGCACAGGCAGCCCCTCTGCCTGGAGCACACCCCCATTACAGTGTAGGCCTCAGATGCCACCTCCTCAGAGAGACCTGCCTTGATTTCCCCACCTGAAACAGGTGCCCCTCTCCCTCCCTGCTCTCCTGTTGCTTTTGTGATGGGTGTGTGCCCATCTCTCACGTGAGCCGTATCCCGAGTCGAGAATACAGTAGGTGCTCGATGTGTGTTTGCCGATCGAATGAGTAAATGGTGGACAAGGGTCTGCGGGTTAGGGGTGGAGGCCAGAGTGGTGGGGTGGGAGGGTGACTGGAGGCATCGGGGGGGTCCCAGCCCTTGTCAGCCATCTGACTGCTCCTTCCCCCACAGGGCCAGTACTGTGACATCTGCACGGCTGCGAACAGCAACAGGGCACACCCTGTGAGCAACGCCATCGATGGTACAGAGCGCTGGTGGCAGAGCCCGCCACTGTCCCGTGGCCTGGAGTACAATGAGGTCAACGTCACCCTGGACCTGGGCCAGGTAGAGTCCCTTTTTTGCTAGCTGCAGCCCCCACCCTGTCTCTGGCCGAGGGCTTACTGTGGGGCATGAACCGTGAGGTCTCCACGCGGAGCTGGCTTTCGGGGCCCGGAGGCTGGGCACACGGGCTGCTGGTGGCAGGCCTGGCATGGACATAGGCATGGCAGTGGGCCCTTCTGTTGGTTCTTTGAACATCCTTGGCACACAGGGAAGGAGCAGGCTCTGTGGGGTGCTCACCAGAGGTGACGTGGGGGGTCGGGTGAGGGGCACAGAGGGGCCCCCATGGAGGCGGGCCTGAGATGCTGTGAGTCCCTGGCCTGGCGCCCTCTTGTTTACTCTGAGGAATTCCTCTGCAGGGAGCCAGGCTCTTGCTGGCCTGTGGGAGGGGCTCCAGGAATGCGGAGGAGGCCAGGAAGTGGACATTCCTGGGATACCTGTGCTGCAGTGGAGGCCACCGCGGGGTCAGGTGTGCCTGCTCAGGCCCCGGCTCAGGGCCCACCTTGGCCTTCGAGGCTCCTGTGCAGGCGGGTGGGGGGAGGGGGGCAGGCATTTCTCAGTGATGAAGGAGCCCCCTCGGTGGACCTGGGCCGGGTCCAACTCACACAGGCTGTGTCCCTCTCTCTCTGTGACTGCCCAGGTGCCTGGCCTTGGTGTCCTGGCCTGTGAAATGGGCCAGCAATCCCCTTGCATCTTGGGACGGGGTGGGGAGGGGGCAGGTAGATGAGGCCGAGCCTTGAAGCAGCCAGCACTGGGCCTGCCTGGGAGTCGGGGCTACAAAGTCGATCCTTCAGACCCCTACCCTGTTGGCAGGGGCGGGGAGGGAACACTGGACCATGAGTCCAGAGGTCTGAGTCCAGGCCAGCTTTGGCACTGTCACGGGGTGTGACCTGGTGGGTCTCTGCTCCTTGCTGAGCCCCCATCCCCTACAATCCTGAGGGTGTTAGAGGAGAGGGGTGAAGTGTCTCCCGTGAGCCTGGCTGGAAGGGCGGGCGCTGGGGGCAGGTTTGGGGTATGGTGTTGAGGTACCTCCTACCCCCAGCCTGGAGGCCTGCAGGCTTGGCCCAGCGGGTGGGTGGGCTGTGAGGAGAGTGGGTTCAAGTCCCAGCAAGTGGCCCGGAATTTCCGGGATGTGGATTAGCTGCTATGCCCCGGGGAAAAGCAGCCAGAGTCGGTGGGGGAGCAGCGGGTGGGTGAGGGGAGGGCTGGGGAGGGCTGCCCATCCTGGGCTCCCTGCCTGGGGGTCCCAGCTGGCGGTGTTACCTGGCCCAGGTGTGGGTAGGGCTCTGCCGTTTCCCTTCCCTCCCTGAGTTCCCACTGCTTTCCTGTCTCTGGGAGCCTGGGAGGGGCCTGAGTGACCCCGGATCCCCTTCTCTCTGGCATCACCATGGGGGGCGTGGGAGGGGAAGCGGAGCCTGCCCCCACCCTGGGTCAGTCAGAGGGAACTTACGCAGAGCTGGTGGGACAGGCCTGGGCAGTCTGGGGGAGGGATGATGGCCCTAGCTGGACGCACAGGCCCAGTCTCCCTGGCAATCCTAGGGGGCCAGGTGGGCACGGTCCCTGCTCAAGGTGCAGTGGGCAGGGCTGAGGAGGCACTGGGATGTCACCCTGCCCCACGCACTGTGGCTCTGCCCCCTCCTGGCCCTGTGGCCCACTGAGCCTCCGTCTCGACATCTGTGAACTGCGCTGGAGATGTCGGAGCAGCAGCGCATCTGCATTGTAGACGGGTCCTCGGCCAGGGAGAGGGTTTCACCACGCACATCCTGCCTCTCCAAGCCTCAGTTTCCCCAACTGTAAAATGACACAAAGGGGAAAGGGGCCATTTCCAGGGGAGAAATTTGTGGGGAGAGATTGACCCACCTGCCCATCTGCCTATCCCTCTCTCCCTCCTCCCTTTAGCAGATGAATCCACAAAGCCCCTGTCTTGGTTTGGGCGAAGGAGCCGCCAGCCCTGGTTGGGGGGTGCAGGGGAGCAGAGAGACTGCCCGCCTGTGTGCCCTGGAGTCTGGTGGGGCGGAGGGACTGCTTTCCAGCCCTTCGGGTGAGAGGAGTCTGTTTCCTGGGGATGAGCCTCTGTGGAATTCAAGAGGAAATTCCCGCATTCACTGCCTTCTCTTTTGGAAAAAGGAAGCCCACTGCCCCTTCCTCCCTGAGCCGCCCAGCAGTGCCTGGGTCCCTCAGAGTGCCCCTGCCTGCAGGGTCGGGGACAGAGACCAGGTCCTGCCGTCGGTGCCCAGTCTGAGGGTGGAGGAGCCCTACGTAGGTTAGGAAGAGGGATGCGAGGGCTCTGGAGGGGGCGGTAGTCAGGGCCGGAGCACTGGGGAGAAGCGTTCCGGAGGAGTGGGCCTGGGATGTGTCTGACTGGCCCTCACTGGCACCCTGGGGTGTGGGCCCTAAGTCCTCCAGGTCTGGTGACGGGAGCAGCTGCTGCCCACAGTCAGAGATGTCCCCAGGGAGGACCCTGTGCACACTCTCCCTGACGCAGATGGGAGAAGGCCAAGCAGGAGGGGCCTGGCTAAGCCAGCACGGTCCAGGGGTCCTGACCCCCGACTGAGGCTCTCCCACTTTGGGGGCCAGGCAGTCCTTTGAGGCGCAGGTCCTGGGGTGGGGCTGGGGCTTCTGTCAGGAAGCAGGCTGAACGGCCGCGGGTCTGGGCACTCCCCCTGCGCGCGCTGCCAGCGGCCTTTGTTCTGGGATCTGGAGCGGATGCCCCGGGAAGAGGGGCGGGGGCAGCTGGCACTGGGCACAGGAGGCCTTCGTGCCCCTGGGAGGACTGAGAAAGGGGGCGAGTGAGCTGCACTGCAGCCTCCGGCTCACGCCTGGTGGGAGGAGCTGGGGCTGGCAGGGCCTGGTCCCTGCGGTGTCCACCCATCTCGGGACGCGAAGCCCCGTGGGGCCTCTGTGAGCCGGCTCCTTCTTTCCTCAGACCACACCTCATCCTGTTCTGATCTTTCCCATCCCAGAGTAGGGTGGGGGGGGCCGTTGGACCCTCTCCTTCCCCTTTTGTAGATGGAGAAACCGAGGCTCCAGGAGCAAAGCCCTGGCTGGGAAGGGCACCGAGAGGCCCAGGTCTTGGCTCCCTGCCCTCCTCTCAGTGTGGACCTCAGCTGTGCTCAGGCCTGAGAGAACCAAGTCATTGGTCTGGGCCTTGATGGGTGCCAGCCTCAGAAGAGGCGGCGGGGGCACATGAAGGCTCCATGGCTGGTGACTGAGTCCAGCGGTGACCTGCCCAGGGGTCCTCCCAGGGGCCAGGGGGTTCGTTCTTATCTCCTGTCTTCCCCGGGGGCCTCCTGCCCCTCCTTCCCTGCACCCAGGGAATGGTTGGCGCTGTTTCTGACCACCCCAGCTCAGGCTGCACAGCAGGGCCGGTCCTGACTCAAGTGCCCCACCCCCCCCAAGGAGCTCTGCCATGGGATCCCAGGCCCTGTCCCCCTTAGGCCACTGGCAGTAAGGAGCTGGGCAGGGTGAGTTGGGGCTGGCAAGGTGTTCCCCTCCCTCTCCAGACATCCCCCTGGTGTCCTGGCCGTGGGGGAGGGGTTCTCCCCAGCTGACCCCTCCCCTTACCTGCTGGCCCAGCCCACATTCCCTAGATCCGGCTTCAGGTGTAGAATGCTGATCCTCTCTGGCTGTTTTCTTCTCCTGTGCCCTGTGATGGGGCAGGAGGGCCCTTTGTCCTAGCCCTGGAGCCGGTCAGTGGAGGGGAGCAGACTGGAGGGCCAGATGGAGGGGTGCAGAGGGGGACCTGGGGCCGGCATCGGGGTATAGGCTGGGGTGGTTGAATGTGAGTCAAAAGTGTTGGTTGAGGGCCTAGAAATACCAGGGTGAGGGGTCTGTGCCCTCTCTGGGGGACACTGGGGAGACAGGGCGCCAGTGTTGGCACCAGATTGGGGTGCCAGGGAGCAAGGCCCTGGTGAAGCTGCTGACCACAGGGGGCTGAGTTCTCCCTGGGCACATGGGGAAATTGAGTGCCAGTGTTGAGTGACCAGGCCCCCGGTGTTGGTGTCTGAAGGAGACACTGGGCTTGGACACGGCCAGGCTGTCTGCGTTCCGTGCCTCCCGGACTCAGTTTCCTCTTGTGTCCGTGGGAATGAGAGCACCTGTGCCTTGTAAGGGCCCCAGGACACACCGGCTGCCTTGGCTGTTGGGCTTCCCTGTGCAGCTCTGCCCACCCCAGTTCTGGGCGGCATGCCCTCGGAGGCTGGCCGGCTCAGGCCTCTCTGGGCAGGCCTCCTGGTCCCGACGTGCCTGCTGGCCTGCTGGGTTATGAGGCTGTGGCCGCTGGCCTGGCTCTCCGGGTCCGGCTGGGCGCTCAGCCATGTGGCCAGCATCCGTGAGGGTCAGCGGGGTTATTCAAGGGAAGTGGCAGGAAATGCGACCGAGGCTGGCCAGGCTCAGGTTACAGAGCCCAGTGGCCAGGACAGGTGCGGGGCGGGGCCGGACGTGGCCCCTGGAGCTGGGCTCCCTGGGGGAGGACAGCATGGGGGTCCTGGTGGCATCCCTGGGGTGGGCCCCCTCCTCCCACACAGACCCCGTCTCTCACGAGAACTGACGCACCTGCCTTTGCTTGTGCTTTGCCCAGAGGGGCCGCCCGTCCCCAGCCCTGCACATCCCACTGCCGCCACCCTCGCCCTCGTTGGCTGCACGTGGCCCTCCTGGCACACTTGTCTCTGGGCACACAGAGATGCCCCCCACCACCTCACGCTGGACCCCCCAGGCCCTGGCGGCTCCCGTTTTCCATCTGTTTTTAAACAAACCCCACGGCATTGGTCTCCTGCAATACTGCTCATCGGAGACTAAACTGTTTGGGTTTCGGGGTCCCCTTGGGATAAACTGCACTTTCTGTGGCCTGGGGCTGACCATCTGGCCTGACCTGGGCTGGGCTGTAGGGAGGAGGGGACGGGGCAGGGAGCACTGGGTGGGACTTGAAAACTCCCCTTCAAGGCAGGGGGCCCAAGACCACCCCTGGGTGGTTGGGGGCCTCTGAATGCCCCCCAGACCCAGCTCTATCGAGGGTGTGGGCCACATGGGGCATTTGTCCTCCACTCTGGTTGGTGAGCTCCTGCACACCCGTCGGGGGCCCTTCTACCCCCACCCATTCCCTGAAAGTACCCCGACCCAGCTCTGCAGTTAGGCACCCTGCCCAACAGAGTGGGGGTCCCCAGCGCCTCTGCCTGTCCTCTCTGGATTTCCATGTTTTGTTTTTCTTCCCAGCAGTGGCTTTTCCATTCCCTGTCTCTCTGGAGCCGGGTCCCCATGTGGCCTGTTTTCGGGCTCCCTGATCTCATTGTGCTGACGGCTATGCTTATTTACCCAGTTGGGGGCCTGAGTAGACACACCCGCCCTGCCCTGGCCTGGCCCCGCTGCCCCTGCTGTGGTGTTTATCTTTATCGAGGTTTCCAGATGGGGTCTCTGCCGAGAGGGTGGACATGTTGAGGAGAGGGCAAACCTGGGGGTGCTGGGCTGGGCAGATTCAGCACAATGGCCCCGAAGGCTGGCCCAACAGTCTGGGGGGTCCAGGAGGTCAGGGTGCCCCAGGGCTCACTCCCAGGGGAAGGGGCAGGGAGCTAGCCCGGACGCCTAGTCTAGGAGGGGCTTCCTGCCTCCACCCGGCCACAGCCTGGGACCCTGGCCCATCCCCGGGAATCGCCAGGGGCCCCTGCTTCCTGAGGGGCCGGGGCTGAGTCACAGACTGCCTGGTGATTCACCCGCCCAGCCCGGCGGGTGGGGGCTGGGTCCCCCCTCCCCCAGAACAGGGGCACGAGGTCTGGCCTGGGTCTCCCCAGCCCTGAGACGGGCCCAGGCAGAGGTGGGTGTGCTGGCCCTGACCCCCTTGTTCTCCTGGGGGTTCCAGCGTGGCCCTGCCCTTGGTGACGTGGGTGCCTAAGCCCGGAAGTCACCCTTTGCAACTGCCTGCCCCCCAGGGGCTACGGAGACCTGGGCGGGTCTGAGCATCAGTTTTCCTCTCTAGCCCTCCCCATGCTGTCCAGACCGAAGCCCTGGCCCCTGCGCACTCCCTTTCCCCACTCTGCCTCTGGACACCAGGGTGTGTGGTGTGGCCTCGGGTGTCCTCTGCAGCGTCCCTGCCAGGTGGCTTCTGCTTGCACACCTCCAGGGGTCTCGGAACTGTTGCGCCATCTTGAAAGGCACCGAGTCTGACCCACACCTGCACTGTGTTCGTCTTCCCACTGCCCCGTGCCCAGGGAGGGGAGGTGACCGCCCGGGGCCACGCGACCACTGGAGCCTGGAACCCACCCGACCCCGTGCCCTCCGGGCTCTCGCCACCCTGGCAAGCAGTGGTCCTGGGGGCACATCCCCTCCTGGGGAGTCCTGGCCCTCCATGGTCAGGCAGGGCATGGGGGCCGGGGGGTGGTGGCCAAGAGGCAGGTCCGGCTGCTGTCCTGGAGACGTGCCTGCCCCGAAATAGCCAGATTGTTAAAAATAGCTCGGAGGCTTTTGTGGCTTTTGCTTTAAAAGACGTTTTTTTCCTTCTGCACAGAATCTGTAGCAGCAGGAAAGGTCAGCGCGAGTTGGCAGCGGAGCGGAGCGGGCGGGGCAGGGGGAGGGCTGTGTCCAGGGAGGCCAGGGGTCTGCGCCCGCCCCCGGGTCATGCCCAGGGCGGCTGTGTGGCCCTGGGAGCTGGGATCAGGTCAAGGGTAGATGGGGAGCACTGGATGCACACCCTCTCTCCCCTCCGGCCTGGGCCAGGGCCTCGGGGACAGCTGTCCGGGGCCCCTGTGAGACAGACAGATGACCAGGTGGACAGACAGACAGAGGCAGGGTCTTGCATTAGCTCATCCCGGCGTGCCGGGCGTGGGCGCAGAGGTCCCATGCCACCCTTGTCCTGCCTGATCAGTGTTTTCGAGTCAATATTTGTGCAAGTGCTCTCAGCTGGGAAAAATGCGACCGGCCCGCCGACCTGGGGGAGGGACAGAGCTGGCCAGCGGAGGGTGCAGCCTGGTGGCCTCACTCAGGGAAAGGCGGGGGTGGGTCCCAGGGGGCTTGACGGGAGCTTTTAATCTCCTCGGGGGCCTTTGGTGGGGGCCGTGCTGTCGGCTCCCCAAGAGCAGCCTGCGTTTGTGTTTCACACACACCTCGGCCCCCCAGGCCCTCCGACCCCACCAGGGCTCCCTGGAATGCCTGAGCAGTGGCCAAGGTGCCAGTCTGGGTGTAGGGTCCGTCCCCCCGGAGGCTTGAGCCCCTCCCCCGACAGGGCTGGGCAAAATGGAAGATGACCTCAGAGCCTGGCAGTGGGTGAAAAGCCCTGTGCCCACCCCGCCCCCACCCCCGGGAAAGGCCTCTCCTGGCTTCACTTGGGCCTGCTCCTGCAAACGCCAGACCTTCCGGGAAGGGCCGGACACAGAATGGGTGTGTCTCCGGGTCCTGGGACTCTTCCCCCTCCGCCTGGATTCTTAGTAGCCTGTGCCTCCTGTGGGCTGGAGCCACAAGGGATCCACAGTCCCTCCGTTGTCTCTTGTATGGGGTCACCACAGCGGCCTCAGGCTGACAAGGGCTGGGGGGTGACTGTGGGCCTCTGGCAGCCCTGGACGGGACTCCCACTCTGCCCTGTGGGGCCCCTAGGCTCCGGGGCCTGGCTGGCCAACAGAAGCCCAGCTGGTCTGGGGCAGAAATCCAGAGCAGCAGGTGCCACAAGGGGACCTGGTCCCCTGGGCTGGGCAGGGCCCTGCTGAGGGTGCATTGGGTGGCCTGGGGTCTGACATCACCCTTGAGGCCAGTGGGCTGTTCAAAGCCCACCTGAGGATGCCCCTGTAAGCGGGCCTGGGGTGGGAGTGTGGCTTATCCCAGGCCCCCGAGTGGACACGGGTGCCCTCTACATGTGGCATGTCCACTAGCTGTGTCTCTGCCCTTTGTCTGGGGCCTCCCACTCCTCCTTAGTGCCTGCCCTCCCATGCAGACTGGGGCATCCATGTCCCCCGCCTGCCCTGCGTGGGTCTCCTTGGAGCCCAAACATAGCCCGCAGAGCCCAGCCTGGTAAATGGCCTGTCTGGCTCTGTTGTTCTCTTGGCTTCAGGCTGAGCCGGGGGCGGGGGGGGTGCTCGGTGGCCCTCAGAGCTGTGAGGCCTGGAAACCGTCGTCAGCACGTAGGGGTGGCCGAGGCGGGGGTGGGTGCGGGGGGCCGCCCCCAGAGGTGTGTGTGCGGGGGAACGGTGGATGTGCACACCCGGGGATGTGAGAGTGGAGCCTGCACAGGTGCCCACTCTCTCGGGGGTCTCGATGGCCCAGCTTCGTCATCGAGGCCACAAGCTGGGCAGGTGCTTCTGCCTGAGCCCACGGGCTGTTCTCAGTGGACCAGAGCCCTTTGCTGGGGGCTGTGGCCTGGGGTAGGGGCTCCAGGCGCTGACATGGGGATGCCCCGTCTAGTGCTATGCCCCCAGGAGTTGTAAGTATCTGAGGGGTGCCTTTGGCAGTGAGAGCCCTGCTCCCCAATCTGGAAGGGCCCTACCAGCCTCCATGGGGCAGCTGCCTCTTGAAAGGGGCACCTAATTACCCCTTCCCATGTTTCTACATGTCTGGGGCCCTTGGGCCAACGAGGATGGGCTGCAGTCAGGAGGGCTTCCCTGAAGAGGTGTCTGAAATGCCCTGTGTGGGATGTGCCAGGTGGGGCTGGGGCCCAAGGCTAGGACCTGCCAGGCTGCAGGGCAGGGGGGCAGATGGCCAAGGAGGTACCCCACCAAGCCCCTAGGGGTGCAGGACATGGGGACGTCCAGGGCTGCTGACCTCTGGCCAGGAAGAGGTGAGAGACGAGGTGTGGGCACCTCCCTGGGAGTGAGGTCAGGCCAAGACCCAGGAGGAGAGCAGGAGAGGGGGGCCTGGGCCACCTGGCAGGGGCTTGGGGGTGTTCTGGGTGTCTCTGGAGGAGCAGCTTCCCCATCCCCCTGGCTGGGTGCTCCCCTGACATAACCCAGGGCCCAGTGAAGTTCCAGCCTCCGACTCCTGGGCTGGCAGGGTCTGCTCCGCCGGGCTTGGGGAGGGCCCATTTTCCAATCTGTCTCCCCTCTTGGGGCCTCCTGACAATGGCAGGGGCTGGGCCTCAGTTGCTCATGCCACCTGCCCCCTGGGGGCCTCCTTGGCCGTGGACTGATCAGCAGGTGAAGGGGGCAGGTCCTGAGTTGGCTCTGAGAATGATGTCAGGGTGACCAGAGTGAGGCTGGGACAAGGCCCCCGTCCCAGCAGGGGGTTCACCTGCCGGCTGTGCGAGGAGGCCAGGCTCATTTGGGAGCCGGGGGCCCACCTGTCCAGCCTGACCACCAGTGCTTCGAGGACAGTGCGATGAGCTCCTGTCCTCACCTTGCCCAGCCCCACCGCCTGGGGCCTGTAAACAGGCTACCCCTACCCTGTGCCCCATGTGGCCCCAGCCCCCACCAGGCCTGTCTGCAGCCTCAGAGCCCACAGACCAATGTGGTTCTCTGAGCTGATGGGGCGGGCAGGTGGCCTGGGCCCCAGGCCCAGAAGGGGAGCCCTTCAGAAACCACGGCTTCCCACCATTCATCTCTGTGTCCCCCATCAGGCCTCAGTGGCCATGGGCCCCTCCCTGAGCCAGCTGGCCCTCTCCCCTGGGTCCAGGCAACCCATAGATATTCACTGTGAGAAAAGGGAGCCCGTCTCCAGGGTGGAGTGGCCCTCCGGGTGTGTGTGCCGGGCCCAAGCAGTGTGGCAGGGGCCTCAGGTATCAACACTCTCCCTGCCCCACAGGTTTTCCACGTGGCGTACGTGCTCATCAAGTTTGCCAACTCCCCTCGGCCGGACCTCTGGGTGCTGGAGCGGTCCACGGACTTCGGCCACACCTACCAGCCGTGGCAGTTCTTTGCCTGTGAGTCTCCTGGAGCCTGGGGCTGGCCGGGGGTGTCCCTGGGGGTGGGTTGCCATTGTTGTGCTCTCTCAAGGTTTCTGGACACCAGGCCTGCCCTCACGCCCCGCTTGTGCTCATGTCAGGACTGTCAGGTGCATGTTTCCCAAGGCAGGTGGGGTTGAGCGGCTCCCGTCCCTGATGTGGGCCACGGCTGCGTCCAGGGGCTGGTGGCACCAGGCGTCCTTCGTGCCATCTCTTGGCTCCCTCTGGACTGGCTTCATGCTCTGGCAGCTCCCGAGGTGACGAAGGCGACCGGCCTGGCCAGGAGAGCACGGGCGCCCTGCACCCACACTCACTGGCTGGCCATGTCATGTGCCACCCCAACCAGTCGTGTTGGTGAGGATGCTCCAATTGGGTGGGTCACATGTCCCCCTGAAACTCCATGGCCCAAGAGTGGGGGCGGGGCAGTCCTCTAACGGGCAGTCTGGAGCTGTCCCCCAAGGACAGGGCTGAGGAGGGCCATCCAGGGGGACATTGTTCTCTGCGGAGAGAGGGACAGGTGCAGCAAATGCCCCGGGGGTCAGCTCGCGCAGTGGGCGAGTTCAGAGTCCCTGGGCTCGGGGCATGGGCAGGGGCCCGCGGGTCCCCCGCCGTGCCCTCTGTGGAGGCTGCTCCGTCAGCCCGAGTGCCACCCTCTCTTCAGCAGGACCCTGCGGGGCTGGCGGGGCAGCGTTCCTGCCTCACCACTGAGGCCTTGGGGCTCAGGAAGTTCAGGCACGCCGGGGCACTGCCGTGGGGCCCAGGGTCCCAGGGCTTTCCTGAGGGCCGGTGCCCTCACCTTCTGGCCCCCTTCCCACAGCCTCCAAGAGGGACTGCCTTGAGCGATTCGGGCCACGGACGCTGGAGCGCGTCACGCGGGACGACGATGTGGTCTGCACCACGGAGTACTCTCGGATAGTGCCCCTGGAGAACGGCGAGGTGGGCCCCGGGGCGGAGGGCAGCACGTGGGGTCTCGGCTGGTCTGGTGGTGGCCACCAGGCCCCGGCCTGACCCTCCACCCGTCTGCAGATCGTGGTGTCCCTGGTGAATGGGCGCCCGGGGGCCGCGAACTTCTCCTCCTCACCCCTGCTGCGCGACTTCACCAAAGCCACCAACATCCGCCTGCGTTTCCTGCGCACCAACACGCTGCTGGGCCACCTCATGGGCAAGGCGCTGCGGGACCCCACCGTCACCCGCCGGGTGAGCGGGCAGGCTGGGCTGGCCGTGTGCGTGGTCCGGGTGGGCCAGGCTGGGCTGGTGTGGGCGGGCCACAGTGCTCATTCCGTGGGTGCAGTACTATTACAGCATCAAGGACATCAGCATTGGCGGCCGCTGTGTCTGCCACGGCCACGCGGATGTCTGTGATGCCAAAGACCCCACAGACCCCTTCAGGTGAGACCTGCGGCTCCCTGCCTGTCCCCCTCACTCCCTGCCCAACCCTGGGGGAGTTCCATTGCCCACTGTGTCCCTGGTCCCGTGTGACCTGCACCGGCCTGTGGCCTCAGTTTCCTCATGTGCGCAGTGGGGGAAGGGGCCATGTGCAGCCTCCCTGGGGGTGCCCTGTGCCCAGGTTGGGCCTGTTTGCCCTGCTGCCAGTGGAAGGGGGATCTTGTCCGGACCCCTGAACCAGCTGCCCCTCCCGCCTCAGCAGAAGCCCGGGGCCCTGTGGAGGGGAGTCACTGAGGGAGGTCATCGGCCTGAGGCTGGCTGTCTCGGTCCTCAGGGGTGGGTGGGATGCCCACCCCAGCTCCTCCACCTGCCCTCAGGACACAGCGACATAGTCCCTGCTGCCCCCACCCCTGACCTTCGCCCCCCACCACAGGCAGGGGCTGCGGCCTAGGACGGGCAGTCACCCAGAGACCCCCGTCTGACTTGCCCTCTGCTCACGAAGCTGGGGGCAGCTGACGGCTCTGACCTCCTGCCCCCAAGGTTCTGCCTCCTCGGAGCCCCGCACAGCAAGGCGGCAGACCCAGGCCCCACCCAGAGTCAGCCGGTAATGCAGAGCCCAGGCGTCTGCATCTGACAGGCTGCCAATAGGTGTTGTGTGCCTGAGTGGCTCCGGGCGCCCTGAGTTTGGCAAGTGTTCACCTGAGTTCACAGCCATAGCCTGGCACTGGGCCGGGCTGTCCTCTTCCTCGAAGCAGCCCGGCAGCGGTCCCTTCCTTCATTCGTTCTTTCGTTTGTTCCTCCTTCCTTCCTTCCGTCAGCAGCCGTGTGTTCAGCTAACATGTCCTGGGCTGTTGCTGCTCTGGGGACACAGTCCAGCCCCAGGAGCACCTGTTCTGGGGAGACAGGGAACATGCAAACCTGTACCCAGCGCGGTGGTCCTGCAGGGCTGAGTGCTGTGGGCTCATGAAGCAGGTACGGGGCTGGACAGAAGGTGCTGAGAGAGGCGCAGCAGAGCCTGTGATGGTGAGCTCGTGACAGGGTTCCTGGGCACCCCCAGCAGGGAGCTGGCAAGCTCCTCTGGGTTCTTCCCTCACCTTGAAATTATGCAGACCTACCCTTCATGCGTTTGGATTTTGGACCTGCTCTGAGCCTTCTTCTGGGGTTTTATTGCTCTGTCCACACCCCAACTTATAGTGGAGGCGAGTGAAGCCCAGACACTCACCCCTATTCTCATGCTCAAAGCTGCACCGAGAGGCAGACCTCAGATCTCTCCAGCTGTGGCCAACGGGTCTGAAGGAGGGAGGGGTGCCGTCACCCTGGCTGGAGGGCTCAGGCAGGCTGGGTTCCTCCCGCAGCTTCAGGCGCCGAGCTCAGGGACAGCTAATTGCTCTGGGAAATTAGGTGCCAAGTGGGAACTCATGACCTCTGGGAGGGAGCCCACTGGGCGGCCAAATTGGCCTCGGAGGAGAGGCGGGCCTGGCCTCACCTGCTGGGAAGGCGCCGGCCTCCACCGTGACCCACCTGCACCTGGACACGGACTGAGCTTAGCTCACCCTGCGGGGCACGAGTGATGGCGCAGGCTGGGTGTCTTCTTCAGAACCACAAACACCAGCACTCCGTCACACACCAACGTCCCAAAATATCAGTCTGCCAGGTTCTCCCTGCACCCGTCTTCTACCACCTCTGCCTCTCCTCCAGGAAGAGCTCTGCCCCTCCAGCTGATGCGTCTCTGCCCCTTTACCCCCTCCATCATCACCATCACCCCCACCTGTACCACCATCACCACCTCTAGCACCACCACCTCCATTACCATCATCACCATCATCACCTTCACCTGTACCACTGTCACCACCTCTATCATCACCACCTCCATCGCCATCATCACCACCATCACCTTCACCTGTACCACCATCACCACCTCCATCACCACCACCTCCATCACCATCATCACCACCATCACCTTCACCTGTACCACCATCACCACCTCCATCACCACCACCTCCATCACCATCATCACCATCACCGTCACCTGTACCACCGTCACCACCTCCATCACCACCACGTCCATCACCACCACCTCCATCACCACCATCACCCCCACCTGTACCACCGTCACCACCTCCATAACCATCATCACCACCATCACCCCCACCTGTACCACCATCACCACCTCCATCACCACCATCATCACCCCCACCTGTACCACCATCACCACCACCTCCATCACCATCATCACCACCATCACCTTCACCTGTACCACCGTCACCACCTCCATCACCACCACGTTCATCACCACCACCTCCATCACCACCATCACCCCCACCTGTACCACCGTCACCACCTCCATCACCACCACCTCCATAACCACCATCACCACCATCACCTTCACCTGTACCACCACCACCTCCCTCATCATCACCTCCTCCAACATCACTGCACCCCCAAGCCCACCTGCACCCTCTCTCCCGCCTCCATCACCCCCACCATCATTTTGAGTGCTGACTGCCTGCCCAGCTCTGTACTGAACCCCTCATTCATCCTCCCCCTTTCCCTTGAGTTGGAAGTTTCTCTCGGTGTCTGAGTCCGTTCAGGCTGCTATAACAAAGTACCCTAGACTGGGTGGCTTATAAACAGCAGGCATTTGCTTCTCACAGTTCCAGAGGCTGGTGAGGACCTGCTTCCTGGTTCACAGAGGACACCTCCTGGCTGTGTCCTCACGTAGTAGAAGGGGCGAGGGAGTTCTCTGGGGTCCTTTTATAAGGACATGAATGCCATTCATGAGGCTCCACCCCCATGACCTAATCACCTCCCAAAGCCCCACCTCCACACACCATCACCTTGGGGAGTGGGTTTCACGTGTGAATTTTGGGGGACAGACGTTCAGTCTGTGGCAGTTGGTGACCCTTACGTTTCTTTTCTCATTCTGTTGACTGTAGGCAGGCATACCTAACTTAACCAGCTCCAGGGTTAGCCAGCTCTTCCACAATCTCCCTTATAACACTGCCCGAGAGCCCTGGCTGCGGGCGCAGGGTTCTGTCCAGCAGACCTCCATCACCACTGCCCCTAGAGCCGCCCGCTGGTCTCCCCAGTCCCTTGTTCTCATTACACCCTGGGGACTCGGTTTCCTTCGCCTGAAATGCATCCTTTAGTTGCTCTTTCCACGGGAGTCTGTTAGTCGTCTGGAAACGGCTGTTTTGCCTCACCCTTGGCTGATGGTGGAGCTGACTGCTGAGTTCCTAGTTGACGTCATGTCTCCCGACACTTCGGAGATAGCATCTCACTGTCTCTGGCGTCTCTTGATGGTTGGGAGAGTCTGCCATCACCTGCACCGTTGTCTGCCTCTTCTGGAGGTTTCCATGATCTTCTCTTGGTCCTCTGCAAATTTAGTCTGTAGTGTTGAGGAGTGGACATGTTTTCTGTTGCTCAGGACTCAAGTTTTTTGAATCTGAGAAAAGCATCTTCATTAATTCAAGACCATGCTGGACCGTTAGCTCTCTGACTGTCGGCTCTCCCTTCCTCTGCCTCTTCTCTTTTTCTGGAGTTCTCCTTATGTAGATGGGAACTTCTCGTTTCCTTCTGTCTCAGAACTTCTCATGTTCCCACCTCTCTGTCTTCTGAGCTGCCTCCTGGGCGGTTCCCTCAGTCCTCTGAATCTCTCCAGCTGTGTCTGACCTGGGTAGCCCATCGATTGCATCTTTAATTTCAGTAATTTTGTTTTCCTTTATAGACGTTCTGATTGGTTCTTTAGTCAACATCTGCCTATTTTTCATAGCATTGCGTTTTTGATGTTTTAGAGTCCTTTGGTTATAATCTTTAAACAGCCTTCTTTTACGGTTTCTACTCGACTGCTCCATTAAGTGAAGTTCTGGGGTCGAGTCCCGCGTTTGTCGTGTTGGCCGACCCTGCTGCGCTGTCTCTGCGAGTTCTTCAGCAGGGCTTCATCTGTGTCATGTCCACTTGCCCTACATTGGGGAGAATCCCTCCAGAGTGGTTTTGTGAGGGCTTTCACCAAGCACCCCAGGGCATCACCAGCCTGGCACCACTTTAAATGTTAATTTCTTGGCTTAGGGGTGCTCTGACCGTGTAGATTATTGAAAAAGCAAACACAGGCTGCAGGCCCTTGGTTGCAGATCCTTGGCACTGGGTGAACACAGACCGGTTTCCTGTGATTACCTGGCTGTAGCAGGTCATTCCCACTTCCTCTTTCCCTGAGGCCCTCCAGATGTCCCTGGACTCTGACGGGCAGCAGGGTTGACTCCCAAGGCCTTGGGGACCCTCGTGGGGGACGAGGTAGACCCTGTGATTTGAAGCTCTGGGTCTCATCTTCCTCAACTGGCATCTGGGGTCCGGCTCAGGGCACGCACAGCCCTGCAGCCGTGGTGCTGGCCCGGGCACAGAGCAAACAGCCCGGGACGGGGCTGTGATCCCTGCCCCACCTCCGCTGATCGTGGGTGTGTGTGCTGGGAGGTGGGGCTTTGGCACGGGCGTCCTGTGCGGTAGGTGGCTGCAACCTCAGTCCTCAGCTGTGACCAGCTGTCCCCCTGCCCACTGGGCCAACAGGAGCTGCTCTCCAAGACAGCAGGCGGGATTCCAGCCCTCCGCCTGGTGTCCACTCCTGGGTGGAAGAGGAAGCAGTTCTTGGCCACTTGCCCCTGGGGAGGTGCCCTGGACGTATGGGAGCATCTGGCTGAGCTCAGGGCTGCCTGCTGAGCGAGACCTGGGCCTCAGAGCTGGCCAGGAAGGCTGTGAGCTTGGCCTTGGGTCCTAGCCCTGTTGGGGAGGGCATAGCTCGATCTTGAAGGACCCAGGGCTCCAGGCCGACCTGCGGACAGGGGCCACTTGCACTGACCACTCAGTGCCCTGCCCCAGGGCCCACCCGCCAACACACAGCCCTTCCCCAGCTGCCACCCTCCACAAAGGCCCTGCACAGCATCTGCCTCCTCGTGTCCCTCGGTCCATGGTGGGGCTGAGCCCTTCCTGTGCCGTGTCCCCCACAGGCTGCAGTGCGCCTGCCAGCACAACACGTGCGGGGGCTCCTGTGACCGCTGCTGCCCCGGCTTCAACCAGCAGCCGTGGAAGCCCGCAACCACCGACAGTGCCAACGAGTGCCAGTGTGAGTGCCCCCCTTGTACACACACACACTCACACACACTCTGGCACCATGTTCTCACGTGCAGTCACGTGCACAGGTGCTTACATGACACTGACATCGCTCACACCTGCACACAGTGCTTACCCACACATTCACACGTGCGTTCACATGCATATGCTTACACAGTGCACACACACGTTCACACTCATGCTTGCACAATGCTCACACATGTGCTGTTGGCACACTCAGGCAACGTGGCACATTCTGCCACCTGAGCCAGCCCACATCTGGGGTCACCCACGGTTTGTGGGATGTGCCCCTGGGGGTCCCAGTGGTCCCAGCCGGGCGGGGTGATGGAGGGCCTGCTGACAGCTGAGCCCCCTCCTCTCCAGCCTGTAACTGCCACGGCCACGCCCACGACTGCTACTACGACCCTGAGGTGGCCCAGCGCAATGCCAGCCGGAACCAGGACAACGTCTACCAGGGTGGGGGTGTGTGCATCGACTGCCAGGTGGGGCAGGGCTGCTGTCAGGCCTGTGATGGGGGCTCAGGGGAGACCGAGGCACTCGGCATGGGTGGGGCCCTGTGCACGAGGTCAGGTGTGGGGCTGAGGGTACAGCTGCGTCCCCTGGGGCTAGGGGTGGGAATGTTCCTGAACTCAGTGGCCCTGCACACCCCCAGCATCACACCACTGGCATCAACTGTGAACGCTGCCTGCCCGGCTTCTACCGCGCCTCAGACCACCCCCTCGACTCGCCCTATGCCTGCCGCCGTGAGTGGGGTTGGCCTAGGCGGGGTGTCCAGGGGAGCAGGGTCTGCCCCAGTAGGGCCGTCCTAGGGGCAGGGACGTCCTGGATTTTGGGGGCTGCCCAGGTGGGGTTGTCCTGGGGCCTCCAGCTCCCTGCATTCCCGGGGCCCTCACACCACTCTGGGAGGCCTGGTCACGGCTCTCATCCCACTGCCCAGACAGGGGGGGCAAGACTGCCGCTTCCTGGAGCTGACCCCCTGGGGCCTGGTAGCCCTGGGCTGGGGTCTCATGACTCCCCGGCCCCACCCAGGCTGCAACTGCGAGTCGGACTTCACCGACGGGACGTGCGAGGACCTGACCGGCCGCTGCTACTGCCGGCCAAACTTCACGGGGGAGCGGTGCGACGCGTGCGCCGAGGGCTTCACGGGCTTCCCGCGCTGCTACCGTGAGGCGCTGGCCGGGGGGCACCGGGGCTCTGGGGGCGGGGGAGCCCAGGGTGGACGCTTTTGTCCTGCCTGCATCTCCAGTTGTGCGGAGACACCCAGGGCGGCCGGCGTGCTGAGCCGACCTGGCTGACACGCAGTGTCTCCTCCCCTCAGCGGTGCCCTCCTTCCCCAACGACACCGGGGAGCAGGTGCTGCCAGCCGGACAGATCGTGAGTAAGTGTCCCCCGCCGTCCCTGTCCTGCCCTGGGCCCCACTGAAACAGTGGGGCAGGAGGGGGCCCCACGAAGGCCCCAAAGAGGGAGGATTTTCGTTTTATTCACCTTATTTTTGGTTCTTGTATTTTTAAGCAAATAATATGTATTCAAGCTAGAAAACCTTCAAAAATATAAGTAAACACAAAGTCGAAGCAAAAATTATCCAGAATTGTACCACTCACAGATAACCCCTCTTCCCAGTGCGAGAACCTCTCCGTGCACGTGCACACTTTGCTGTGACAAACACTGGTGTACACGTGCACACTGTTTTGTAATTGCATTTTCCACCCACCACAATCCTGTAAACAGGTCACTTCGCGGTCTAGGTTATACAGACAGATGTAGCCGATACTTAACCAACTCCCAATTGTTGGAAGTTTAGGTTCTTTCCAGATTTTTTTAAAATAGTGCTACGATAAACATCCTTGCAGCTAAAGCTTTCCATAAATGCTTAATTATTTCCGCAGGACAGTTTCCTAGAAGGTTCTGCCCAGGCTAGACGTGCACGTTTTGGGACATTTTTGGCTGTAGCTTGCCAAGTTGCACCCTTAAAATAAAATAGTCTACCAGCGTAGAGTCGCGTTAGCAGCATTCACACGCATCAATCAAGTCATTGTCGTCACTAGTAGCAACATTTATTATTGTCAGCTGGATTGGCTAAAAACCTTCTCATCAATTCAGGGACGCATTTCTCCGTTTTCTGTACTTCTGGAATTGGGATGCCTCTTTTGGTTGGTGGCATGTCATAGTCTGATTGGCAGGTGTTTGCCTTTCGTAACAGGATATAAAATGATGTGCTTTATAATTGGTGGTGTCGGAAATTAGATTGCATTTGGTGTTTCATTGTTTTCAGCTATATTTCTTTGATTTTTTGTAAGATTGAATCTTCTTCTCCTTGCTCATTGGTGTGAACTCTTGCCATGTTAACTATGTTATCCATTCCTCACAAGTTGGTTTTTCTCCCAATGGGTCACTTGCCTTTTTTTTTTTTTTTTTTTTTGGTGAGGAAGATTGGGCCTGAGCTAACACGTGTGCCAGTCTTCCTCTATTCTGTGTGTGGGATGCTGCCACAGCACCGCTTTATGAGTGGTGTAGGTCCATGACCAGAATCCAAACCCATGAACCTGGGCCACCAAAGTGGAGTGCGCCCAACTTAAACACTACACCACCTGGCTGGCCCCGCCCCCCCCCCCTTTTTTAGGAAGCTTTATTTTCATGTGCTGGTGTTTTCAACTTCAGGTGGATCTGTTGACATTGTTCTTGGTCTTGGACTCAGTCATGTTTAGAGTGCGGTCCCTAAACCCAGCTGTTCTCATGGTTGTCGGATTTTTGACAGTTTTCTTTTTGCCTTTAAATGTTTAGTTTTTTGTCAACGGTGAAAACCAGGGGTCGGCAAGCTATTTCTGAAAAGGGCCAGACGGTAAATGTTTTAGGCTTTGAGGGCCGTGTGGTCTGTCGTAACTCTTCAACTCTGCTGTTGTATGTCATGGCTTGAAAGCAGCCATGGGCCATGTGTATATGAATGGGCATGGCCGTGTTCCAGTAAAACTTTATTTACACACCAGGCGGAGGAGCCCTTGGACTGTAGTTTGCCAATCCCTGGTGTAAACCGTTGAAAACCCCTCCTGTCCCCACCGGCCCATGGTAAGCACTCAATAATTGCCTCTGACGTCGCAGAATTTCACTTTCAGTCTGAATTGCACAATGAATTCTATTAATGTCTTTCCTGACCTTGGCCCAGCATGGGACATAAATGTTTTGTGTCTATAATCGTGAGTGAGACTGGTTGAAAGCTTTCTTGTTTGTTTTTTGTGTGTGCCATCTTGTTTTGGTTTTGTAATTCACCTTGTAAAATACTTGGAAAGTGATCCATACTTTTTTATGCTCCAGATCAGTTTAAAAACCACAGGAATTGTCAATTTCTTAAAAGTTTGATAGAACTCATCAAACCATCTGGTCCTGCTACCTGTTTTTCAATGGAGATCTTCAATGATGGTTTTCATTTCTTCTATGGTTATTGTGTCTATTAGTTTTCTACCTCATCTTAAGTCAGTTTTGATTATTTATATTTTCTTAGCAAATTGTTTCTGTCATTTGGATTTTTGTTTAAGGTCTAACTTTTTTTTCTTTTTTTCATATTGGTTTATAACATTATATAAATTTCAGGTGTACGTCATTATATTTCAACTTCTGTATAGACTGCATCGTGTTCACCACCAAAAGGCCAGTTTCCATCCGTCACCATACACATGTGCCCCTTTACCCCTTTCACCCTCCCCCCACCTCCTTCCCCTCTGGTCATCACCCATCTGTCCTCTGTGTCTATGTGTGTGTGTGTTCATCTTCCATATATGAGTGAAGTCATATGATATCTGGCTTTCTCCGTCTGACTTATTTTGCTTAGCGTAATACCCTCAAGGTCCATCCATGTGGTTGCAAATGGCAAGATTTCGTCTTATTTCTTATGACTGAGTAGTATTCCTTTGTATACATATATCACATCTTTATCCATTAATCCGTTGATGGACACTTCGATTGTTTCCAAATCTTGGCTATTGTGAATAATGCTGCAGTGAACATAGGGGTGCATATATCTTTTCGAATTAGTGTTTTTGTATTCTTTGGATAAATACCCAAAGTAGAATAGCTGGATCATAAGGTATTTCTATTTTTAATTTTTGAGCCATCTCCATACTGTTTTCCATAGTGGCTACACCAGTTTTCACTCCCACCAGCAGTATATGAGCGTTCCCTTCTCTCCACATCCTCTCCAACACTTGTTATGTCTTTTTTTTTTTTTTTGAGGAAGATTGGCCCTGAGCTAACATCTGTTGCCAATCTTCCTCCTTTTTTCTTTTTTCTCCCCAAAGCGCCAGTACACAGTACACAGGCCACCCCTGTAGTATATTTAGAAATCAGGGAGTGTGATGCTTCTAGCTTTGTTCTTTTTTCTCAGGACTGCTTTGGCTATATGGGGTCTTTGGTGGTTCCATGTAAATTTTAGAATTCTTTGTTACATTTCTGTGAAAAATGTCATTGGACTCTGATAGGGATTATATTGAATCTGTAGATTGCTTTAGGAAGTATGGACATTTTAAGCTGTTAATTCTTTCAATCCATGAGCATGGAATATCTTTCCATTTCTTTGTGTCTTCTTTGATTTCTTTCAACAATTTTTTTTATCGTTTTCAGTGTACAGGTCTTTCACCTCCTTGGTTAAATTTATTCCTAGATATTTTATTCTTTTTGTTACAGTTGCAAATTGGATTGTATTCTTGATTTCTCTTTCTGCTAGTTCGTTGTTAGTGTATAGAGATGCAACTGATTTTTGTATATTGATTTTGTACCTGCAACTTTACTGTATTTGTTTATTATTTCTAATAGATTTTTGGTGGATTCTTTAGGGTTTTCTATATATAAAATCATGTCATCTGCAAATAGTATATGTCATTTGGATTTTGAAATGTATTGGCATATGGCGCCAGCCCAGTGGCGTAGCAGTTAATTTCATGTGTTCTGCTTCGGCGGCCTGGGGTTCACCAGTTCGGATCCTGGGTGCGGACCTACTCACCGCTCATCAAGCCATGCTGAGGCAGCGTCCCACATAGAAGAGCTACAACTCTACAACTATGATACACAACTATGTACTGGGGCTTTGGGGAGAAAAAAGAAAAAGAGGAAGATTGGCAACAAATGTTAGCGCAGGGCCAATCTTCCTCAAAAAAAAAAATTATTGGCATAAAGTTACACACAGCATCCCATCATGACTTTTAAATTTCCTTTTGTTATCATTATTGTCTATTTTTATTTTCTTTCTTTCTTTTCTTTTCTTCCTTCATTAGACCTAACAGAAGACTGTTGAATTATTGGTGTTCTCAAAGTATAGCTTAAGGTTATATTGATAAGATCCACTGGGGTTTTTTCTTTGTTAAGTTTGGGAGAAAGATTTTACTTCCTAGTATAGAAAAATCTGAACTAAAATCTTTAATTCCTTCTATATACTTTCTTTTTATTGAGGTAAAATTGACATACAACATTATATTAGTTTCAGGGGTACAATATAATGATTTGATATTTGTATATGTTGTGAAATGATCACCACAATAAGTCTAGTTAACATCCATCACCTTACGTAGTTACAGAATTTTTTTTCTTGTGATGAGATCTTTTGAAATCTACTCTCATAGTAACTTCCAGTCATGCAATACATTATTCTTTACTCTAGCCACCATGCTGTACATTACATGCTCAGGACTTATTTATAACTGGAAGTTTGTACCTTTTGACCCCCTTCATCCGTTTCACCCACCCCGACCCCCCGCCTCTGGCAATCACCAATCTGTTCTCTGTATCCACGAGCTTGTTTCTTGGTTTTATTTTTAGATTCCGCATATAAGTGAGATCATATGGTATTTGTCTTTCTCTACTTTCTTTTGATTTATTACTGTTTTTATAGCTTCTTCAATTGCTTTTTATTTTCAGTCTCAATTAGCAACCAAAAGGTTTAAAGCATTGGTTCTCAACCAGGGATGATTTTGATCCACAGGAAAATGTCTAGAGACATTTTTGGTTGTTATAACTTGGGGGTGCCACCGGCATCTAGTGGGTAGAGGTCAGGGATGCTGCTAAACATCCTACAGTGCACAGGACAGCCCCCACCCCCACAATAAAGAGTTATCTAGCCCAGAATGTCAGTGGTGCTGACATTGAGAAATGCTGAGTTAAAGCTATTAATTTGCCTCAGAGTGCAGCTTTGGCTAGGTGGACCCCATAAGGTTGATATGCTGAGTTGTCACTATTGTTCTTTTCTAAACAGTATATCACTTCAGTTTCCATTTTCCTTTCAACTTGAGTTATTTAGAAGAGTGCTTGTCATTCCAGGTGGTTAGATTTCCTTTCTGTCCTTTTTTTTGATGGTTTAGTCCTGGTTTTACTGCATCATGGTCAGATTTGGTAGCCTGATAATTTCTGGATTTTCCTTTTAGAGTGAAACTGACACCTTTGGGTTTTATCTCTTGAAAGGAGATGGCCTGGCACAGAGACTGTGGCCACTGTCAGTTGGGCTTGCTCCTGCCCTTATTGTATTGTTTCTCCCTTTCTGCTTACATTTCTCCTTTCCTGCCTGTTGCTGAATTGAGCAACAAAACGTGCTTTGGTTGGTTGGTTTGCGTTTCCTTCTCAGAGGGTTTGCAAGTTCTGTTTCTATCTTCTAGTCAGGCCCATGGCTACTCTTACATTTTTGATAAATATCTAGTCATTATATTCTATCAGTAACAAAAATTAAATAGTATTTATGACCTTGTTTTCATGCATAGGTTAAGATACTTAGCACACTTTTTCTTCTTCCCAATCCCCAGAATTATTTGTAAAGACTAGAATTTTCTTTTCACCTTGTGTTTTGTTTTTACATTTTCTCTGGTTGTGTTAACGCCTGCAGTTGACTTGGTATCAACGTTATAAACAACTAATCAGATGTGTTTACAGTTGTCCTGATTTCATGCACACCACTGTTTTCCCAAAACGTCGGCTTTCCCTTCTTGGGATTTTTATTGTCTTTCAGTTTTGTACGAATACAGTGTAGGTGTAAGGAAATGAGTTTGTGGAGAAGGGAGGTTTTCTGGCAGGGAGGGCATCTGCGACTCCCCTCCCGCCCCCCACCTTTTAGACTGTGACTGCAGTGCCGCCGGGACCCAGGGCAACGCCTGCCGGAAGGACCCGCGGGTGGGGCGCTGCGTGTGCAAACCCAACTTCCAGGGCACCCACTGCGAGCTCTGCGCCCCAGGGTTCTACGGCCCAGGCTGCCAACGTGAGTCCAGCCCTGTCCCCGTCCTTGCATGGACACTGGGAGCCTGGCCCCTCTCTGACCAAGCATGCCACCCCTCCCTGCAGCATGCCAGTGTTTCAGCCCCGGAGTGGTGGATGGTGACTGTGACCATGACTCAGGCCAGTGCAAGTGCCGGGCAGGCTTTGAGGGGGCTGCGTGTGACCGCTGTGCCCCTGGCTACTTCCACTTCCCACTCTGCCAGTGTGAGTGAGGCCTCCCCCTGTGGGCACAGGTGGGTATGGGGCCCCAGCATGGCCTGCCCAGCTCAGGGCCCCCTGTGCACCTCTTCACTCCTCAGTGTGTGGCTGCAGCCCTGCAGGGACCCTCCCCGAGGGCTGCGATGAGGCTGGCCACTGCCTGTGCCGACCTGAGTTTGATGGCCCTCACTGTGACCGCTGTCGCCCCGGCTACCACGGCTACCCCAACTGCCAAGGTGAGCAGAGGGCTGGGGTGGGGCCCAAGTGGGACAGGAGGGCCACCCGTAGGTGCCCAGAGCCTGACCCCCTGTCCGCTGCAGCCTGTACCTGTGACCCCCGGGGTACCCTGGACCAGCTCTGCGGGACGGGCGGGGTGTGCCGCTGCCGCCCTGGCTACACAGGTGCCACCTGCCAGGAGTGCAGCCCCGGCTTCCATGGCTTCCCTGACTGTGCCCGTGAGTGCCCGTGTGGGAGGCAGGGTGGGCGGGTTCGTCCCCACCATGTGCCCACACCCCATCCTCCTCCCCCAGCCTGCCACTGCTCCGCCGATGGCTCCCTGCACGCAGCCTGCGACCCTCGCAGCGGGCAGTGCAGCTGCCGGCCCCACGTGACGGGGCTGCGGTGTGACATGTGTGTGCCTGGTGCCTACAACTTCCCCTACTGCGAAGGTGAGGCTGGCACAGTGTGTGTGTCCTGTGCTGTGTGTGTTGTTCACATGCTGTGTGCCTTCATGTGCTGAGTGTTCCCGTGACTGCTCACATGCCCTGCGTGCCCCCATGTGTGCTCGCGTGATTCTTCATGTGCCATGTTCCTGTGAATGTCCACGTGCTCTGTGTGTGTGTGCATTCGTGTGCCGTGTGAGTGTCCACGCACATCTTCATGTGGATGTTCTTGGATGTGCACGTTCACTTGCATGTGTTCATGTGCTGTGCGTGTATCCATGTGTGCTCACATGCTTTGTGCACACATATACTTGCTTGGCTGTTCACACGGTGCTTTTTCACGCGTGTTCATGTGCTATGTGTGTATCCATGTGTGCTCACGTGCTTTGTGCACACGTATGCTTGCGTGGCTGTTCACACGGTGCTTGTTCATACATGTGTTCACGTGCTGTGTGTGCTTGTTGCATGTTGACAACCTGTGCTCTGGGGGGGTGCACGTGCCCTCATGGCTGCGGGGACCACAGCACAGAGGCACATCTTTTCACGTTTGTTCGCGTGCATGGAAGGCGTGTGTCCTGGCCGGGCCTGGGGAAGCCCTTGGCCATTGGGGTCAGTGACTGAGGAATGACCGTGGCCCGGGTGTCTCCACAGCTGGCTCCTGCCACCCTGCTGGCCTGGCCCCGGCCGATCGCACCCTTCCTGAGGTAAGCCCTGGTCAGCCCTCACGGCGGGGGCGGGGGCAGTGAGACCATCACTTCTCCCTGATGCTTGGTTGTCATAGCAGCCTCAGGGCCCATCTCCTCCCCAGTAGTCCTCTGTCCCCACTCCAGGGGCATGCCAGAGATGGGGCAGGGGCAGGGCTCCAGGGCTGAGGGTTATGAGCAAGAGGGCAGGGACCCGTTCTGACCCTCAGTCTCATCTTCTCCCTGGCACAGGCCCCCTGTACATGCCGGGCTCACGTGGAGGGGCCAAGCTGTGATCGCTGTAAACCTGGGTTCTGGGGGCTGAGTCCCAGCAACCCTGAAGGCTGCACCCGTGAGTGTGCCCGGAGTGGGGATTGGGGTGCTGGGGGAGAAGCCTAGGGGGGCAGGGAGGAGAGGGCTGGCCCCATGGAGTCCTGGGCGGGGATGGAGTCCAGGCCTTCCTCCCCTCCCCTACTCTCAGGCTCCCTCTGCCCCTCCTCCAGGCTGTAGCTGTGACCTCAGGGGCACGTTGGGTGGAGTTGCTGAGTGCCAGCTGGTGAGTCTGAGGGCCCAGGTGCTGGGGGCTGTGGGGACAGGCACGTCGGGACCCCACCCCTGCTTGGTCCCACCTTCTCCCTTGGTCTCTAGGGCAGTGGCCATTGCTTTTGCAAGCCCCATGTGTGCGGCCAGACCTGCGCAGCCTGCAAGGACGGCTTCTTCGGGCTGGACCAGGCTGACTACTTCGGCTGCCGCAGTAAGTGCTTGCTTAGTCAGCCCTCAGGCCACGTCGCGGAGGAGGCTGAGGCCCAGGATGGGGCAGATGGGGTGAGGACCCTGGCCGGGGCCTGGGCACGGGGAGGCCCAGATATGGGACTGGCACTCATGGAGCTGCTTCTGGATGCCTGGCCAGGCCCGTGCTGGGCATGGGAGAGACGAGGCACAATTTCTGCCCTCAATCCTCCTTCCCTCCAACCCGCACCCCTGGCAGACATCACTAATCAATCCCAGTGCCCTTGCCCCTGAGCCTGGACTCAGAACCTCCAGTGTCCAGAGCCCCAGGCAGCCCCCAGTGGTAGATCAAAGCTGGCTGCTCTGCCCCTGTTGCTCTCGACAGAGGGTGGATGGAGCCCCAGGGGCCTGTCTGTGAGGCCAGAGCAGGGTCCTGACGCGGGCTGTGGGAGGAGCACCAAGGCCAGGTGGGGGCTGGGCAGCGTTGACCTCGCTCCCTCCCACTGCAGGCTGCCGGTGCGACGTTGGCGGTGCGCTGGGCCAGGGCTGTGAACCGAGGACGGGTGCCTGCCGGTGCCGCCCCAACACCCAGGGCCTCACCTGCAGCGAGTGGGTGCCCCCACCCTGACGAGGCAGGGGATGGTGCCTGGGGGTGGCAGCTTGTCCACTGGGCTGCTCCCTGGGGACCATGGTGGGCTGTGCAGGCTGTGCCTGCCCCGCCCAGCCAGGACGGCGGCCACCTCTAATCACCCCTGCCCACCCCTGCCGTGCCAGGCCAGTGCAGGACCACTACCTCCCCGACCTGCACCACCTGCGCCTGGAGCTGGAGGAGGCGGCCACGCCCGAGGGCCACGCCGTGCGCTTGGGCTTCAACCCCCTGGAGTTCGAGAACTTCAGCTGGAGGGGCTACGCGCAAATGACACCCATCCAGGTGTGTGTGGTGCTGCCCCAACCTGGGGCTCGGCTTGAAGTTCCCAGGGCAGCTGGCAGAGTGGGTGGGCAGGCCCCTGAGGTCCCAGGACCGGGCTGGGAATGGCCAAGGAGGGGTGACCCCGATTTTCCGCACTCCACCACAGCCCAGGATCGTGGCGAGGCTGAACGTGACCTCCCCTGACCTCTTCCGGCTGGTCTTCCGATACGTCAACCGTGGGCCCACTAGTGTGAGCGGGCGGGTCTCTGTGCGAGAGGAGGGCAAGCTTGCTACCTGTGTCAACTGTGAGTGTGGCGGGGTCCGCCCCTGCCCTCTCCTGCCCACCCTCCCCTGCACCCCCCCCATGCCTTGATCCCACCCAGCCCCAGCCCCGCCTTGGGTCCACCGGTGGGTGTGGAAGTCAAGCCTGTCCCGCTGGCCCTGGGGGACGTGCAGCCTGGGGTGGCCCGTGGGCTGTGTCCGGGGGTCTCACTGTCCCTGCTCCCAGGCACAGAGCAGAGCCAGCCTGTGGCCTTCCCACCCAGCACGGAGCCCGCCTTCGTCACTGTGCCCCAGAGAGGCCTCGGGGAGCCCTTCGTGCTGAACCCTGGCACCTGGGCCCTTCTCGTGGAGGCCACAGGGGTGCTCCTGGTGAGGCAGGGGCTGAGCAGGGTGGGGTGGGTCCGTGGCAAGGGCCGCAGTGCCCACGACCCACCTCCCGCTCTGCCCCCAGGACTACGTGGTCCTGCTGCCCAGCGCCTACTACGAGGCCGCCCTCCTGCAGCTGCGGGTGACCGAGGCCTGCATGTTCCGGCACACCGCCCAGCGCGCCGGGGAGAGGTGAGGGCCGGCCTGGGAGGCGGGACGTGGGGCCTGACCCTCACTCTGCTCAGGCCGCCTGCCAGTGCTGACCACAGACTGTGTCCTCCCACCAGCTGCCTCCTGTACACTCACCTGCCCCTGAACGGCTTCCCCTCTGCCACTGGGCCCGAAGCCCTGTGTCGCCATGACAACAGCCTACCTCGGCCCTGCCCCCTGGAGCAGCTCAGCCCCTCGCACCCGCTGCTGGCCGCCTGCCTGGGCAGTGACGTGCGTGTGCCTGGGACCTCACGGAGGGGCGGGCAGGCGAGGTCAAGACCAGGAGGGAGGTGTACCCTTGCCCTGGGGGACAGGGGTCTGTGTTACAGTGATAGGACCCAGGTGCAGGGCAAGAGAGACACGAGCAAGGCCATGAGTTTGACCTTGGGAGTCAGGACACTCTTGGGCCTCGTCTGTAAACGGGGATCCATGGCCCCAGCCTTCCGCTGATCGGCAGGCGGCGGCGGGTACTTTGTTCATTCTGACAACTCGGGCCAGACCTCTGGGCACGCAGCAGTGAGGAGGCCGGCGGGCCTCAGGTGGGCAGGGAGGCTCGGAGTGAGCAGAGGTCGGAAGGCCAGCAGCTGAGACAGTGTCCCGGGAGGAGTGGCCCAGGCAGCAGGGACAGCAGGTGCACAGGCCCTGAGACCAGGGGGAAGAGGCTGGGGGAAGATGGTGGGAAGGGCTGTGCCAGGAGTGTCCAGGGAGCAGGTGGTGTCCCGTTCTCCAGGTGGGGGCTGGGGCGGGGCCTCTGATCACCCTGTCCCCCAGGTGGACGTCCAGCTGCAGGTTGTGGTGCCGCAGCCGGGCGGCTATGCCCTGGTCGTGGAGTACGCCAACGAGGATGCCCGCCAGGAGGTGGGCGTGGCCGTGCACACTCCCCAGCGGGCCCCGCAGCAGGGGGCACTCACCCTCCACCCCTGTCCATACAGGTGCTCAGGGAGGGCGAGGATTTGGGGGCTGCGGGGCTGGGGGGAGGGCTCGGGCCCCAAGGCTGCCCCATGCGCTGACCGCCCCTGCCCGGCCCTCAGTGCCCTGTGCCGAGGCGCCGTCCTGGATGCCCAGCACCACCTGGTGGTCTTCCACCTGGACAGAGAGGCCAGCGTCCGGCTCACGGCCGAGCAGGCGCGCTTCTTCCTGGTAAGGTCCTGCCCCCTGACTTGCATGGACCCCACAACCTCCCATGGGGTCAGGTCTTTCCAATTTTAAGCGTGCACGGAGGTGGGGAGAAGAGTGCAGTGCGCCCAGGTGCCCATCACCAGCCCCACCCATAGCTCTTTCCTGTCCCCAGTCTTCTAGAACCCCCCTTACCTGCAGGGTTTTTTTTTCTCCCTGTGAGTACAAAATGTATATTTATTTAGAAATAATGCCCACGGCCATGGAAGGGGAAGTATGATGCCTTGGAGTTGGAGTGGAAAGAAAGTGATCTTAATCAAAGACCATTTTTTTGGTATAATTTACAAAAACATCAGCATGTGAACAGGAGCCCCTCCCCTGGGTTAGGAAGGAATCTGTTCATCGGGTCCTGAAGCTTAGGATTCACCAGCATGGTGGTGATTTGCTTCTTATCAACCTCACAGAGTTGTGAGAATTAAATCACAAGACTAGATATATACAAACCTGCTTTGTAATCACTAAACACTATACAGTATTCATCATTATTTTGATACCCAGAACCAAGCATAAAAGTTCATTCAATAAATGACAAAACGGATGACATTTGCTCTCATCAGAGTCTCTTACAGTCGTTATGTTATGTTTCCCTGGGCCTTTAAAAAGTTTACACGGGTGATATATGCATGTATTTTTATGAAAGCATCCACCATTGATAAGAGACTTGCAATAGAGTGGCCTGCGCCCTACCCCGCGTTTTTCTAATCCCACTTTCCAGAGTCAGGACCACGTTGCTTTCTCCTGACTTGTCGATGCTGGATTGCTGGCATCTTCCCTTGCACACAGCACTGTCACCGTGGACTACAGCATTTTAAACTTTCCCTGGAGCTATTTCGTGTACATGGGGAAGTACCCGCAGTGTGCAGCCCAGCACGTTACTCCCCGCCCCCAGCACCCAGGCCAGGAGGCAACATGCCCCACCCGACGGCCCTCAGTCCCCCCAGGGTAGCCATGCCCCCATACCAACAGCACCGCTTAGTTCGCTTGCTCCAGAAATTTCTGTAACTAGGATCACACGGGGCCGCCTTCTGTGCTGCGTCCTTTGCCAATACCATGTCAGAGATGGTCTGTGGTGTTGCTGCGGTCATGTAGCGTTGTCTTCGCTGCAGAATTTTTCTAGACACGCTGTGATGTCTCCTGTTTTGTTCTATTTGTCACGTGTGTTACCACACCACGGTAGATGGTGCAGGGCAGAGACACCTGCTCTTGAACCCATGCTTACTGAGCGCCTGCCTCTGCCGGGTCCCATCCTGGAGCTGAGGGGGAGGCAGGCGGTCAATGTGCAATTGAATAACTGCAGATAGCGATGGGGTGGAGAGGGGGAGCGGCCGGGGGAGAGCCCACGGGCAGTGCTCCAGGCCCCAGAGACCGCGGGTGAGGGCTGGGGTTTGTGCGGCCAGGGGAGGGGCCAGCCGGAGCGAAGACAGGGACTTGATGCAAAGAGCAGGACTCGGGCGTTCACCGGGGTGTGGATCGGGCTCCACCTGTGCCCCCGCATCCATGCCTGCCCTCTGCCCGCAGCACAGCATCACCCTGGTGCCTGTGGGCACGTTCAGCTCGGAGTTCCTGGAGCCCCGGGTCCACTGCATCAGCAGCCACGGTGCCTTCAGCCCCAGCAGGTAGTGGGCCGGGAGGGGCTGGAGCGGCCGGCGGGGCACACCGCCACAACATGGGGACTCAGCCCTGTGCTCCCTGCTAGTGCCGCCTGCCTGCCCTCCCGCTTCCCGAAGCCGCCCCAGCCCATCATCCTCAGGGACTGCCAGGTGCTCCCGCTGCCGCCCGGCCTCCCTCTGACCCGCTCGCAGGAGCTCACGCCGGGCGCACCCCCATCCGGGCCCCAGCCTCGGCCCCCCACCGCCGTGGACCCCGATGTGGAGCCCACCCTGCTGCGCCACCCCCAGGTGAGGGCCCAGGCTGGGAGGGATGGGGCCGTGGGTTGGTGACACTCAGGCCCCCTGCTATCGGCTGCCCTTGGCAGGCGGTCCAGGCAGCAGTGGGGGCCGGCTTGGGTCCGCCTGCAGCGTCCCCATACCACTGCTCACTGAAGCCTCTCCCTGCAGGGCACGGTGGTCTTCACCACCCACGTGCCTGCCCTGGGCCGTTATGCCTTCCTGCTGCACGGCTACCAACCGGTCCACCCCACCTTCGCTGTGGAGGTCCTCATCAATGGGGGCCGCATCTGGCAGGGTGAGTGGCTGCAGCGGGCGATGGAGGGGCAGACCCCCGGACGAGGAGCCTGTTGAGGGTCTCATCCACACGGCCCCATTGTGCAGTCACCACACACAACGTGGACAGATCGTGGGCTGGTTCCACAGCTTGCGTGGGCCATGGCACAGTCCCCATTACCTGGTTATGAGTGACAGCTCCACACGTCCACATCCTGCCGTCAGTTCTCAAATGAGGTGCCCCAGGGCCCCCTGCTGGCAGCAGCCCCAGCCTCCTAGCCCCCTTCCAGGCTCTGCTCCTCACATCTGTTTTACGAATTAAGGTTAACCCCGTCACACGCGTGGGTGATCGAGGGTTCACTAGGGGACACTGGTTGATGGCACACGTAGTCTTCCACGTTTGTCTGTTTTGCTTCTGCTCAGCCAAGCTCAGGGACCTGTGCTTAGTGGGCCCTTGCGTGTGACCACGGCTGGTTTATGTAGCATGAGCAGGCCCGGCCAGGCAGGCCTCTGCAGGCGGGTCATGTGTTCATGTCATGTGTCACAGATGCACGCTCCCTGGTGGTGGGGCTCTGCCCCACGGGCACCCCCTCCTTCCTGGTGACTCCAGGACTGCCTGGGCCCGGGACAAGGCTGTGGGGCCAGGGGTGGTCGATGTGTAGGGGGCCTGACCTGCCTTTTCTTCCCCCTCTAGGCCATGCCAACGCCAGCTTCTGCCCACACGGCTATGGCTGCCGTACCCTGGTGGTGTGTGAAGGCCAGGCGATCCTGGACGTGACCGACAGCGAGCTCACTGTGACCATGCGCGTGCCCGATGGCCGGTGGCTCTGGCTGGTGAGGCCTGAGGCTGACGTCTCTTTGTATGGGCATCCTGGGGCCCAGTGTGGGGCTGGTGTCCCTGCATGTGGACATATTGGGACCAGCGTGGGGCTGGCATCCCTGCATGGGGCTACTGTTCCTGCGTGGGAATGTCCTGAACCTGCTCAGGGACCTGCTCCCATGTGTCATACCACCACTGGTCACTCAGCCAGGGTGTGTCCCCTGCCTGCCTCAGCCCAGCCCCATGCTGAGTGCCATGGGGCAGCAGCCTCGGGGGACTTCCAGGCCTACCACCTGAGGCTCCAGAGAGGGCCCAAGAGCCCAGATGTTGCCATGAGCCCCCTAGGGCCCTGCTGGTCAGGGTGGCCTTTCTGGAGGAGATGGGGCTGGGAAGGATGGAGAGGGAGAGCGAAACTGTGTCTAGTAGGCAGGGCTAGGAGGGGGCCCCAGGAGGCTGGGTGCCTCTTCGTCGGTGCTGCCTCCTCACGCTCCCCAAGCTTCTGTTAGGCTGCGGAGGCTGACATCCCTTCGGAGCGGCCCAGGTGTGCGTTGGACTGTGATACTGCACCACTGTTTTAGCTGCCGGGCCAGACCCTGGCGGTTGCAGGGACCCTCTGGTGATGTGCTCCGGTGGCAGGCTCTGGCACGCTCCCCTGACCCGGGCCCGCTCCTGGGCCCACGGGGAGCTGACCAGGCCTTGATGCCCTAGGAGTACGTGCTGGTGGTCCCTGAGGACGCCTACAGCTCCAGCTATCTCCGGGAGGAGCCCCTGGACAAATCTTATGACTTCATCAGCCACTGCTCCATCCACGGTTACCATGTCAGGTGGGCCGGGCTCAGGGCAGGGCTGGGGGCAGAGCTGGGGGCCCGGGCAGGGAGCCAGCCTCACCACTGCCCCTCACCCCAGCCCCAGCAGCTCATCCCCGTTCTGCCGCGATGCCGCCACCTCTCTCTCCCTCTTCTATAACAACGGGGCTCGGCCGTGCGGCTGCCATGATGTGGGTGCCACAAGTCCCACATGCGAGCCCTTCGGGGGCCAGTGTCCCTGCCGCGCTCATGTCATCGGCCGCGACTGCTCCCGCTGCGCCACTGGCTACTGGGGCTTCCCCAACTGCAGGCGTGAGTAGCTCATCCACGGGAGCGCCAGCAAGGGGCATGGTGTCTGAGCCCAAGGGGGCTTCCTGGTGGAGGGAGGCTCACCAAGAAGTATGAGCACAGTGGTCAAGAGAACATTCTGGAACCTGGCAGACCAGTCCTTCACCTCTTTTTTTTTTTTTTTAAAGATTTTATTTATTTATTTATTTTCCCCCCAAAGCCCCAGTAGATAGCTGTATGTCATAGCTGCACATCCTTCTAGTTGCTGTATGTGGGATGCGGCCTCAGCATGGCCGGACAAGTGGTGTGTCGGTGCGCGCCCGGGATCCGAACCCGGGCCGCCAGCAGCGGAGCGTGCACACTTAACCGCTAAGCCACGGGGCCAGCCCACTTCACCTCTTGACTGTGGGACCTCAGGCAGCTTGTGGCTTGTGGCCCAGGCCTTGCAGGGTTGTCCAGAATGTTCTGGGGACTAGATGGCAATTCTGGGCAGCTGACCCCTTGTCAGAGGAGCTGCCTGAGGCTTGGGGCCTGGAGCTGGGTGGAACTCGGCAGGGGGTGGGGTGTCCCTGGCCCCGCCCCCATAGTGGCACACCCCCAGGACTGCAGTCCAGGGCCACCGAGTGGGGCAGAGAGGTCTGCCAGCCCTGTGCACACTCCCCACAGCCTGCGACTGTAGCGGCCGCCTCTGTGACGAGCTCACGGGCCAGTGCATCTGCCCTCCACGCACCGTCCCGCCCGACTGCATCATCTGCCAGCCCCAGACCTTTGGCTGCCACCCCTTGGTCGGGTGTGAGGAGTGTAACTGCTCGGGCCCCGGTGTCCAGGAGCTCACAGACCCCACCTGTGACATGGACAGCGGCCAGTGCAAGTGAGAGCCGGGGGCGGGGTGTCCCCATGGCCGCAGGGCAGTCCTGGGTCCTGAACCCACACTCCCCCCACTAGTGCTCCTTGGCTCAGCAGTGCTCTCTCGGTCAGATCTTTGGGGGTCTCTCACTTCAGCATGAGGGGTGGGGGTGGAGGGAGGCCCGGCCAGCTCCTGAACCCGCGTCCACAGGTGCAGACCCAACGTGGCCGGGCGCCGCTGTGACGCTTGCGCCCCGGGCTTCCACGGCTACCCCGCCTGCCGCCCCTGCAACTGCCACCAAGCAGGCTCTGCCCCTGGCGTGTGCGACCCCCTCACAGGCCAGTGCTACTGCAAGGTGAGGGGCTGGGGGGCCCGGGGGAGCCCCAGCCTGCCTCTCCTCTTGCCTTATCCTGAGATTCATCCTCTTGAGGTGGTCGGGGCTTCTTGGAAGCTTCTGGGAGAGTCAGGCCGTTGGCGAGGCAGGTCACAGGGAACCAGGGTGCGTCAGGTGCCCCAGCACACGGCCGACTGACCCGCCCTGCCCTCTTGCCCCCAGGAGAACGTGCAGGGCCCGCGGTGCGACCAGTGCCGCCTTGGGACCTTCTCCCTCGACGCCGCCAACCCCAAAGGCTGCACCCGCTGCTTCTGCTTCGGGGCCACGGAGCGCTGCAGGAGCTCGGCCCATGGCCGCCGGGAGGTGTGCGGGCAGGGGGCCCCCAGCCTGAGAGCGGTGCTGCCTCAGGGAGGGGACATGTTGCTCCCCGGCCAGCCGGGTCTGGGCTGTAGGACGGGCCCTGTGATGTGGGAGGGTACTCATCCATGTGCCTGCAGTTCGTGGACATGGAGGGCTGGACGCTGCTGAGCACTGACCGGCAGGCGGTGCCCCACGAGCTGCGGGCGGAGGCGGAGCTGCTCCATGCGGACCTGCGGCATGTGCCCGAGGCCTTCCCCGAGCTGTACTGGCAGGCCCCGCCCTCCTACCTGGGGGACCGGGTGAGCAGGCACATCGGGCCCTCACTGCGAGGGTGTCCGGGACCCTCTGGAGGCCAGGGGGAGCAGCAGTGAGGTTGCCTGTGTCCAAGGAGGAATGGGGGCTCTGTGAGGGTGTCCAGGACCTCCGAGAGGGCTGTGGTGGGGAAGGCAGCCAGAAGGGGTGCCCAGGCCCAGCCCTGTGTCCTGTCCCAGGGGTGCCCAAGACCACTGCTGTCAGCTCTGGGCCTGTGGACGGGGGCTGGCCAGGTCTCATCGTTCTGTCCTATCTCCAGGTGTCGTCCTATGGCGGGACCCTCCGCTACGAAGTGCACTCGGAGACCCAGCGGGGGGACGTGTTCATCCCCACGGAGAGCAGGCCAGACGTGATGCTGCAGGTGGCCGACGGGGTGGTCACTGCTGGGGGGCAGGCGGGCACGGCTGAGCGGGGACAGTGGGCGGCCTGATTGCCGGCCCTCACCTGCCCACGTGCCTCCCCAGGGCAACCAGATGAGCATCACGTTCCTGGAGCCGGTGTACCCGGCACCTGGCCATGTGCACCGTGGGCAGCTGCAGCTGGTGGAGGTGAGTGGAGCTGGCCTGGGCGCCCGGGTCCCTCCTGGACCCAGCATGGCTCAGGGAAGGCCTGCACAGGGCCCGGAAGGGGAGGGGGTGGGTACTCTCTTCTCCCACACTCCCATCGCCACGTCTCCTTCCTGGTGCCTGGGGCAACGCTCCCAGCCCATGCTGGCTTGTGAACCCTGATCCTCAGTGGGTGAGCGGCTCCTCGGACGCTCAGAGACCTGTGGTTCCCTCTGAGCTGCCTGTTTGTGTCTCTTGCCGGTTTCTCTTTCAGGTTGTGGTCTTTTCTCATCTTTTTAGAGGAGCTCTGTGTTATTCTTGACGCTCAGCCTGTGTCTGACTTCAGAGTGGGAGTGTCTTCTCCCAGTTTGTGGCTCATCTCTGTCTTTCTCTAAGGCGTTTTCTGATGAATAGAAGTTCTTATATTTAACATACTCAAATTTATCAATCCTCCATTTGCAGTTACTGTGTTTGTGTCTTGTTTAAGAAAGTGTTTGTCTCTGTGAGATCAGAAAGTACTCCTCTATATTTTCTTCTTAAACCTTAAACTAGCGTCTTTGTGTGTTTGAATTCTTACCGTATCTGGAGTTGGGTTTGTACATGGTGTGAGGGAGGCTTCAGGTGCCAGTTTTCCCCATGGGTGACGGGTTTTCTAGCTCTGCGTGTCACCCTTCCTGCTCCGTGATCTGAGTGCCCCGTCCCCTGTGGGAGGTCTCTTCTGGGCTCCTGTTCTGCCCCTTCGTGTGTGGCCCCTCTGAGGACCCTGTGGCCCCACAGGGGAACTTCCGGCACACGGAGACCCACAGCGCCGTGTCCCGCGAGGAGCTCATGATGGTGCTGGCCGGCCTGGAGCAGCTGCAGATCCGCGCCCTCTTCTCGCAGATCTCCTCGGCCGTCTCCCTGCGCAGGGTGGCGCTGGAGGTGGCTGGTGAGGTGGGCGGGGGGCCTCCGGCCAGCAATGTGGAGCTGTGCATGTGCCCTGCCAACTACCGCGGGGACTCCTGCCAGGTGAGGTGGTGGGGACGGGCACCAGGCCGACCACCAGTCAGTCTGCCCCCACCCACTTGCGTCTGTCCTGCCCAGCGTCCACTCTTGCCCTCCATCCCCATCTCCACCTCCCTCGCATCTGTCTCTGCTCCTCCCCGCTGTGCATCACCCTCCCAGCAGCCCTGCCTTCCCTCCACAGGCCCAGCCAGCCCACTTGCTCATCTGTCTGCTAATCCACTGTTACCCTGTCTCCGTGCCCGGCCCTCCGTGCATACAATTGCTCTTTATCCATTCGCTGCCCAGTCCACCCCCGTCCGCTGGTCCACCCAGACCTCGTCCACCTCACTGCCATCCACTCGTCACTCTCCTGTTGTGCGTCCGTCCACCAGCTAATCTGTCTGAGGCGGCTTGTAGTTGCACACCACCCACTCGGAAGGGGTGTTTGGAGGAGAAGGCGGCCCCGGCCCACGTGGGAGGGGGGTGTCACTGAGCCAGGCCATCCGTGTGGCTTTGCACGCCGTGACTTCATGCTTCCAGCCGGTCAGGGCCAGGACCTCTGAGGGTCTGACCTGTGAGCATGGCTCTTGTTCTGCCCCCACATCGGGCTGGCCCTGCCTCCTTCCTGAGCACTGATGCCCCACCCTACCCCCCAGGAATGTGCCCCTGGCTATTACCGGGACATCAAAGGTCTCTTCTTGGGTCGCTGCGTGCCCTGTCAGTGCCATGGCCACTCAGACCGCTGCCTTCCTGGCTCGGGCGTCTGTGTGGTGAGCGGGGGCCCTGGTGGAGGGAGGGCAGCCACCAGAGGCACAGACCAGGGAAGACCATGGGCCTCTGGGTCAGTAGTTACGGATACACTGAGGTCCAGGGGAAGGGAGGTGCCCTGGGCAGGGCCCCGGCTGGCCTTGTGCATAGAGAATCCCTGACAGGGCTGGGGGAGCTGAGTAGATCCTGCTGGTGGAAGCGGGGCCTCCACTGTCGGTGCTGAGCTGTCCCCTCTGCCCCAGGGCTGCCAGCATAACACCGAAGGTGACCACTGTGAGCACTGCCTGCCCGGCTTCGTGCGCAGTGGGTCTGAGGATCCCGCGGACCCCTGTGTCAGCTGCCCCTGTCCGCTCTCAGTGCCTTCCAACAAGTAAGCTGGGCCAGCCCCTCCAGGGTCCCGACTGTTGGCCGGCAGGCACGTGCCCTTACAGCCCTGGTCTGGAATGCCACCATCCCCGACCTGGTTGGGCCAGCAGTCCCCTCTGCAGAGGCCGGGGCAGCTGGGGTGGACTCATGAGGTGGGGACCCCTGACACCTGGCCCAGCCTGAGTACACAGGGTGCTCACCCAGGGCACGCAGGTGTGTAACGACCACCTCCATCTTTGCAGCTTTGCCGTGGGCTGTGCCCTTCGAGGTGGCCGCACCCAGTGTCTCTGCAAACCCGGCTACGCGGGGGCCTCTTGCGAGCGGTGAGCGGGTGGGTGGGCCTGAGTGCCTGGGGCCCGGGAGTACGTGGGCGTGGGCGCAGGCCACTCACCCTGCCCTTGCCGCAGGTGCGCGCCCGGCTTCTTCGGGAACCCGCTGGTGCTGGGCAGCTCATGCCAGCCCTGCGACTGCAGCGGCAACGGCGACCCCAACATGCTCTTCAGTGACTGCGACCCCCTGACAGGCGCCTGCCGCGGCTGCCTGCGCCATACCACCGGCCCCCGCTGCGAGAGCTGCGCCCCCGGCTTCTACGGCAATGCCCTGCTGCCCGGCAACTGCACCCGTAGGCGGAGGGGGCAGGGGCTAGTGGGGCCACTGGCTGTCCTCTGGGATCAGGCTGTGTTCCATACCGGGCCCAGCAGGGCCACAGTGGACCTGGCCAGGCCCCCAGGGCTCACAGTCAGGCCCCCAGACCTACCCCTGGGCTCACAGTCAGACACATCTCCTCTTCACGGTCAGCTCCCCGGGGCTTACGGTCAGCGACCCCACAGTGAGGCCGAGGGCTGCTCTGGAGTCTGGCTCTCGCTTAGGGCGGGCTCTGGCAGGTTCCTTGGGCTGAGTGTGGGCTGCAGGGGAGGAGGGCAAAGTGGGACAGCCAGCAGGCAGCTGTGTGGTCTGGATGGGGATGGAGCCTGGAGGTGGTGAAAAGTGAGGGGCTGGGGCTTCTTTGGGGCTGGGTGGAAATCTGCACAGTATGAGCTCAGTAAGGGCTTCTTGGGGGAGGGGGAAGAGGCTGGAGTGGGGATCAGGGCTAGTGTCACAGCCCCTTTTCTGCAGGGTGTGACTGCTCCCCATGTGGGACTGAGGCCTGTGACCCCCACAGTGGGCAGTGCCTGTGCAAGGCAGGTGTGACAGGGCCGCGCTGTGACCGCTGTCAGGTAGGGCTGCCTGGGAGGGACTGGGCCTCCAGGTGTGGGGGCGTGGCCTTGGAGCTGAAAGGGTGTGGTCTTGATATGTTGGGCGTGGCCTTGGGGCTGGAGGGGTGGGCCTTAATGTGGGGGCGGGGCCTCGGGCTGGGCAGAGCTGTGACTGTAGCTTGCCCCGGCAGGAAGGACACTTTGGCTTCGAGGGCTGTGGGGGCTGCCGGCCATGCGCCTGTGGACCAGCCGCTGAGAGCTCCGAGTGCCATCCCCAGAGTGGGCAGTGTCACTGCCGGCCAGGGACTGGGGGACCCCAGTGCCGCGAGTGTGCCCCCGGCCACTGGGGGCTCCCTGAGCAGGGCTGCAGGCGTAAGTGTGGGCAGGTAGGGTGCTGCAGGGTGGCGGGCACCTGGGGTCCTCCACTGGCCACTCACCCTCACCCCTCACCCCACCTCTCTCACCCCAGGCTGCCAGTGCCGAGGGGGCCACTGTGACCTGCACACGGGCCGCTGCACGTGCCCCCCCGGGCTCAGCGGGGAGCGCTGTGACACCTGCAGCCACCAGCACCAGGTGCCTGTGCCTGGCGGGTCCAGGGGCCACGGTGTCCACTGCGAAGGTGCGCCTCTTCCTCCACCCCACCTGCGCCTTGCCTGACCACATCCGTCTCACCCCAGCCCTCACAACTCCACGTGAGGGAGTGCGGGTCCTAGCCTACGCTGACCTGGTGACCCCCACGTTAACCTTGACTTCCAGAGGAGCCCTGAGATCCCGACTCTCCTTTCAGTTTTGCAGGGGACCCCACACCTGTCTTCATACTGACCCCAAGACTCCATGCTGACCTCACTCCCACCCTCTGACCCCCACGTCCTGGACTCCCTCACGGACCCCCACCACTCTCGACCCTCTCCAACTGTGTATTCACCCCGACGTTGTGCTGACTTCCTGGGACCTGCCCAGTTCCCTACTAACCTCCTGACCCTCACACTGACGTCTGACTCCCACTAACCTTGTCACCTTCAGGCCAGCTCAGTATCCCCATGACCCCTGGCTGACCTATCCCGGCTGTGCCGATCCCATGACTCCTTCCCTGGTCCCACACCCTGAGCTGACCCACCTGTGCTGTTTGCAGTGTGTGACCACTGTGTGGTCCTGCTCCTGGACGACCTGGAGCGGGCCGGCGCCCTCCTCCCCGCCATCTGGGAGCAACTGCGTGGTGTCAGTGCCAGCTCTGTGGCCTGGGCCCGGCTGCACAGGCTGAACGCCTCCATCGCCGCCTTGCAGGTACCTCTCAGCCCGGCCCCCCAGCCTCCTGCCCTGGTTACAGGCCCTCACCTTCCCCTTCCCACAGAGCCAGCTGCGGAGCCCCTTGGGCCCCCGCCATGAGACCGCTCAGAGGCTGGAGATACTGGAGCGACAGAGCTCGAGCCTCGGACAGGACGCACAGCAGCTGGACGACCAGGCAGGACCCCTGGGGACCCCTGCCCCTGGAGACTCCTCCCCCAGAGCCCCCCGGGTTGCTCCTCCCGAAAACCCCTCCCCCTCAGTAGACTCCTCCCCCAGAGGTCCCTCTCCCTGGGCCCCAGACCATCCACTGTCACCTCTGACCCTCAGCTCAGGCCCAAGGCCCCTCCCTAGGCCCCCAGCCTTCTACCCATCAGCAGAGGCTATGGGATGATGGGATGCTGCGTCCACAGGCCACAGGAGCGAGAGCCCAGGCCAGCCAGCTGCTGGACAGCACCGAGGCCTCACTGGGCCGGGCGCAGACGCTGCTGGTGGCCATCCGGGCTGTGGACAGCGCCCTGGGAGGTAGGGACTGGCTCAGCCAGGCAGGGGGATGGGGGCTAAGCAGAACAGTGCTCAGAGCTCAGAGCAGGGGCGCTGCTTCCAGGGGCTGGGCCTTGAAGAATTGGCAGGGTGTGGACGTTTAGAGAGGGAGATGGGGCCTCGGCTGAGTAAACAGCAGGGCAGAGTGGGGAGGTGGGAGAGGCGGCAGGTGTGGCCAGAGCAAGAAGGCAAGTGGACTGTGGGCACCCTGCCTCTGGGAAAACTGGCTGGTGAGCACATTAATTACAAACTAAGGTATGTCACCAAGAAGCGGGGACCTGGCCCAGCCCAGGGGTCTTGGAAGAAGTGGAAATTCAGCCGAGCACTGGCCTGAGAGGAGGGGTCGGCCAGGCAAGGAGGCCGAGGGAGCAGGCTGAGCAGACGGCAGTGGGGGTGTTGGAGTGGGGGCTGTGGGCGAGAGGGCCAGGCCGGCCTAGGGGCGGAGCACAGCCGTGGCCTTGAGCCAGGGTCTCTGGGAGCCGTTCAGGGCATGCTGGGTTACGTGCTGGTGGTCTGAAGATGCTTAGGTGGGGGTCTTGGGCTTGGAAGCTAGTGGGCAGAGTCTGCCCGGGCCCTGATGGCCCCCTCCCCCCACCCCCACAGAGCTCGAGTCTCAGACGGATCGCCTGTCACCAGCCAACGCCTCGGCCCCGTCGGGCGAGCAGCTGCGCCGGACAGTAGCCGAGGTGGAGCGGCTGCTCCGAGAGATGCGGGCGCGTGACCTGGGGGCCCCGCGGGCAGCAGCTGAGGCCGAGCTGGGCGAGGCCCAGAGACGTGAGTGGTGTTGGCCCCGGCCGGGCAGGGACAGGGAGGGGCGCTGGCTTGGCCGGGAGCCCTAGGGCTGAGGTCAGCGTAGAGTTGTGTCACATCAGCTTTGGGGAGCAGATGGGGGCCGGGCGGGCACCGGAGTCACTGCCCAAGCAACTGACCCCATATCGGGTCTTGGCCAGTGCTGGCCCGCGTGCAGGAGCAGCTGACCAGCCTCTGGGAGGGGAGCCAAGTGCTGGTTGCCCGCACCCGAGAGCAGCTAGCCCAGCACGAGGCTGGCCTCATGGACCTACGAGAGGCCCTGAACCAGGCAGTGGGCACCACGAGAGAGGCCGAGGAGCTCAACAGCCGCAACCAGGAACGCCTGGAGGAGGCCCTGGTGAGGGTCCTCTCTCCTACCTCCCTTGCCCTGCCCTGCCCTCCCCACTTCTCCCTTCCCCTCCCCTTCCCCCATCCCCCTTCCCCCCATCCCCCTTCCCCCTCTCCACTTCTTTCCCCCTTCCCCCCTCTTCCCCCCTCTGCCTTTTTCCTTCCCGCTTTCCCCCCTCTCCCCTTCTCCTTCAAGTTCCTCCCTCCCACCCTGTGCCCTGTTTTTACCCTGTCACACCTCTGTTTCTGTCACCCCCTCCTCAATCCCCATCACCTCCAGCAACGGAAACAGGAGCTGTCTCAGGACAATGCCACTCTGAGAGCTACTCTGCAGGCTGCCAGGGACACCCTGGCCCAGCTCTCTGAGCTCCTGCATGGCATGGACCAGGCCAAGGAGGTGAGCACCCCCTCCCAGGGTGCGCACCAGGTGGGTTTGGACACTCATCTGTGTGCAGAGCACAGCCCCCAGGGTCCCAGATCAGGGGAGAGTGAGGAGGGGATCGGGATGAGGGTCCCACTTAAGCCCGCCCACCCACAGGAGTATGAGCACCTCGCAGCCAGCCTGGACGGGGCCCGGACACCACTGCTTGAGAAGATGCGGGTCTTCTCCCCGGCGAGCAGCAAAGTGGGTCTGGTGGAGGCCGCCGAGGCCCACGCGTGGCAGCTGGACCAACTGGCGCTCAACTTGTCCAGGTGCGGGCCCCGAAGAGGAGTGCCCTAAGGAGGCAGCCCAGGTCCCTGCAGGACAGTCAGGGCCCGGAGGGGGCGCAGCTGGGCTGGGAGGGCTCCTAGAAGGAGAAGCCCAGGCTCAGGTGGGTGGCAGAGAGCAGGAAAGGCACAGTTGTCACAGACAGCAGGACAAGGGTATGAGCCTGGAGCTGGCAGGCAGGCCGGCCCAGCAGCAGCTGTGATGGCGGGAGGCCCGCGTGCTGGCCTGAGGACATCGGGCCCCCCCACATGCCCTTTGATCCTCCTCTGCCTCCCCCACAGCATCATCCGTGGAGTCAACCAGGACCGCTTCATCCAGCGGGCCATCGAGGCCGCCAACGCCTACAGCAGTATCCTGCAAGCTGTGCAGGCTGCCGAGGGTGCCGCCGGCCAGGCGCTGCAGCAGTCAAGCCACACGTGGGCGGTGAGGCCCTGACTCTGCCCCAGGCCCCGGCAGGAGCCCCTGTCCCCCCACAGCTCCCGCCAGCTGGGTGTGAGCTGCAGCCTGTCCTTGTGTCTGCAGATGGTGGTGCAGCAGGGCCTGGCGCCCCGTGCCCGGCAGCTGCTGGCCAATAGCAGTGCCCTGGAGGAGGCTATCCTCGAGGAGCAGCGGAGGCTGGGCCGCGGTGAGTGCCGGGGTCCTTCTGGGTCTCCGGGGATCCTCAGCGTCCAGCCAAGTGTGAGGGGGTTTCTGGGTCGTCACATTGTGAGTCAGGGTGGCAGCTGCCCCGTGTGGGAATCCTGCTTCCACCGCCTTGGCGTGTCTGCCCCTTGGGAGCCCTGCAAAGGCCCACTGCCCACCCTGGCCTTGTGACGGGGCTCTGGGACCGTGGAGGTGCCCAGGGAAGAGGACACTGGAGCAGCTGATGGTTTTCCTGCTGTCCTGGCTGGAGGGTCATGTATGTGAGAAAGGGCAGGTGGAGGGAGGGGCTAGCCGCATACCCTCTGCCACTAGAACCTCGGAGCGCTGGCAGGCCGTGGCTGTGGCTTGGCTTTTCTGAGCCTCCATCATTTCATCTATAAGATGAGGATAGTTATATTTGCCATGGGAGGGGGAGGCTGCCCCCAGACTCGGGGTGCTCCCACGCCTCCCCCTGAGCCGAGAGCCCTCGTGTCTGTCTCCGTCTATCTGCGTGCCTGTCAGCCTTGGTCCTCCCCGGTCAGGAGGGCTGAAGTAGGCTGCACCTGTACGCTGGGGGCAGGGGCTCCTTGGAGCTGAGGCTGCCTGCCCCGCAGCGCGGGCCACCCTCCAGGATACCGGAACCCAGCTCCGTGATGCCCGGGCCAAAAAGGAGCAGCTAGCAGCCCAAATCCAGGAGGCACAGGCCATGCTGGCCATGGACACGGGTACGTTGGGCCTTGTCCCTGCCCTCGCTCTCGCTGCTCGTCCCCAGAGATGAATGGATACCTGCCCCGCATGGGCATTGCTCCAGCCAGTGCTGCCCAGTGGGGCTCTGTGATGGGGGACACATTCACACCTGTGCTGTCCTGAACGGTGGCCAGGGTGGCTGAGGGAGCTCCATAGTGCACAGCCCCGGCCCTGGGGACCTGCCTCTGGTTGGGAGACAGACACCAAACAAAATAGCCCCGAGTAGTAAGTGAAAGCTGGAAGGGACAGGAAGTGCTTTGGAGAGAAAGAACCAGGGGCGAGCATGGGAGCGTGTGGTGGGGACATCTCACCCCCAGAGCTCGGGGACATTGGGGCGTCCAGGGGCAGGTACAGTTGGTGGGCAAGCGCAGAGGTGAAGGTGGAAGCAAGGAGGCCGGTGTGGGTGGAGCCGAGGGCCCAGGGGGACGGCTCGGGGAGCGGGGAGCCCGGGAGGGCCCAGGGGGAGGGGAGGAGTGAGGCGTCTCAGCCAGATTTGGAGGGGTCCCTGTGGCTGCCTGACCCCTTGAGAGTAGAACCTCCCAGCCTGGACATGGGGCCCTGGGAGAGATGGTGGCCTGGGGTGGGTGGCTGTGGGGACACGGGGCTGAGCTGACACGGGGAGGTGTCAGGGTCACCAGGTTCTGGCCCGAGAGGCTGGCACAGGAGGAGCCATCGGCAAGGGACAGAGGGTGGGTGTCCACTGCTCTGAGGTTCTCATAACAACTGTGGGGGTGGGGGGGCATCCCTGTTGCTGGCTCTGGCGGGGGGGGACTTGTGGGCTCCCCAGTGGGAGGTGAGGCCAGGGTGGTCCTCGCCTGCCCCTCTCCAAGCCTGCGCACTGCCCGCCACAGACGAGACGAGCAAGAAGATCTCCCACGCCAAGGCTGTGGCCTTTGAAGCCCAGGACACGGCGGCCCGCGTGCAGTCCCGGCTACAGGAGATGCAGGAAACCCTGGAGCAGTGGCAGGGCCAGTACGGAGGCCTGCAGGGCCAGGATCTGGGCCAGGCGGTGCTCGATGCAGGCCGCTCAGGTGGGCCCTGGAGTGCAGCGCCCCGGACAGCGGGTGGGCCGGGGCAGGGGAGGCAAGGCTCTCGGGGCCACCTCCTCCCCTCCATTCCCTCCCTGCAGTGTCCACCCTGGAGAAGACGTTGCCCCAGCTCCTGGCCAAGCTGAGCCTCCTGGAAAACCGCAGGGCGCACAACGCCAGCCTAGCCCTGTCTGCCAGCATCGGCCGTGTGCGGGAGCTCATTGCCCAGGCCCGAGGAGCCGCCAGCAAGGTGGGTGCAAGTGCCAAGGGAAGGTGGGTGTCTGGGAGACCAGGCAGTGGACGCTGATGGGCTGGGCACCCCGCACAGGTCAAAGTGTCCATGAAGTTCAACGGACGCTCGGGGGTGCAGCTGCGTGCCCCTCGGGACCTCTCAGACCTCGCCGCCTACACCGCCCTCAAGTTCTACCTACAGAGCCCGGAGCCAGGCCCCGGCCAGGCCGCTGGGGACCACTTTGTGCTGTACATGGGCAGTCGCCAGGTACCGCGCGGGCTCTGTGGGGTGGGAGGAGCGGGCACCCGGTTGGAGGGGCGGGCCATGCTGGGTCCTTGTCCTGCTGAGTGTCCCACCACCGCAGGCCGCTGGCGACTACATGGGTGTGGCTCTGCGTAACCAGAGGGTGCACTGGGTGTACCGCCTCGGGGGGGCCGGCCCCGCGGCCCTCAGCATCGATGAGGACATTGGGGAGCAGTTCGCAGCCATCAGCATCGACAGGTGAGAGGCCTGGCCCCCCGTGCACTCCCCCCACCAGCCGATGTGCCCACATGTCCACTCCTCACCCCCTCGCCTCTGCCCTCAGGACCCTCCAGTTTGGCCACATGTCCGTCACGGTGGAGAAGCAGATGGTCCATGAGACCAAGGGTGACACGGTGGCCCCTGGGGCTGAGGGGCTGCTCAGCCTGCAGCCTGACGACTTTGTCTTCTACGTGGGGGGCTATCCCGGCAACTTCACGGTGAGCCTGGCCTGGCCTGGGCAGCAGCTGCCCTGCCCTCTTGTCCCAGCAAGTCCTGCGTGGTGTCTGGGTTCAGTCCGTCCCACTGCAGTCTGAGTTCCTCCCCTTGGGTCTGTGCTGGGTGGGGAGGTGCCCTGACTGTGCTGTGCCTACAGCCCCCCGCACCCCTGCGCTTCCCTGGCTACCGGGGCTGCATTGAGATGGACACACTCAATGAGGAGGTGCTCAGTCTCTACAACTTCGAGAAGACCTTCCAGCTGGACACGGCTGCGGATAAGCCCTGTGCCCGGTACGTGCATCCTGGGGCCCGACCCTCTCCCCAGCTCGGCCTGCCCTCAGCTGACCCCACGACCTCTGACTGGCAGCTCCAAGTCAACTGGGGACCCGTGGCTCACGGACGGCTCCTACCTGGACGGCTCTGGCTTCGCCCGCATCAGCGTGGAGACTCAGATCAGCCACACCAAACGCTTTGACCAGGAGCTGCGGCTCGTGTCCTCCAGCGGGATCATCTTCTTCCTGCAGCACCAGGCACGCCCGCCCCACCCCCAGCCGCCTACCCGTCCGCACCCCCACCCCAGCCCGTGCTGACCCTGCCCTCGCCCCTAGGACCAGTTCCTATGTCTGGCCGTGAGGGAAGGCAGCCTCCTGCTTCTCTATGACTTGGGTGCGGGCCTGAAGGAGGCCGTCCCGCTGCAGCCCCCACCGCCCCTGACTGCGGCCAGCAAGGCAGTAAGGCCAGGGTTGGGGAGGGTCTCGGGGGCGGAGAGGGCTGGGGGGGGACATGGCTCACCCTGAAGCCCCCGGACTGGTGCCATCCAGATCCAGGTGTTCCTGCTGGGGGGCATCCGCAAGCGCGTGCTGGTGCGCGTGGAGAGGGCCACCGTGTTCAGTGTGGAGCAGGAGAACATGCTGGAGCTGGCCGATGCCTACTACCTGGGGGGTGTGCCGCCCGACCAGCTGCCCCCAAGGTGAGCACACCAGGCTGGGGTTGGGTGAGGAGCTCGGAGGCGGCGGCCCCCTGACGCTCGTCCCCTGCAGCCTGCGGCAGCTCTTCCCCTCCGGAGGCTCCATTCGCGGCTGCATCAAGGGCATCAAGGCTCTGGGCAAGTACGTGGATCTCAAGAGGCTGAACACGACGGGCGTCAGCTCCGGCTGCACCGCTGACCTGCTGGTGAGCAACCCCCGGCCCGCAGCACCCCCTCCAGGCCGGCGCGGGGTCCTCACGGTTGCCCTCCCTGCAGGTGGAACGGGCCATGACTTTCCACGGCCACGGCTTCCTGCCCCTGGCGCTCCCTGACGTCACGGCCCTCACGGGTGACGTCTACTCCGGCTTTGGCTTCCGCAGCACCAGAGACAGCGGTCTGCTCTACCATCGAGCGTCCCCGGTGCGTCTGCGCCACCTCGAGTACCTGCCTGTCCATCCCCTCTGACCTCCTGACCATCCCTCCCCGTGTCTGACCTCCTGACCATCCCTCCCCGTGTCTGACCTCCTGACCATCCCTCCCTGTGTCTGACCTGACCATCCCTCCCCGTGTCTGACCTCCTGACCATCCCTCCCCGTGTCTGACCTCCAGTCCATCCTTCCCCGTGTTTGACCTCCTGACCATCCCACCCTCCCCGCGTCTGACCTCCTGACCATCCCTCCCCGTGTCTGACCTCCTGACCGTCCCTCCCCGTGTCTGACCTCCGGTCCATCCCCCCCTCCCCCCCAATGTTTGACCTCCTGACCATCCCACCCTCCCCGTGTCTGACCTCCTGACCAGCCCTCCCCGTGTCTGACCTCTGGACCATCCCTCCCTGTGTCTGACCTCCGGTCCATCCCGCCCCGTGTCTGGCCTCCTGAGGATCCCATCCCGTGTGTGACCTCCAGTCCCTCCCCGTGTCTAACCTCTGGTCCCTCCCTCCGCTAGTCTGACCACCTGCCCGCTCCCTGACCTCCTACAGTGATTTGGGGGCTCAGGTGGCTGGAGGGAGTGAGTCTGGGCCCCTGGCCTGGCCCACTGACCTGGCCACTGTCCCCAGGATGGGCTGTGCGAAGTGTCCCTGCAGCAGGGTCACGTGACACTCCGGCTTATGAGGACCGAGGTGAAAACTCAAGGGGGCTTTGCGGACGGTGCCCCCCATTATGTAGCTTTCTACAGCAACACCACGGGGTGAGTCCGGCCCGCCTGGCCTCTCACTGTCGTCTCCAGGGGTGGGGGTTGCAGCAGAGCTGGGGACCTTGGGGGCAACCTGCAGCAGATGGGTGATGGCAGGTGGAGGAAACAGTGCTCTCCTCGCCAGGGTCTGGCTTTATGTGGACGACCAGCTTCAGCAGATGAAGCCCCACCAGGAGCCGCTGCCCCGGCCCCAGCCCCAGCCTGAGGGGCCCCCTCGGCTCCTCCTGGGGGGCTTGCCAGAGTCTGACACCATCCGAAACTTCAGTGGCTGCATCAGCAACGTTTTTGTGAGGCGGTGAGCGGGGGCAGGTGTTGGGGGGTGGTGGCTGGCACTGACCCGCTGCCGTGTGTCCAGCTGCTGACTGCCCACCGCGGGCCCTCTGTAGGCTCGTCGGGCCGCAGCGCGTATTTGACCTGCAGGAGAACATGGGTGGCGTCAGCGTGAGCTCAGGCTGTGCCCCAGTCCCTGGCACCCAGACCTGGAGGCAGGCACCACAAGGACTGCGGGCTGCAGCGGCTCGCAAGGTGGGGCGCCCGAGGGATGGTGTGTGGGTGGAGCTGGGGTGGGCAGAAGGCAGCCCCCAAGCACCCCTGCATCCCCATCTGACCCCCCAGGCTTCCCGCCGCAGCCGGCAGCCCACCCAGGACCCTGCCTGCACACTACCCAGGCCCCTCAGGACCATCCAAGATGCCTACCAGTTTGGGGGGCCCCTGTCCAGTTATCTGGAGTTCGCACACATCCCAGCAGCCACCGGGGACTGGTAAGGCCGGGCCAGGTGGGGTGGCTGTGGAGGGTGTGCCCAGCTGACACCTCTGCTCCGCTTCCAGGTCCCACCTCTGGATGCTTGTCCGCCCTCGCACCCCCCGAGGGCTCCTGCTCTTCGCTGTGCCCCTGACAGCCAGCAGCCCCTCCCTGGCTCTCTTCCTGAGCCACGGACACTTCGTTGCTCAGACAGAGGGCCCTGGGCCCCGGCTCCGCGTCCAGAGCCGCCGGCGTTCACGGGCTGGCCGATGGCACACGGTGAGGGGCTGAAGAGAAGACACGGGCAGGGCCCCGGAGCTCCCATCCTGACGTGCCTCTTTGCACCTCTAGGTGTCTGTGCGATGGCAGAAGACTCGGATTCAGCTGGTGATGGACGGCGTCCGTGCCCGGAGCCAGGAGGGGCCCAGCCAGCAGTACCAGGGCGCAGAGGGCCCCCGGCCCCACACTCTTTTTGTGGGGGGCCTCCCTCCCAGTGGCCGCAGCCCCAGACTCCCAGTGAGAACCACCTTGCCCTGGCCTCCCCAACCCCATCTCCAGCCCCCTGCCCAGCTGGACGCTGTCCGCCCTCCTCACCGCCCCCTGGGTCTGAGCCCATGCCCACCCATCTGTCCCCCACAGGTAGCCGTTAGCAGCTCCAGGTTCAGCGGTTGTGTGAAGAGACTGAAGTTGGACGGGCGGCCCCTGGGGGCCCCCACGCGGATGGTGGGGGTCATGCCATGCTTCTCAGGCCCCCTGGAGAGGGGCCTGTTCTTTGCAGGAAGTGGGGGAGTCGTCACTTTAGGTCTGTCAGGTGCTGGTGGCCCCACTCCCGCAGGTGCCCCAGGCCAGGGGAGGAGGGAGTGACACCCAGAGAGGGAGCCTGGGGCCGGGCCTTCCTCCCTTCTGCCTTCCTCCCTTCACGGCCCTTTCCCGCAGACACCCTGGGGGCCACATTGGCGGACGTGGGCCTGGAGCTGGAGGTGCGGCCCCACACAGCCGGCGGCCTTGTCTTCCACCTGGGCCAGATCCAGGTGCCCCCCTACCTGCAGCTGCAGGTGTTGGAGAAGCAGGTAAGCTGGGTGGGGGCCGCAGCCACAGAGCGGGGTTCCAATTGGCAGGACCCTCCTGACCGGCCCCACCCCAGGTCCTGCTGCGGGCGGATGATGGTGCAGGCGAGTTCTCCACGTTGGTGACACCCCCTGCGGCACTGTGTGATGGGCAGTGGCACCGACTGGCAGGTGAGCTGTGCCCCCTTTCCCATGGCCAGAGACACTCCTGAGCGCCCCCTTCTGCAGAGCAGAGAGCCTGGGAGGGACTCAGGAGGGGGCAGCTGTGGACCCCCAGGCAGAGGAACTTGATAGCGGCCAAAGCAACATGGCGAACAGCCCCCGGCCCCACGGCTGGCAAGAGGGGCCCCTCCCAGCCCAGCCACAAGCAGCCTGTGCCCCACAGTGACCAAAGGTGGGAATGTGCTCCAGCTGGAAGTGGACACGCAGAGCAACCACACCCTGGGCCCTGCGCTGCTCACCTTGGCTGACACCCTGGCGCCTCTGCACCTTGGGGGCCTGCCAGGTGAGTGTGGCCTCTGCCTGGGGATGCAGGGGGAAGCTGCCCCTCAGGGACCAGGCACTGGGGTCACCCCACTCTCTTTGCACCCTCCTGAGACAGCTGGGGAGTTTGAAGCTTTGTGGGGGGGCAGTGGGACATTGGTCTCTGCTCCAACCCGTCTTCCCTCCATCTTCCCCTGCACCCCCAGAGCCCACAGACGCACAGGCTGGGCCCCCCACCAGGCTGCGCCCTCGGCTTCCAGCCTACCGTGGCTGCATGAGGAACCTGGTGGTAAACCGGGCTCCCGTCACTCTGCCTCGCTCTGCCGGTGTCCAGGGGGCAGTGGGGGCCAGCGGCTGCCCAGCCACGTAGCACAGCTGCCTCTCTAGGACCCCAGCCACAGGCTCCAGCAGCCGTGCAGGACCCCCAGGCCTGGAGCCCACGGGCAGGCAGGGTCCTGCCTCTCAGAATCCCAGGCCCCCCCACACAGCTTGCTGAGGACACTGCCCTCAGCCCGTTTCATAGATGAAGTTTGTGTATATTTATCTAGGCTCTAGATTCTGCAGGTTATAAATCTTATTTCTGGAAATGGTTTAAGTTATGTCTTACTTTTTAAATGAACGGGTAAAATGGGGTTTTTATACTTTTTATCTTTCAGCTTAATATGAGATTTCCCTTCCATAAATTTTTAATAGCATGAGAGCTCTGTAAATCACTGGTCCCTGCTGCTTAAAACAAAAATTAAAAAGTAACTTCTGTTTAACTGAGTGTTGACTTTAAATTTGAAACGAGTAAAGCAGTTGAGACGGGTCTAGAACCGGATACGGAGGCCCAGGCAGAGTGCAGCACCTGAGTGGGGAACACCCTTCCCGGTATAGCACCTCACCCAGACTGTCCCTCAGAGGGGCAGCTCCCGTCCAGTCCAGCCAAAAAGGGGATGGGGCCGTGGCACCTGGTCCTGGACCCATAAGGAAAACCAGAGTCAGCAGATAGAAGAAAAGCCTTTTATTTCTCAGCAAGTTGGAACAGAGGTGTGAGGGTGCGCAACAGATCACAAACGCCACTACTGAAACCGCACAACCAAGAAGCCTGACCCCTTAAAAGACACCAAATAATTTAATCTAAGCTCATGTCTTCCTCCTCGTCCTTCTTGTCCTCCCCGTCGCCCTCCTTCTGCTCGGATCTGGCACTGTTCTGCATAGCTTTGGCAAATGCTTCCACATCTAAAACGCATTTAAAAAAAGCATGAGACAAGCTTTCAAGACGCTGGCCCAGGACTGCTGACCAGAGGGCAGGGGAGATGACAATCAGACCGAGGCCCAGGGCCACTGAGACACTGTGGCAGGGACAGCCAGCCTGGGCTTTACAAACAGAGAGAGGCTTTTTCTTTTAATTACAAGGAGAAAATGAACTCTGCCTGCAAGGAGGAGCAGGTACTTACCGCCCTTGTTGGCGGCCTCCACGGCCTCCGCAGGCAGGCCAAACTGGCACATGAGGGGGCCCAGCTGCCCCGAGGCCAAGGCCGCACTGAACATGCCCAGAGCCTGAAAGGAAAAGCCAGACCCCCTGAGCACGTGCTTGGCGGAGGCTCTGAGGGGGAGCCGTTTGGACCAGCTGAGGTGCAGGGCGCTCGGTGACAGGGAGCTGTGCTGAAGGCAGGCAGAGCACCACCGAGCGCAGAGCAGGGGCACTGGGCCAGCATCTACCTGCTGGAACTGGGGCGAGGTCAGCGTGTTCTGGATCTCCTCTGCCGTCTGCGGCAGCGACTCCCCAGAGGGCAGGTAGGGCAGCAGGCGCTCCTGGACGTCTGCGTTGGCGAGGATAGGTGCCATGATCTCAGGTGTCAGCACGCTGGCCAGGTCAACTAGGGCACAAGCACATGGCCATCAGCGGCTTGAGGCCGGCCCAGATGCCATGTGAGAGGACAGCGAAGGCTCTACGTGTGAAACTGCTGAGTGTGGTGTGGCAAGGGGGCAGAGGTGACGCACGTGCAGAGCAGCAGCTCAGCCCAGGGACATGCTCAGCCCCACACCTTGGAAAGCCAGAGAGTGAGTGGGCAAGGGCAGCAGGCATCTTTACCCCCCGCCTGGAGCCCAGGAGCACATGTTACCTTGCTGGCCGCCTCCTGGCCCGGCCGGCACGTTCATAGTGGCTAGAATGCTCTGGAGATCGCTCAGCTGGATGGGCTGGGTTGGGCTGGCTGCTGTGCTGGTTCCATTACCTGAACTAGGAGCGGGGCTTGGGCTGGTCGCCGAGGCAGCTGCCGGAGCAGAAGGGGCTGGGGTGGCACGAGCGGAAGAGGCGGTGGAAGATGGGGTGACCGCTGCTGACTGGCTCCGGGAGCTGGGAAGAGGAGACAGCACTGGAGCGGCCAGGCACCCACGACACAACAGTCCTGCCCCCAAGGTCCCGGCACTACCAGGAATCCGGGAAGAGTCTAGACCGTGAAAGCGACCCTCCCTGGGTGCCTCTTTGGCCCTGCACCTACTACATCCAGGCTCCTTGAAGAAGGGGACCCTTGGTGGTGCCTGAGGGTGCAGTGGGGGCAGGGTGGGAGGCTCACCTGGATGAAGAGCTGCTCGCCGGAGGCCCTCCACTGCCCAGTAAGCTGGCTAGGCCGGGCCCGGTCAGGGCCCCCAGCCCACCTACCAGGAGCAAGGAGACAAGAGCTCAGGCATCACGCCCACCTCCCCCTGCCAAAGGCGCAGAAACGTCCTGCACTAAGGCCAAGGGACAAGCAGGGGAAGGTGGTGACCACAGCAGGCCGGGGGGGCTACGGAGGAGCAACTGCTCAGGTCGCAGTGTTTTGGAAGCTTATTCCGTTAAGTCAGGTCACTTCTACTCCACCCTATTACGCCAGCGGTGCACTTAGCTTCAAGGGAACACGCGGTCCAAACCCAGTACAATCCAGCTACCGTTTCCCGTGTCCGAGAAACACCCACTAGAGCCCGAGAGGAGGTGGCAGTGGGTAGGCCGATCAAAGGGAGACTAGGGGGGCCCTAGGCAGGAGCCCTGAGCGCATGTTCCCAGGCCTCGCTCTTCAGCCAGCCGTGCTCCCCCCAAGTATGGAGCTGGGTCCTCCCTGGGGGTCCTGGAACGCCTCGCCCACCCTGTTCTCAGCTCAAACCATAAGAGAAACAGTCCATTCCCCAGGGAAGCAGGCACAGAGAACACACATTCACAGACGTCACTCAGACAGAACCAGGTAGAAGCTGGAAGGAAACACAACTGAGGGCTGTCTGACTTATACCTGAGGCTCCAGGGCCAACAGGGGCATTACCTAGTCCTCCAAGGCCGGCGGGTCCGATGAGCTGCATGAGCTGGCTGTGGCTCATGTTCCCCAGCAGGCTCTGCAGGCCGCCCTCACCTGGAAGACAGAAGGGGCTCAGATGTGGGGTCCACCTGCGGCCTGGACCAAGACCCACAGGACTGTGGGAAGGTGCTCTTGGAAGGGCCCACGCTGCCGGGGCTTCCAGCTGAGAAAGAGCAAGCACCCTGACATCCCCACTGCGATGGCCCCGGAGGGGCTGCCTCTGAATTGTACAGTCAATGTCGCCTGAAATGGCCCAACAGGGTGGAGCTCAGACACTGTTCTATCAGCTGAGTGAAGATGGGAGTGGGGAGTGACTCGGACATGGTAAGGCCTTCTAACTTGGAATTTTCTATTTCTACTTAAGAACAACCAGCCTGCACCACCAGGGGTCCCAATCCTTAAAACCTCCTCCGACCTCACAGCACATCCTGGAAGGTGACCATTACCGCCCAGTGCAGAGAGCTCATGGCCTCCACTCCCGCTCGCCCCCAGCGCTCCGGGCATCGGGGGGTTGTTCAGATACTCGTTGACTTTCCGGCAATGCTCCTCATCCTGGTCCGTCTTGGGCTCCTGCAGGGGAGGATATGACAACAGCCGCAGCTGAGCACCCGCCCGCTGCTGTCCCGGCTTACAGACGAGGGACCTGAGGCTCAGACAGGTGAAGTCGCCTGTGCACAGTCACACAGCACCCGGGAGAGGACCCAGCAGGGTCGACAGGACAGAAGTCTGACATGTGACAATGCCCACGTTACAGACGGGGAGACGAAAGCACTAAGGGCACTCAGTGTGCACAGGGCAATGCCTGCGATCCTCCAGAACCTGCTTCTTTACACGACAGTCTAAAACCCCAAATCTTTCCTTCAACACATGTAACGCAATGAAATAACTCTTTTATCACATCGCTGCCCATGGACCAGCCCTGGCCCACGGCCCTCTGGGGTTAGTGGGGAACTTGAGAAAGCACATTGCAGGCACCAGACAACGAGCACCTGGGTGTGGAGGTCACCTGGCAGCGTCACCCTGTAAGCGCCCCTAGAACCCCCAGACAAGGTACCCACGACTCATTCATCCAACAGTCACTGAGCATGTGCTGTGGGCCTGCAGGATGCCAGGGGGACAAGACGCACAGTCCCCACCCTCAGGGCAGAGGGGAGGAGAGCCGTCAGAGCAAATGGGGAAGAACAGAAAGGGTAGTGCGTGGTGCAAATCTGACATTTCTCGGTAAAACCACGTAGAAACAAGCTCTACGCCAGCGGCTGGCAAACCACAGCCCCCATCTGTGTTGGCAAATCAAGTCCCGGAACACAGCCGCGCCCAGTCACTCACTCATCGTCCACGCCGCTTTCACACCACGCGGCAGAGGCAAGCAGCTGCAACCCAGACCATCCAGCCACAAAGAGGAGAGCCCTCCCTGCCCTGCTCTAGAAAGTGATGGGGGTAAGCAGCAGGTTCAACCTCTGGGGAGCGAACCCAGCCACATCTGTCAAAACTGCAAATGCACGCACACCACTGCAGGAGTACGTCCACGCCTGGATTTGAACATACGGCTACGCTCATATGCACAGGACAGAGCGTTGGCACAAGGTCATTCTTTACAACACCGCCTGTGACGGAGCAGACGGAAAAGAGGCCACTGGCAAAAGGGGGGAGGAATGGCAGCTGCTCAAGTCGAAGGGTGCCGTCTACACTGTGGGCCCCGCGGGCGCCATCTGCACGGTGGGTACGAGGAAGCCCTGGTGCGCCAACACCCAGAGACCCCCAAGCACACCACTGGGGGCAAAGGCAGAGCTCAGAAGACCTTGGAGACGACACTCCACTTCTGTAAAAACACAACAGGGGCACTACACATGGTCATCCTTGCTTCTGCTCCGGGGTCCTCATGACCCTTGAGGGGGCACTGAGAGACAAGCAAACCAGAGGCCATGTGCCCGTCAATGCATCAAGATGGGCCCAGCCTGGAAATCACACCTGTCTGTCTGCCAGGAAATTCCATACCTTGAAAGGGCCCCCACAGCCCAGCAGCAAGTGCACGGCCTCTGGAAGAGGCCCCTCCTCCAACGGCCCCACCGAAAGGCAACACCCTGGAATCCTGGGTTCCACAGCAAGCGTGTCTGTCAGCACCAGCAGGTCTGTGAAAGCGAATTCTACCATCCATCGAGCAAGTTCCTAAACTTAATTCTATGACAGCGAGAAAAGAAAAACGCAAACAAACTCTCTGCACACCTGCATCCAGAAGAAGAGCCGTTTGGACCCTGCCTTAAACTTGAGCACGTAGACCCTCCCACTGGGGCACTGCGGCACACGCTTGAACTCACAGTCGTCAGGGAAGATAATGAGATCCTACAGAGAGCCAGAGAAGAGGACACGGTCAGCCTCACATAAGTACACATCATTCGCAGCCCCAGAACCTCCCAGGACACATGCTGGACCCTGTGTCAGAGTGCGCGTGTGTGTGGGGGGGGGTGTGTGGGGGTGTGGGTGTGGGTGGAGAGGACACAGACCAACAAGCCACCAAGCCCCTCCCCAACAGGCTCTCCACAGGGCAGATAAGCCAGGGTCAGAGGAACTCCATGAAGAGCATGAGGGCCAGGAGAGGGGCTCGGTGCTCAACAGGGAAGGGGGGCTTTCAGCTCTTGAAGGATTTTTAATTGAGATGTTTTGGGAACAACATTCCAAGATGAGTTAAAAAGTCAACTCTGACCTGCTCTCAAAACTAACAAAGAACAATTTAGTCGGAGGAACAAAGAACAATAAATAAAATGACCGCTAGATAAAGCTTTCTGGAAGGCTGTGATAAAGGTCAGGATTTGTACGTGGCTTCTCCGATTCTAGACACCTAATCTTCAAAGTGTAAAGTATATATACAGTGACACGAGCAATCTGTATAACTGTTAAGTCCAGGAAGACCCATAAGCACAGCAAAACAGCTGATGAGGGCACCAAACCAATATTCCCACATATGCCACCAATGCACTCCAAGTGGCAAAGCAGCTACTGTCCCCCAGAGTGCAGTGCTGGCAGCTACGCGTCCTTCTGTAAAATCGTACTGTCCCGCTGACCAGGCTGGCGTCCTCGAGATGAGGCTCAGCCACGCAGACACTTACATCTTCCACGTTCCCAGATGTCCTGTCTTTCCAGCAGAAGTGAATGAGGGAGTCATCCGTCTGCTGAATGTACACGAGCCCTTTCCGCTTATCTGGGGTGACGGTAGTTCCTTTTAATGACATTTTTCCTGCCCGAAACTCCACCAAATACTTGTTGGAGGACCCACGGGAGCCTGGCACCAGGCTTGGAAACAGAGCGCCTGAAGTCGTCATCCTGAAAGAGGGACCAGCACGCAGACCAGTCAGTACGGTGGAGCCCTAACTCCCTCCTCAGACGTTGGGCTGGCAGGACCGAGTGAAGGCTCCTCTCTCTCAACCTCCAGGCCACGACGACGCTGGGAGGAGCGGAGCCCGCGGAAGCCGCCCAGGGCCCGCTGCAAACACTGCTCGGGGCAGGCCGCAGAGCCTGACAGCACCCGCGCCAGTGCGGCCAGGCGCCGAGGCCCTCCGGCAGCTTCTGCTCAAGTTTCTTCAAGGGCGAAATTAACCTCTGCATCCAAGCAGCATCACTGCCTACGGCTGGGAACCCTCGTCAGCACCACCTTCTGTACTCCTAACTGGTTTTCAGTCTGGGGCTCCAAAGGATAAAAACTTGAGCTGGGCGCAGACACGGCTAACGCATCAGACGGGAGGCACGACTTGGGCCTGACACCCAGCTTCTGTCGGACACAGGCCGGCTCCGCTGCAGCCCGGCAGGTTTGCCCCCTCGAAAAAGAAAAACTGAGCCCTGGGGGAAACGCGGCGCCTCCGACCACCCCAAAGACCCTATGCGCGGGGTGAGCCGGTGCCCCGCCTCGCAGGCCTTACAGCCCAGCGCCCTCGGCTTCGCGCTGGGCCGAGGGGCCGGGGCTGCCCGAGTGCCCCGCGCACGGCCCCGGTCCCCCGAGGGCCCCCGCCCCGCCACGACCCCCGGCTCCCCGGCCCCTCAGCCCCCGGCTCCGCGGACCGGGGCCCCGGCTCCGCGGACCGGGGCCCCGGCTCGCGGGCCGCCGACGGCGCAGGCCCCGCCCCCGGCGCCCCCCGTGGCCGTCCCCGCCCCCGGCGGCCCGCGCACCTGGCCCGCGCCGAGACTCGGCCGAGAGGCGCCGTCCGGGCTCGCTCTTCCTCCTCGGCGCCTGCCGGGCCCCGCCGGAAGCCCCGCTCGCCCCGCCCCGTCCGCCGCTCTCGCCGCCGATTGGGCCTCGCCAGGCGCGGGTCCGGCGCTGGCTGGCGAGCGATTGGCGAGAGCGGCCGTCCATCGCCCGCCGCGCCCGCCCCCGCGCCGGCGGCTCTGTTCCGGCGGAAGCGCGCGCGGGCGCGCGGGCCAGAGCGGCCCCTATTGTTGCTGTGTCATAGGGGCGCGGCGGCGGCCCCTGGCGGCGGGGCCGGCAACGGCGGGCGGGCGGGCGCGGGCCGGGCGGCGGGCGTTTGGCCCCCGGACAGCGCGGGACAGCGGGGCCGGGCGGGGACACCTGCGGGGCGCGAGGCAGGGTCCCTCAGGTTCCCTGTCAGTGCGAAACGCCAGGTCCCGAGACGTAGGGGAAACAGTCACCGAGACGGGAGGGGTGTCTCAGGACGCCCGCGCTGGGGAGGGTCGGCTGCGCGTCCCTGGGTTGGGGCGGGAAAGGGACCGACCACAGCCCGGGACACTGTGCGTGGGCCGCGGCGCCCGCCGGACAGCGGTAGTCGCGTGGGGCGCACAGCGCGGGGGCTTAGATGGTGGTCCCGCTCGGGCGCCCCCAGGCTCCTCCTGATAACAGTGCTGAGATGACTGCCCCCCTCATCCTCCCTGGTCGCCGGGGATCCCCCAGACCCCTCCTGATAACAGTGCTGAGATGACTGTCCCCCGCCCTCCTCCCTGGCCTGGGGGTCCCCCAGACCCCTCCTGATAGCAGTGCTGAGATGGCTGCCCCCCCATCCTCCCCTGCCTGGGGGTCCCCCAGACCTCTCCCGATAAGAGTGCTGATTGGCTGCCCACGACCCCCCCCCCCCGCCCCCGCTTCCCTGTCTGTGTGTGGAGTCTGCAGAGGTTGATGTGCGCAGTCAGAACAGCGAGGGCAGCTGTTCCCCCTGAAGCCAGAGCAGCTGTGCCAGGAATGTAAGAGGATGCCTCCACTGTTCGGTTCACCGAGCTTGGACAGAGCTCAGAAGTTAGCAAGAGCACCGGTGGACTCGGAGCGCTGTGCTGTCCACGCCCCCTCCACAGGCAAGGTCGTCCTGAGTGGTGCCGCCACCTCCAGGCCTGCTTCATGATTTGCCATCTATGCACACGTAAAATTTGTTTTTAAGCTTTTTATAAAAACTATAAAAATGAAAAGTATTTTTTTATTGAACATGTTTTTAAGATTTATTCATGTTGATACATGTAGCTCTAGCCCCTTCATTTGAGCCCCTGTATAATATTCTGATTATGAAAACACCACAACTTCTGTATCTGTTGTCTTGTGATCTAAAGATTCAATAATTTTTTTTGTTTTGGAAAATATAGCAGTTTTTCATTTAAATTTTGTGTGTGTGTGTGTGAGGAAGACCAGCCCTGAGCTAACATCTATTGCCAATCCTCCTCCTTTTTTTTCCCCTTTTTCTCCCCAAAGCCCCAGTAGATAGTTGTATGTCATAGCTGCACATCCTTCTAGTTGCTGTATGTGGGACGCGGCCTCAGCATGGCCAGAGAAGTGGTGCGTCGGTGCGCGCCTGGGATCTGAACCCCGGCTGCCAGCAGCGGAGGGCGCGCACTTAACCGCTAAGCCACGGGGCCGGCCCCTAAACCCCGGCTGCCAGCAGCGGAGGGCGCGCACTTAACCGCTAAGCCACGGGGCCGGCCCCTAAAATGTTATGTTAATAAGTAATGGGTTTGTTATTTTCTAATTAGTTAAATATTTTTAAATTTTTCATTTTAATTTCTAATATGGTAAATATCAATAGATGAAACCCACATACACAAAACCTCTATGGGTCCTTGATAATTTCTGAGAGTCTACAGGGTTCCAAAGACCAGAGGTGAGGACGGTGGACATGAAGCACTGCTGTAAGCCATGACAGTGTCACCAGAGCCTGGCCCACCACACCGTACCTGATCTGAGAAACCAGGAGAGAAAACAGGGAGAAAATCCAATCTGGCTTCCCTGAGGAGGGGCCAGCAGGCAGGTGACATTCGTTCAGAGTCATGAAAAGTTCACAAGCTGCCCCCAGAGTCCACGGGGAAACCAACTTTCCAGAACCTGAAGACAGCACTTCCCTTCCAGGCAGCGACCTTGCAGGGGCCCTAAACTGAGCATTTCCTCTCCTTAAGCCAGGGGAGCCTGTGTCCTGGCATGGCTCAAAAAAAGCTTTATACTTTCAATACTTTCTGAGAAAGTACTTCTGTGAAAAATCTACAATAAGGAAACAAGCTACAGGTAGACGGGCATCATGGAGGCCACTCTGCATACCCACCCCCAGCTGGTGGGCTGCATGGATTCCAAATGTGCTGCACGTGCTACGACAGGGCGGCTGGGGGAGGACACCGCCAGCCCTCACTGCCTGGTGTGCATCTGATGACCACGCGCCCAGCAGAAAAAGCAAATCCAGCAGCTCGTCCTGAGCCTCGAGGCCTCAGTGAAAAGCAGGGCATGCAGTGATTGCGGGGCCTGAAGAGTTCAGAGTCAACAAGAAAGTGGGCGCAACAAGAAAGTGGGCAAACATGTGCCCCGACTTTCACCAAAGAGGTATACAGATGGCGAGACACACGGGAAAAGATGGTCCACATCACTATTCATAAAGGAAGTGCAAATGAAAACACACCGATTAGAATGGTTAAAAAAAGAACACCTGACAATACCAAATGCTGGGGCGTCCATAGGGTTGAGAACACAAAATGGCGCAGCCATCTGAGAAAACGGTTTGGCAGGTTGCTTTTGTTGTTGTTGTTGTTTTCTTTCTTTTCTTTAATAACAGACTTTCTTTTTTAGAGCAATTTTAGGTTCACACCAAAACTGAGCAGAAAGTACAGAGAGTTTCCCACATACCCCCTCCACACACCAACACCACACAACACCAATTGTGCATCTGTTACAATCCATGAACTACATGGACACATATCATCCAGAGTCCACAGTTTACCTTAGGGTTCACTCCTGGTGTGAGACATTCTAAGGGTTAGACAAATGCCTGATAACACGGATCCACCATTAGAGCATTAGACAGAGTAGTTTCACTGCCCTAAAAATCCTCTGTGCTCCGCCTATTCATCCCTCCCTCTTCCTTAATCTCTGGCAACCACTGATAATTGTTTTTCCATTTTTTTTTTATTGTGGTAAAATACACATAATATTTACCACCTTAATCATTTTTTAAGTGTAGAGTTCAGTGGTAGTAAATTCATAATGTTGTGAAACCATCACCACCATCCATCTTCAGACTTTTTATTATCCTCATTACACACCAACTCCCCACCTCCTCCCCTAGCCCCAGCACCCACCATTCTACTTTCTGTCTCTATGAATCTGACTCCTCTAGGGACCTCATGTAAGTGGAGTCATAAAGTATTTCTCCTTTTGTGACTGGTTTATTTCACTGAGTATAATGTCTTCAAGGTTCATTCACGTTGTAGCAGGTGTCAGGATTTCCTTCTTCTTTAAGGCTGAATAATATTCCATTGTATGGATGGACCACATTTTGCTTATCCATTCATCTGTCAATGGACACTTGGGGTGCTTCCATGATTCAGCTATTGTGAATAATGCTGCTGTGAACATGTATGTACAAATATTCCTCTGAGACCCTGCTTTCATTTGGGTAAATACCCAGAAATGGAATTGCTAGATCATACGGTAATTCTATTTTTAATTTTTTGAAGAGATGCCATACTGTTTTCCACAGCCACTGTACCATTTTACATTCCCACCAACAGTGTACAAGGGTTCCAATTTCTCTACATCCTCACCAACACTTGTTATTTTCTGTTTTTTTGATAGGAGCCTTCCTAATGAGTGTGAGGTGGTGTCTCACGGTATCTTTGATTTGCATTTCCCTGATGATCAGTGATGTTGAGCATCTTTTCATCAGTGATATGCTTATTGGCCATTTGTTTATCTTTTTTGGATAAATGTCTATTCAAATCCTTTGCCTATTTTTTTAATCAGGTTGCTTGTGTGTGTGTCTGTGTGTGTGTGTGTTTAGTGAGGAAGATGGGCCCTGAGCTAACATCTGTTGCCAGTCTTTTTTTGCATGAGGAAGATTGTCCCTGAGCTAACATCTGTGCCAATCTTCCTCTATTTTGTATGTGAGTCACCACCACAGCATGGCTTGATGAGTAGTGTAGGTCCACGCCCAGGATCTGAACCTGCAAACCCCGGGCAGCTGAAGCGGAGTGCACAAACTTAACCACTACACCACCGAGCCAGCCCAGATTGCTTGTTTTTTGTTGTTTAGTTTTATGACTTCTCTATATTTTCTGGATATTAATCTCATATCAGATATATGATTTGCAAATATATTCTTCCATTCCATGGGTTGCCTTTTTACTGATGATAGTGTCTGATGCATAAAATTTTTAAATTTTCATGAAGTCCAATTTGTCTGTTTTTTCTTTTGTTGCCTGTGCCTTTGGTGCATATCCAAGAAATAACTGCCAAACCCAATGTCATGAAGCTTCTGTCCTATGTTTTCTTCTAAGAGTTATTGTTTTAGGTCTTACGTCTAGGTCCTGGATCCATTCTGAGTTAGTTTTGGTATGTGGTGTGAGGTAAGGGTCCAAGGTCACTCTTTTGCATGTGGGGATCCAGTTTTCCCAGCATCACTGGTCTTGGTACCCTGTCATTTGACTATATATGTTGATTGTGGTGGTGGTTACAGGACGGTATGAGTTTGTCAACTGCACACAGGGGTGAGTTTCACTGTATGTAAGGATTTAAATCCCACTTCCTCCCCTTCCTGCTGTGAAACCTTGGGCAAGCCCACCTTCCTGAACATCCTCTTCCTTCTCCGTGGGTCAGATGGATGGTAATTGTGGGATTAGGCACCCCTGATACCAGGCCTGGGCTTTGGCAGGGCTGAGTGCTCCACAGTCTGCATCATGAGACATGGTAGGCCATGGGGGAGCCCCACATCCATGCACCTGAGCATTATGAGAGCATTAAAATCCCATGGACCGTCTATCCCTCTGCCTAGGGCCACCGTGGCTGCAGGGATGACTGCCTCTCCTGAGCTCACCCTCCTAGACGCACACGGCTGCTGGACACCTAGGGCAGCAGGTAGGCAACAGGGACCCTTGAGTCAAACTAACACCGTGTTCTGGGCATTGTGTTGCTTCCAGCAACAGGCTCCAATCCCCAGAAGAGATGAGAGACGGTCAATCAAAGCTCCCCACTGCTCAGAGAACCCAGACACCTTCATCCATCAAGTGTGCCCATCCAATGGTGTCACAAGTGTCCCTGAATCCTCCTCCTGCTATGACAAGCAGTGTTCTGGAACAACCCATTTGCTGGGCCAATCCTACAGAACACACAGTCCCAACACCTGACACCCAGGTTCAAGGACTCGTCCGGAGCTGATGTGCAGCCCTTTCCAGAGAGGCCAGAGCAGCTGAGACAATGAAAAATTGTTCAGTGCAAAACAAATGTCAACTACAACCCATTTTCAAAGAATCTTTATTCAGAGCTAGGGTTTAACATTTATCTTCACAGATTTGTACCAGTCCTCCAAAAAAATCTAAGAATGGTTGATTCTGTTTATATAGATGGATATTGACAGTTATTACATATTACATATTATAAAAATAAACCCATTTCACCAGCATGTTTTCTTGCCTGACAGTTTTGTGCTACATTGATAGGATGAACAGCGTTGTTGAAGACCAGCCAGAGATGGAGGAAGGAACCGTGTTTGTGTTGTCACCCTCGGCAGGGACCAAGCAGCCCTTTACTAAGCATCTTGCCCAGGACAGCTTGGTTCTCAAAGAGGCAAAGGAGCAGTGTATCCAGTGAAGGACCAACTGTCCAGTAAACTCATACTGAGAGACACCCGAAACGCAAACCCTTGCCCTGAAAATGCAGACGACCGTGAGGGAAACACCTGACGTGCTGCACGTCTGGCTACGTGCTCTTTTGTCAGGGGGGCCCAATCTCTGCACCCCCTGTGCACACAGGGAAGTCCTTTGGCAGACATCTGAAAGTCTGAACGTTCACATGAGAGAAACCAGTTCTTGTGAGAACTTTCTATCGACTGAACTCTCCTCTGGGTCCCATTGTTCCATGCAGGACAAAACTCTTCCCCCGCCCTCCCCTCCTCTTCCAACCAACAGGATAAGGGCTACTGGTGCTTCTGAATTTTGGAAGCTTATCAGCATTTTTAACTGTCTTCATTTCATTGTTCCTCATGGATACGTGAGACTTGTAAAACTTGTAAATCACCATCTCTGTTGGGGAGCACTTTTTCCCAAAAAGCAGGTGTCCTGAGAGGAAGCTTCTTGTTAGGACTGCCTGGAAGGCTGGCTGGCTCGCAGAGAGCCTCCCTGTGTCTCTCCTGTCCTGTTCTGATTTCCTGACCCCGCGTTCGCGCTAAGCGCCTCCTCAGTTGGACAGCTCCAAGCTCATTTGAACAAGTGGCCAGCGGCATGGCCCTGGGCCTGCCTGGGGCTCCCAGAGGCCCTCAGGGATGCACCTGGTACTTCTCCAAGTGCTGGGCCCGCTGGGTCTGACCTTCACTTCCCCGCCCCAGAATGTGTGTCTGGCAGATGCGTAGGCTGAGGCTTCCACAAGCACAAGCGTCATGAGCCATGGGGAGAGAGTCTGAAAGGGAGATGGTGGCCAAGACCATCAGAGCTGCTCCTCAGAGAGGCCCTGCCTGAGGCCACTTCGGCTTTCCACTTTGTCATGAAGGGCCAGGATAACACACGGTCCCTTTCCTGCTGAGAGCACGTGTCTATGGAGACGGAGAGGTCCCTTTTGGCACTTTCGTTTCCTTTACACCCCTTACAGCGACAAGCAGTACTTCGGAGGGTTCTGGCTCTTGTAGCAGCCTGAAGTGGCAGAATGCTGGATGCTCAGGAGGGACCAGGACCTGCTCCTCCACCACCTTCAGTGACCGGGAACCACACCCAAGCGAGAAGCTGCGGGTGCTAGGAGGGCCTTGATCCTTGACCCCACCTGGGAGAGCAGCGGCACAGGACAGACCTGTGCCGGCCCAGCGACTCCGATACGACCATCCGCCCCCAAAACCAGGCGGCCTATTAAATCTAGCCAGCACTAGTGTGCCCCATACCATTAATTTATATTTCATATAAAGCATACTCTGAGATGTCGGTCTGTCTGCTCACGGCTGAATCTCCCATGGCTCTCGACAAACGTGCGCTCAGTCAGCAGACACGTCACTGAGTCCTAACTTCAAAGGGTAGTAAAATCGAAATATGCAGTTCTTGGGGGAAAGTGTGCTCTACTTTCCTTCCATAAGGACATTCTAAGTTACAAGATTACTCTAAAAAGCACCTGGGTCCTTATGTCAAAGCCACAATCTCACAAACATGTGGCCACTGAGAAGCCATATTGGGCCACAGGGACCAGACACACCGGTCTGAAAAACTCGTTATTCGAGACAAACTTCTGACATCCAACAGTACCAGGGTGACAAAGTTGAGGTGGTAGCTTTCTTACATGTTAGCATTTGCAGACACAGCAGTTCAAAAATTGTAAGCAAAATGAAAATCACCTTGCAGACTTGCCGTGCTGTGGCCGTCCTGCCCCTTCTCTGACTCTTGAATTGGGTGGACACGCGCAGGAACCAGCTGGCAGGGGGCCGCGCTGCGTTGTGGACAAGCCCCTGCAACCTGACCTCAGGAGAGGACTTAGAAATGCAAAGTTTGTTGGCCAATTATTGGAGGCGGCGAGAAGTAGAATAATCCCTAAGAAGTTGTTAAACTGCCCTCAACACAGTCTAAACGTGTCCTCGAGCTCCGCCTTCCACATTCCCAGCACCCTGCTTCCTGGAGAACGTGCCGTTCACAGCCCAGCCTGGTGCCCACCAGGGCCCTCTGCCAGAGGCACAAACGGTCCCCTATCTAACCTCCAGATAGTTCAAAATCTCCTGAATAACGTCAAAATCATCCCTTGGCCCTCAGATGCCTCTGCATGTCGCTGGGGGCTTCGTTCAGGACTCTGTCGAGTAGACACTCTTGGATTCGACAGAGATACCATGGCTTCCAGTTTCCAAAGCTAGAGTTGAGCCTTCAAAACAAGTATTCATTTTTAAAAGTGTTTTAATTACAAACGTGATTTTGAAGCCTGGATACACAATGACGACGCTCTCATTGAGAACCCACCACTCCATACAATTGTGTGTTGTGTGCGTGTGTGCACGTGTGTATGCACATGTATGCATGTGTGTGCACACGCAGCAGACTGTCTTCGATTCAAAGGGCTCTACCATGATCTATGGCATTGAGATTTCTACAGAAAGAAAACAGTCACTTGATAAAGACGTATGCTGAGATGGACATACACCTATTTTTTTGTTAAATAACTTTAATTACACCACTGTAAGTCGATTCTGCTTCTGATCCTCCCACAGTGCACACCAGATGTGATTCACTTTTATTTTAAACATGCATGCTGGGAAAAACAAAAACACAGGAGTGCTGTGGGTGCAGGCGAAATGTTTTAAGAAATGACTCTCACTTTGTGACATGGGCTTGGCCCGCAGTGACAATGAAGCCCTGGTGACAAGAGGAGCAGACATGGCCAGAGGCGGAGCTCCCTTCAAGGCTGGGAGCAGCTGGGGACTTTCCGACAGCAACTCTCTCTGTTTCTGGCCACCCTAGGTTGTCATGGTAATGCTTCATTTTGGACAGAATACAATTGGTGATTAATGCATATCTTGCTCTTCAGCAAAATACTATTCAAGTAGTTTTAACTTAAATATTTTAAAAGTAATCTTTACATTATTGGAGAACGGTAAAAAATACAGAATCTGACAACTTTTCATTTCATTCAATCTGATGCTTTGAGAATCTTCACTTTTGTATTACCATAATTTAGAGAGCAATTCCTGGCCTGTATAAAGCTCTTTGCAGGACTATTTTCAAGATCCATCTTTTCCTGTTATTGGTCCAAATTTAAAATACTTTCAGACGCCCTTTGCCACTGTATCTAAGGAGGAGTACAGACCCTTCCTGTTACTTCCTTTAGTTCTAAGTTTTGTAATTAAGAGGGTGCTATGAGCTAAACAAGCCCAACTAATTTCCGTCACATAAAAGGGAACTGCAAAGAATTTTCCTTTTTAAACCTTAATGAAACATGATGATCCAAGTGAAGCTTTATGAAGAGACTGCAACAGTAGTAAAATGTTTGGCAATCAAAAGTTAATTAGAATTAAGTCCTCGACCAGGGATGGTGCCGTCTCCATGAACACGGTCCTTAGAAAAGCTGGTTTCTGCCGAGACCGAAGCTCTGAGTAGCCACTTGACGGAGTCCAGCCTCTCGGTCTCCGGGTCCCGGGGCCACACCGGTCCCTCAGTAGATATCTGGGCAGCCTGAGTAGTCCCGCTCAAAGTAGCCCCCCGTGTACAACCAGTCGGGGGTCCCAGTGTAGGGGTTACTGCCCTGGTGAAACCACCTGTAACACAGAGGAGGGTCAGGGGCACTGGACACAGACACAGCACAGCCGTCATCCTTCCCTTGGCTCAGGACGTGTCCCTCGCACCAGGCAGCATCACACGTGTTTTGAAAATGCAGCTCAGGGTACACTTCAACTGAGAACTATTAATCACATTTCACTCAAATGCTCCCACTTACAAATACCCACCCAGGTCAGCTTCACTGGCCAACAAAACCTCAAGGATTTAACAGAAAACACACTGGGCTGTCACCTGAGACCAGTCACTGCATCCTGAACACCTGTGCCTTTCAAGGTCAGGACAGTCACAGTGCTCACGTTTTCTTTCCTTTAAAGCAGACCAGGCTTGCTTGTTAGTTTAACTGGGGAAGAGGGGAGAGACTATGGGCAAAGAGAAGCTAACGGTGGCCTCCAACTTCAGCACATTTCAGGCACTGGTCCCAGTAAGCCTAAGGCGGTCCCTGCCTGCTGGTTCCCCCCTGGGTCCCAGGAACTCCCAGAGCGCCTGCACCATCTGCGGCTTCACTCTGCACAGTGACAGAAGCATTCCTGTTTTATGACATGAAACAACTAAGGACACTTGCAATTTACCATGGAGTGTATTTGGGGGGACTCGAAGTAATTATCTTCTCAGAACATAATATTATTTTCAGAGTATATTTTTTAAATTGACTACTTTAAAAAAAAAGGAAGGTTAACTATTTTCAAACTGTCTTTTTCTGGAATAAAGCAAATTCTAAATATCACACAATTAAAAGCATAATATTAAATGAAACTGGAAGCCCAAGCATCAAGAATGAGTTTTAAAACATCAGTCACATAAAAGTCATGAGAGGTGACTGTTACTAGGCCTTGGAAACAATTACCATAAACTGTCTAGCTTGATAGGAAAAATACGCTGATTAAACAGCTCAAAACCACCCAAAGAGTATGTAAGACTAAAAATTTAACTTTTATATATATTTTTTAAAATTATAGTATAGCTTAAGTATTACAGTACCTGACTCCTTATTAAACGTATTATTTTCACATTATGATACTGAAGAACAAACGACTAATTTAAAAGACATTTTAGCAAGAAAACAGGACTAGAGCCTCACAGCTTGTGTCCTCTAACTCCTCGATTTTGTTCAGTCTGGGTAAAGGCGTGTGCAAACACACGTGCAGGCACCCCTATCTCACACTGCCACGGCCCCCAGTGCTCACGACGAGCCCTCTCACGGGGTATGGGGAGGACTGGCTGGGCCGTTCTCCTCCCACGTGGTGTGGCCATAGCTCTCAGGCCCACTGTGTCACGTGGAGTGTGACAGGGAGAAGAGCATGCCATGCACGCAGCAGCGTAGCAACTCAGGGTGGCTCCTAAACCCACCCTGTTTCGTACACAGCATTTCCCTTCTGAGAGATTATTTCCTTCAGTTAGCGGCTTGGTTCTGGCTACACCATAGGTGGGTGTGTGTGGTCCCTCCTCACTGTCCCCAGGTGTGTGTGGTCCCTCCTCACTGTCCTCCAGGTGTGTGTGTGGCCCTCCTCACTGTCCTCCAGGTGTGTGTGTGGCCCTACTCACTGTCCCCAGGTGTGTGTGGTCCCTCCTCACTGTCCCCAGGTGGGTGTGTGGCCCTCCTCACCGTCCTCCAACTGTGTGTGATCCCTTCTCACTGTCCCCAGGTGTGTGTGTGGCCCTCCTCACTGTCCTCCAGGTGTGTGTGTGGCCCTCCTCACTGTCCCCAGGTGTGTGTGATCCCTTCTCACTGTCCCCAGGTGTGTGTGTGGCCCTCCTCACTGTCCCCAGTTGGGTGTGTGTGGTCCCTCCTCACTGTCCCCAGGTGTGTGTGTGGCCCTCCTCACTGTCCCCAGGCGTGTGTGTGGTCCCTCCTCACGTGCTCCAGGTACGTCTGTGGCCCTCCTCACTGTCGCCAGGTGGGTTTGTGTGGTCTCTTTCCACTGTCCCTAGGTATGTGGGTATGGCCCTCTTTACCGCCCCCAGGTGTGTGCCTATGGCCCTCTCCTCACCGTCCCCAGGTGTGTGTGTGTGGCCCCTCTTCATGGTCCCCAGGTGTGTGTGTGGCCCCTCCTCAGTGTCCCCATGGCCACCGCAGGGTCTCACCTCGTCTGCCACTCGGCCTCCTCTCTGGCTCGCTCCCTCCGGGCCTCCCTCTGTTTCTCCTCCAGCCGCTCCTTCTCCTGGCTTGCCAGGTCTAGGCCCAAGCAGACAGGGCTGAGTAAGGAATCAGGGCTACACTGAAGCTTCCAGTTTATGTCAAGCAGTGGGGAGGGCTACAGAGAGCAGAGGCTGAACACCCCTCGCACCCCCAACATGAGATGAGAAGTCACACTTTGGTTAAAAAACCACAGATAGTAAATTTGTTATCAGGGAACCAAACCAGTCATGAGAGCTGAGGCTCGGCTGCTGAGCGCACAGTGACAGCGATGCCCAGACCTCAGCACGGCTGGGCACGGGAGGCAGTACATGTCCACACGGCCACGCAGAGGAGCGCAGCAGAGCGGGGGCCAGGCAACGGTGTTCTAGAACAGCACCAACCACGTGCAAGTGTGAAGCTCGTGGGGCAGTTTAACCGGCAGGGTCGGTATCAACAGGAACCCCAACATCAAGGAGCCATTTCCCTTGCAAAACACAAGTCACATGTACCCTTGACCTCAGGATCAACTGCTGTGCTGGTTCCCAAGGATGACTGACGAATCCTGAATACGGGCACCACTCACCTCACTCTTGCCCTCCCCACCCCTGCCCTGCTGTCAGCACTCCTCCAAGAATGGTTTCTTTACTAAAACACTATTGAAACAGAACCCAGGAACACCTGTGAGACATCAGCAAGTAGTCTGTCGTTGGTCTGACTAGAACAGTAAGTGAATGAGCACAACGCACGCTCACTGTCACACGGAAACCTTCACGCTGCGCTGCACGGCGCCTGTCCACAGCATGCGCCCGGGTGCCGAGCACAGGCCTTGGCCTCGTTCTAGCTGCAGGCCGAGTGGTTCCCCACACAGACAGGCTGTGCAGACTTTCAAAGAACAACACGTCTGGTTTTTGAAATGTAACCTTATTGTTTGAAATGTAACCTTATTGAGCCTAATAACTAAAAAATTGGGGATGTGTATTTTGTAGGTATTCTTTCTCATTTTGTTTTTCTAGTAATTTAATTTTATTGTATTTACAAAAGGATTGGTCTGCAACAGGCTAGAAATTTTTAAAAATCTTTCACCACAAATAGTTTGAGAAGCATTGTTCTACAAGATCTAAAGCTTGGTTAGTTAAAGGGGATCAGCATTCTGTCAGCCAGGGCTGGGCACCCTGGCTTAAGTCCCTCCCCAAATGCTCGGAGGCACGCACCCATGTTGCCATTCTCCATGCCTCGGATGTCGGGGCGCAGGCGGCAGTCTGTGGGAGCCAGGATCTTCTCCATGCCAGTTTCCAGCTCATTGAGACTAACAGTAAAACTGGTGAAATTATACATCTGGAAAAACAGGCACAGAAATCTGTTACTATAAATGGCATTCTCTTCTGTACAACAGTCAATTTGAATCCACAGATGGTCTCTCTAAACCCATTCGAGGTGGCCAAGTGTCCCCTGCTCGCTGGAGATGCTCCCATCAAGGTCACCCAGGGGCAGAGGGCTCCTTCCCTGTCCTGAGATGAACTTCCCTTCGTCTCTCCTGGGGCCGCCCTGGGCTTCAGTCCTGGGCATTTTCCCCGCACTCTGACTTCCAACTTGCACATCTGTCTACTCAACATCTCTGGGATGCCTGAGAGAAATCTCAAATTTAGCACGTCCGAGATGGTTGCCACGTCTGCCCCCCACGCCCGCTGCAGCCACGGCCTCCTGGGCCTCTGCAGCCCGGCTCTCCCTCCTGCTGCCTCCCCAGCAGCCTGGACCTTAGGACTTGCCTACCCGGCCTCCCTCTTCTGCTCTTGCCCCCCAACAGTCTATCTCAACAAGTGGCCAGAGAGGCATACACAGTCCCCACGGTGTCCCAAGTCACACGGAGTAAAAGTGGAGTCATCAGCGCCCCTGCCCTGGCCCCCTTCCCCTCTACCTTCACTCCCACAGTCCCCTGGGCCTTGCTGCCCTCATGCCAGCCTGCTCCTGGGGGCTCTGCCCTGGCTGTCCCTCTGCCCGAATGTGGCCCAGACGGCCATGTGGCTGGATTCGCCCTCCCTTCAGGTCCCTGTTCAAACGTCCCCACCATCCCAAGGAGGCCCCCCTCGCCACCCTCATCAGCACTGACGCCAGCACCCTGGGTCCCCCTGCACTGCCTTGTTTCCCCAGCACCTGCGAACGCACACACAGGTCACTCAGGTGTGTGGCCACAGCCTGCCTCGGCCTCCCTGCGGGGCCAGGGGTCCTACCTATCCTGTCCTCCGGCTCGGGACACTCACCCAGGCCTGCCCAGCACCTGGCAGGCCGGGGAACTCAATAAATACTCACTGAACCAAAGGATGGAGGAACGAGTGTTATTTTTAAAAGGAATCTCATGAAAAAAATAAGCTTTTTTTCCTATTATACTATTTTATACTCTACTAAAATGATAATAGTGGCTGTGTTGAGGTAATGTACTTATTGGTGAATGTTTATTTTACACATGCTCTGCTACGTTTATAAGGCATGGTAATACAATAAACATTTGTATAATATGTTGTATATATATATTTTATATATAATTTTAATAGATAAAATAAAATATACTACACATTATATAACTATTCTTATGTATTATACTTTATTGTATGTAATAAATTTATTATAGGTAATATAAATTGTAAGTGCAATTTTCAAAAATAAATATCAAAATGCATTTAAGCATCTAAATTCACAAGTCAGAAAAATAATCTCTCAAAACTGGTTTGGAAACCCCTTTTAGTAAGATGTGGTTGGTGTAGACCTTTGAGGGTATGCAGTGTGTCCAGAGGCTGCCTCCACCCAGGTGAGCATCCCAGGGCAGCTGTGACACTGTGATGTGTGCACAGAGACATGTGCGTTAGTCATGTATCAACATGTCAACACCAGACGTACTGACAGAGCGTGGCCTTTGCTGCGAGTAAGGCCAAGCCAAGGTCAGGGCCTGGATGTGGCTCTGGGAGGGCAGGAAGCCCTCAGAGGGTCATGCTGCAGAAGCACAGTCCAATTAAGTGACAGAGGACCCCTCCATCTGCTTTGGGACAATGGACTGCAGCAGCTGGCATAGACTCTGGGCCAGGGAACAGCTGAGTGGCCTGGCCAGGGGCAGGGAGTGCAGAGAAACCCAGATTCACAGAGCAGTGAGTGTCGGGGTGGGGGAGCACGGACCTGGGCAGAGTTGGGGGGCCGAGTGTTGACCCTCCAGAGTAGCTTGCTGCCTGGAATGACCTGCACAGTCTCCTGAACCTCAGGCACGGCATCCACCACGTCGCCATCAGCATTCTCAGAGCCGTTGTCCTGAAACACAGAACACCTCAGCAGGGTCAGCCCAGAAGGAGAGGTGCTCTCAGAGCACCTGCCAGACCCATCACTGAGCCCCTGAGCAGAGCCAGATGGCCTCTTTAGTGAAGGAGAAGATACCACTTCTTCCCAGTCTGTGACCTGTCCCTCCCTCAGTTTAGGGAGAGGATAGAGCCTCCTGCTTCTGGAGTGTTCACCTTCTCTTTACAGGGGCTCTCTGTGCTAGGGCTCCCCAAAGAGTGGGTGGGAAGTCAGCAGCATGGCATTGCTTTCCTTTTGGGAGAAGCACACACAGCATAAAAAGATGTTCTCCTGAGTCTGAGCACAATTAGACATGGCAACACCTTCTAAAATAGCACGTTTCGTTCAAGGTAAGGGTAACTCTCCTAAATGGCGTATTTCTGAGACAGGGAGACTTTCCTACATGCTACACTTCTGCTGTCAATGAAGAAGTGGTTCATATTTGGTGATTTCATGGTATCTTAGCATTTCTAGACTAAACTCCAACTGGACATCACATCTTAATAAAAAGATATGACTGCTACATTATTTTTCAAAATCAGTGGGATCCGGAGAAAGCAAAAAGTAGTTATTCACGCCGCTGTTAAGGGAGAACACTTAAAATATGACAAACACAGCTTGAGAATTCTTCCACCTGACTGCACCAGGGTTTATTAGCGCCTGCTGTAGGTTGCTGCTTTGGTGCCAGAAGCTAAATAAAGACACAGCTTGTGGATAAGTATTCACATAAAACTCTCTCTCAAGGAACAACAAAGATAAGCTGATGCATTAAAAGACATCACTAAATGGATTTAACATTCTAAGTCTGTATAGTCTTTAAGTGAAACTCTTTTTTTAAGTAAAAGAGCATTATTAGAAAAGATTATCTAACAGCACACATGAAATATCACAACATAAAAACACCAAAAAATCCTAGAAGAGGTTGAATACCGTTGTTAAATAAATATCGAACACTTGAGGTTTGGTAAATTCTAATTTATTATCTAGAAAAATATGACACCTCTTTTGAACTATCACTTCTAGTTCTAAGCTCAAGAATAACTAGTCCCAAATAATGTTATAAACCAATGTGGCCTCAAAAAAAAAAAAAAAAACAGAACTAGTCTTAAGAGAACCAGCAGTCCAAAGCTCCAGGGGGCAGTATCCTTCCCCAAGCTCTCCCACTGTGCAACACTACCTGGGACTCAGAACTCAAGATGCAGAAATGACATTCACTTGTTCTTTTTAATAAGTCTAAGCTAACAACATGCAGGAAGACAGCAGATTTCTTAAGAAGCATCCAGAATACGGAGTTTCCAGAAAGGAATGGAGGTGTGCCCTGACTCTGCCGGGATCGGGGTAGGGCAGACACTGCGCCATCAGGAAAGCCGGAGCCTGAGGTTTACAACAGCAGCCTTCGCAGACTCGGGATGCAGGTCAACTCCACCAGCATCCAGAATCCAAGCCGACAAGCAGTTCACTTTGACAGATTCCACGCATGCGTCTTCTCCAGCCGGGGCCGTGAAGGCCCACTGTACCCACGTGCGCACCGGGGAAGCCAGCGGATCTCCCCAAGCTCACCTCCGGCAACACCCACAGCCCGGCCCACCGTCAGGGCTCTGCTCCCCAGGACGCCCGCGAGGAGCAGCGTCTTACCGTGGGCTTCGCCTTCTTCAGGTGGTCGCCTCTCCTCTCCTGCTTCTTGAAGGACTCGTATGCAACAGGATCTATGCCCCACAAACACTCTGTCCACTTGCCGTAGATCATAAAGAGCTTCTTTTTGCTGTAGTCAAAGGGAATTTTTAAAAACCAAGTTAATAGCAATTATAAACCATCCATCTAAACACACAGCACCTTAATTTTTTCTTTGTGTGTGTGTGTGTGTGAGGAAGATCAGCCCTGAGCTAACATCCGATGCCATCCGTCCTCTTTTTTTTGCTGAGGAAGATTGGCCCTGGGCTAACATCTGTGCCCATCTTCCTCTACTTTATATGGGACGCCACCACAGCATGGCTTGACAAGCGGGGCGTCAGTGAGCGCCCGGGATCTGAATCTGCGAACCCTGGGCCGCCGAAGCAGAGTGCGCGCACTTAACCCCTTGCGCCACCGGGCCGGCCCCCACAGCACCTTAATTTTGACGATGGAATAAATTCCCGTTCTGGCACATCTTCTTACAAATTGTAGGATATCTCCGGACGTAAATCCAAAGATGAAAACGTGCATTTTAGGATCTCTCCTCATGCCACTTGACACTAACTATTCATACTCCTTATACCAAAGCAGAAGAGAAAATGAAGGTACAAGACCCAATGGTGGATGACAGGGCGGTGGGAGACAAGAGGGGTGAAAGAGAGCATTGTATATTTAAATTTAAAACCCTATGTGCCTATCTGATTACTGTTTTTTAAATACATTATGTTTTTATATACTGTGTGTCCTTCAGCCCTTTTTCTATAATTACATGAACAACCCCTCTCATATTTGGGTGATACTGTTTGCTTTTTCTTTATAACCATAAATCAGACACCCCATATCATTACCCACCTGCATTTTTCATTTAATAACCTCTGGAGATCTTTCCAGATCAGCCACCAGAGCTCTCTGCCTGACTCCTAAAGGTACAATGCCAATAGTGTCAGACTTTTTTTTTTCCTTTTTTGCATCTTCCTTGGGGGAGAGCACACAGTGGCCACGCCTTCCCTGGAAACACTGCTCTGCTGGGCACAGGACATCCTGGGAGGGCACCTGTGTCTGAGAGGCTCAGCCTAGGGAGCTGGCAGGCGGGGACCAGCCGGGGAAATGCATCCCGTCCTCCCTCAGCAGAGACAGCTTGACGGGCACTCTGTCTCCAAGAGGCAGAGCATTAGGAAAGAGCTCACTCAAATTTGGGATGGAAAACCAGAAAATCAGAACAGGGTTTGCACGTGCTCACTGAGGGCTGGTGAGTGTGGCTTCAACGTCACATGGCTTGGACTCCACTCCTACAGCCTGCTTCTGCAGACGTGCTGACCACAGTCTCCCTTGCTCTAGATTGTCTGTACAAGGGAGAGGCTGTTCACAGTGTAGGCCAATGCTATTCTCATTAACACGACTGTCGTCCAGTAATGTGTGCACACTGAGTCCTAACATTTCAGTGGGAGAAGTGGTCAGAGTCCTAAGTCTAATGGCTTCCTCAGCTGTCTGAATGGGTGACCTTCTGGTACCCAACAGAGTGGGATGGAGCAAAAGCATGCAGTACTTTACACTGGCAACTTGTTTCTACTTGAAAATGTATAGATTTTAGGAGCTGGAAGGACTCTCTTGACACTATATAGCCCAAATTCCTTACTGGGAAAAAAAAACAAAACAAGAAATTTGAGACCCAAAATATACGGTAACTAACCCTAAGGGGGAAAAGAACCCAGAAAACTGGTTAAAACACTACTGACCACATCTCTGGTCACAAAAACTTTAAAAGTCCCTAATTTTTAGATTGGAGTGAACCAGTCACATGAAAATGATGCTCCCATGAGCTAATGTTGGAGTTTTGCGGACAACATGCAACAGATCCCAGTAGAGAGAATGAAATATATGGTTAAATTTTTAAAATCTCAGTTCTGTTTGTCAAAGTGCAGTATTATCTCTCAGTGAAAATGCCTAATTTTCTCATGTCCATTTTATTACAGGAAAACAGACCCAGATCTTTTACCCTCAAGAGAGGGTGAGACGGGCTCCACTCACTCACCACCCTAGAAATTACACTGGAAACATATCCTTTATCTCCTTTTATGCTCAGTAACAAAACGTTGTTTCTAAACGAAAATGAGTCATAATTTTTCTACCATGAACAGAGGTCACTGGTATAACTACATCTTTTGCAAGGCGCATATGCCGTGTGGGCACACCGTGAACACATCCAACGTGGACCTACTTTCTGTCTTGAATGTGCCCTTCCACTTTGTGAAGTTCTTTTCCAAACAATCCACAGGGTTTGAAGTGAAGCACACACTTATCTCCAGTTCTGCAGGAAAAACAAACACAGGCTTCTGTTCTCTGACACGAAACGTCCAGAAAAGGCAAATCGAGAGAGCGCAAAAGCCGACTAGAGGCTGCTGGGCTGGGGCGGCCTTGGGGGGCTGCAAACGGGGGGGCTGCAAACGGCTGATGAAACGTTCTACTGCTTCCGGTGGCGACAGCTGCACGATTTACCAACTTACTGAAAATCATTTGTGTCCCCTTTAAATGGTGGATTTTATGATATGCGTAATCACATCGCAACGAAGCTGTTAACAAACCAAGCCAGTCAGTCATGAACCTCCAGGAACGAGGTAGGACAGACTGGACAGTGGACAATGTCTGAAGAAGGTCGCTACATTTTCACCTGGTAATCATACAACTCTTTAGTGTAGTTTAAAATCTCCAAATAAATTAACTACTCTGACTAAAAACAAAACGGAGCACTGATGATGACTTGAATGCCGGCCAGAATCAAATCCAACCACCACTGGGCATGGGGTCTCCCGCCGGTGAGGCCTGTCTGGACGCCGAGGGGCACAGGGGACCAGGAATGGGGCCCTGCCTGCCCTCGGGGCATGGGGCAGCCAGCCAGGGGCAGCATGGCAAACCCTAAGAAGCTGGGCAACAGAGTGCAAACACGCCCTGAGCAAGCGCTTCCGGACGGCCTGTGGGTTGTCTTGTCCATCGCCTCCCAGTCTTTGACTGTCACACAACCGTCCGGGGCTGTTACCTGTGGTTTAAAATTTCCACCGTTCCATACTGCTCTATCCAGAGCTTCCCAATAATCACATTGTGGACACAGCAGGTAGGGTTGGTCCAGGTGTAGGCTTCATCGTGTCTGTGAGAGACGCCAGAAACAAGCCAGTGAGAGGCCAGCAAAGATACTGTGTGGCCGAAAACACAAAATACCAGACAGAATTAACCTTAATTGACTTAAACCTGTACAAGAGGACAACAGCGCTTTGAACTCCCTCCAACAGTGGCTATTTATTTAGCATTCGTTTGAAATTTATTTCTTCTTTCCTTTGTAGCATCAACAAAGCTTTCTACTTAAATGTCAAGACAAGTTAATAAGCAATAAAAGATGACTGAGACAAAGAGAATGGCTTTCCTGTGAAGTTGTCAACAGGAAAAACACTTCAGCAAACAGCCTGCAGGAACTGCCTGCTCCCGAGCCCAAGGTCCTGGTGGTCCGGGGAGCCAGGCACGGCAGGGTGCTGGGGAGTGGTCCACGGTTTGGAACAACACTCTAAACACCTTTCCTTTTATTCCTCATTTTCCCCAAATGGACTTATCCAAGAGGAAAAGAAACCTCCATAAATGAGAGGTGAGCAGATGGCCAGACCTGTGTCTTGAGGGAGGCTGCATCCAAGAGCCATAATTGAGGGCAAAAATCAGCACAATGCAGAATTATTTCATGACAAATATTTGGAATTCTTTGAATTTCCCAGGTGGAACCCAAACACATTAATCAATAAGGTTTGCAACTTTTCAATTCTACATGCCTTGCCCCAAGAAAGCAAAGACAGGCCTGTTTCCCAGAAAGGGGTTGCCCTCATTGGGCCTGGTGAGCTTGTCAGCTCCAAGAATGCAGGGAAGGGGGCAGTTACTGGGGAGACCATGCTGCTCTAGGTCCTCATGGTGTTCTCCAGCAAACAGCAAGGACGGGCCAATGTGAAGCAAAAATTATGTCAAATGCTTCATTACAGCAGGCTGCAGTTAGCGAGACACACCTCAGAGAACCGCTTGCACGCCATGGCCTGGACGGTGTCTACAACAGGTTTGCTAGAGACTCGGTCTGTGCTCTGAGGTGGCTCTGATCAACATCAGATCAGGAAGCATTTAGATTTAGATTTAACGGGTGTGTGGGCAGCCTCAAAGACGGCGCCATCAATGTTCCTCACCTCCTGGAATTCAAAGCCTACGTCATCCCCTCCCACACTCAACCAGGGTTGGTCCGTGTGACCAACAGCACACGTGTGGGGTGGTAAGGTTGTGGTCACTTCTGAGATTAGGTCATAAAAGACACTATGGCTTCTGTCTTGGTGGCCCCCTCTGAGGTATGCCAGCGCCATGTTGTGAGCAGCCCTCTGGAGAGGCCGTGTGACAAGGAATTTAGGTCTCCTGCCAACTGCCATAGAAGCTTAGCAGCAGATGCTCTGCCCCAGCCGTCTTCAGGATGCAGCCTGGGCCAGATCCTGACTGCAACCTCACGGGACCCTGAGCCAGGACCACCAGCGATACTGCTCCCAATTCCCAGCCCACAGAAACTATGCAAAAGAGCAGTTGTTTTAAGCTGCTAAGTTTGGGGTTGTTACAAAGCAAGAGATTATTACTACAACCAGTGACTAAAGCATATCAAGATCATGTGGGAAAAAAAAATGGGGAGTTCCAAGAGCGATGAGACATAAGAGGAGTGCCGCCAAGTAACAACCCAGTCCTGGTGAGGTGTCCAATTGGGAGTTCTTGTTTGAAGAAGTTTCTGCTGTTGGAAAGGCTGCCTGCCTCAGTAGAAAGGGCCTGATCCTTCAACTAGAAGGAAGAGTCTTCCTACTTAATAAAGACAGATTTCCTTTCAGATAAACAGCACGCATTTTGGTTTTTCAGAGAGGCAGGGCTCAGGCAAGACTCCGCCACTTACTTGAGAAGCTCCAGCGTGATGGTGCCCCGGGGCTCCGCCTCCACACTCTTCCCCCAGAACTTCAGCTTCGGGTAGATGGAGCCGTGGAACAGGAAGTCCTGACTGAGGCCTTCGGAATAAAATGCACTAATGGGGGGGTGGTGGCTGACCTGTTCGGATATAAATCTGAATCCTAAATCTTCCCTAGGTACAAAAATAAGAGAGAAAAGAAGGAGACCAGGGGGACAGAGAAAGAGCCACATTAGTGATAGCAAAACCCAATAACAGTTGGCTCAACACCCCTCCGGGGGGAGCCCACAGCTCTGTGGGCCAGTGGGCTCGTGCGACGGGAGGGCCTGTAGGGCCCACGCTGCCCTCACAGCTGGGAGAGGAGCTGGGAAACGGGAGCCACTCCATGCAGCCACATGGGGCAGAAATACCCAACACTTGCTCTGATGTCTCACTTGGCCTAACACTGACCACACACACACAAATTGTGCCTCCAGGGCAAATCTGAACACCACACAGAATAAGCAACAGCTCGAAGAGGGCTTTCACCCTGACCCTCTGCCTACACCCTCCACGGGACCACCCTGAGCACACACACGTCTAGAAGCATCTCTCACAACCAGTAACTTAGAGGTCCCTGATACCAAACTGTCATCTTAGTCCTTTAGGGACACCCACTACCTAATAAACCAAAAGAGTGATGACTTTACAGCCTTTCCAAAGGGGGTTCCTTTCTAGCCTTCGTTTAAGGCTCCTGGAATTTTTGTGATGAAATGTCTTACGCCCCAAGATATTCCTGGCCAGGAAATAGGATTTTTAGTACATTCTCTTTTTCAATAAAAATGTCAGTTTTTAATTGTTCCAGAACTGTGAATACACCTACAGTTGTAGTCATTAAAAATTATAAAAGCTGAACTACATAATTATTAACTTAACTGGAATCAGAATTTCCAATCATCACAGAGGAAGGAAAGTTGAAAAATTAGATTTTAAAAGGTTGCCTACTAAGGTATGTAATTTACAAAATGAGTACTTGTCTAAGAAAAGAAAGTGTTATTTTTAGCTATACAAGAGCAATCTGTAAGGACAAAAAGACATTGGTGAATGACTTGATTTAGTTATGTTGCTCCTCAAACAGGAATCTTCTATGCTCAGGATCTTATATGTATCATATACAGCAGACACAGGCAGAAATATGATCTGCAAATTAAGACACGACAAATGACGTATGTTGAAGTTTAGAAAGAATGTTAGTTTTTTCTATCAATGTGTGAAACTTTAGTTCAACCCCTGAATTAAGTTCCTGAAAAAGATTAACAATTAGGTGTGTCACACTGTATTCAGTCTCTTGGGTTGTTCATATCCTTTTAATTCATATTGCTTATTTCCCAGTGTCTAGAACTTCTTTCATATTATGCTTTGATTTCTCTTTTCAAGATATTTTAATGATGCTTTTAAATAAACAAAAATGCTAATAATTTTCTAACAGCTAGATAAGGTCAGAACCTCGAACACTAGCACTAAAATATGTTGACTGGAGGGAGGAAACTGTTGTTCAAGAGAAATATCTAGAAAAGGAAGAACATTCTACAGGAATTCAAAACAAAACATTCCCTTAGGAATGACTCTCCGGGCAAGTCTTTCTCTCGTCTGAGCCTCAGTTTCCCTGTTTCTAAATTGGAGAAGTACTCTCTCTTGCTGTGACATGCCATAACGCAAAGTCACCTACTGACCCCTCTGTCATTTACAAAGAAGCCCACGGCAGCACACATCATGCTTTCTCCTAACTCGTCCAGGTTTCTCCAAGGTAACGAGATTTCGAGAACAGTTGCTCAACCACTCAGCGCCAGCCAACATCTAAACCACACTAAAAATCAAGATGGTATTCCCACACTAGCCGTCTGTGGAGAAGGGGCCAGCAGCTGAACCATCCAGGACCAGCCAGAAACAGATTACAATTTGAAACTAGAACATTCATGTGGCTTTTCCAACTACAGTAAGTGATTTATATGCATAGGTGCAGGCTTGCCTGCATTACTAAAGATGACATTTCCTCCCCAAATAGTCTGAAACCAGTGCAGACACACACACCCCGGCACACACTTTTAAACTCTTCATATACCTGAACAGCGCCTATTTTAAGCAGACCAACATCCTCAAATCCCACAATCATTTACTCACCACGAACAAAACTCTTAATCATTAGTAACGCATATGTAATACAGGGTCCGAGAACCACGATCTGAAATTTCAAAGAAACTATACTTCTTTGAATCCAAGATGCCACTGATCACACAATACACCATTATTTTATTTTATGAAAGAAAAAGTGCTGTCAATTAAACTATGACATACAGAAATGCTAAAACATGAAAAATGTTTCTTAGTATCAATGAAATCCTGTAATTTAGAAAAAGTCTGTAATATCATGGAGAAATATGGCATAATGTTAAATGAAAAAGGATACAAATTAACATTATCACATTATGTAAACACACACACTCTCACACAAGGAAATCTACCAAAATGTTAACACTGATTGTCTTTTACAAGATTATGTGGAACTCGTCCTTTTCATTTTTCTCGATTTTACACACATTTTCTAAAAAGAGCATGCTTTTGTAATTGAAAACAAATTTTATTTAATAAAATTTAAATAAATTTTAAATTAAATAAATTAAATAAAATTTAAATAAAATAAATAGGGTCTCAACAGGACCCAAGCGTAGATGGGATAAAAGTTATTCTAGATGTCACCAAGTGGCCCCACAGAGGCACTGCGCACATTCACGCTCTCGGAACCCTGGCCCAGGCTGGGTATTTCACTCTTTTAACCCCGCTAACCTGATTACAGAAAAACTACAATGTTGTTGTCTATTACCTCTTTTACTTGTGGTTTTGGGGGGCACTTTCACCTGGGTGGACCAGCCCACAGATAATTCTCTGAATAACTGCACAGCCACTGAGGCAGCGAGGTCCGTGGAGAGAACCCCACATGGGCCCAGCCTAGCCCTTCCAGGGCCCCCACCAAGATCAGTGCAAATTGGGGCCCTGCCTGCCCTCTGGTCCAGTCTCAGTGTCTGTGCTGGGCTCAAGGACCAGGACGGAAATGGAGGGGCAGGATGGTGGAGCAGGAGGCACTGCTGAAGCTGCCTGGAAGAAACTCCATCAGAAGGAATTTCAGTCACATTTAAAATAAGGTGTGGTCTGGCCCACTCTCCATCACCAGCACCATCAGCCACCTCTAAGACCCTGCACGAGGCTGTGCAGTAGCCAATGGGAGGCTGCAGAGTAAAGCCCTCTCTGCAATTACTCTTCTCTTTAGGTTTATCTGCTCTCTCCATAACATTCACTAAGATGCTCTGGTAAAATGGGATAGTTTTACTTAGTACCTATTTCCATTTTAGTTCAAAACTAATAATCCTACCCTTCTGTATTGCACTTTCACATACATGGTACTTCCATTCCCAAATCGAATACATTATTCTATTTTCAACTCTGTTTCACATCATTAAGGTTTTATGTTATTAACACGACACCCCTCGTATGAGAAATATCTTCTCGCCTACAGTATCCCAAGCCCTTCACTCAAGTCCTTATTCAAATGGTCTCTTCTCAGAGTGGAGAAATCGATGCCGGGAAAGAACCAAACGCATCAGAAGACCCCCACGTACAAGACACTTACGAAGGCCTTGTCCCTTACCTGATCAATTCGTACGTCTCTCCCAAGAGTGGATTGAAGGGCTTGCCGGTCCTCTCCCACTGGGAAGCCACAGCCGAAACCGCAAAGGCAGCTACAGACTGGAAACAAAGCACAGGAGGGTGAGCGGGCTGTCTATCCGGAAAGGGCGGGTGGAGGGTGTGGCCGGCACTCAGCTCCTGAGCCGTCATTATTTACTCCTGGGTGACATTTCAGTCTTCCACTTGTAACATGTTTTGAGATTACAGAACTTCCGGGGAAATGCTGCTTACCACCCACCACTTCCCCAAAGCCACAAAAAGCAGGAACTCTGCTGCTTTCCACCCCCCTGGCCTGGTCCCTCCTGGCAGGCTCTGCAGCAAGGTCAGTCTGTCAGTCTGTCTGTCACACTCAAACACAAACACACACACACACACACAGGGTGGTGGTGATGGAAGGACCCAAGAGGAGCTGAGGCGCAGGGCCTGCCGCCACCTGCAGCTCTGCTATGACAGGGCAGCTGGGACTCCTGATGCCACAACCAGTGTGAACACGCCCCAGGACAGAGGACTCAGCCGCTGGGCGGGACTGCATCCAAAAGCCAGCGTGAGCTGTGCCGGCCCTTCTCCTAGACGCCCCACCGGTGAAGTGCCGGGTCCCAACCACAACGTGGCGGCCAGGCAAATGGTGTCACATTCATTAAAAACTACAGCCTGACACCCAACCAAGCGCAGCACCTGGCGCCCCCTAAAAGGAGCCTGCCACCCACCTGCATCCTCTCTAGCGGCTGTGGCTGGCGGGAGGCTTTGTGAATGAGGTACACGTGCTCCATATACTCCGTGATCCGCTGCAGAAAACTCAGAGGCTCGTTGAAGGCGATGGGCATCGTGATCTTGGACAGCTCCTGGAGGGAGCCAGCCAAGACTCATCACCCTACTGTAGGCTTTCCCCAGAAACCAGATCCCCCATTCTGCCCCTGCTCTGAGGATCACTTCTTGGAGCCTCAGTCACCTGTGCAGGACAGATCTTCAAACCCCCTGTGGGTGAGCTGTGGCCTGGAAGGGAAAGCCGGACAGCCCCCACACCCCGCCCAGAGAGCTCTGCTCCCATCCCTGAGCCCAGAGAGGTCTTCCCGCACAACAGCTCCCAAGTCGCCCCTCTACTTCTCCGTGCTCACCGCCCCATTCCGGACCCGCACCACACATGGAGACTGCAAGGATTGCAAAAAAGCTCCCAGACCGGCCACCTCCAGGGGCCCACCCCCGACTCCAGCGTGCCCGCCCTTCACACCACTTCCAGATCCGTGGCCCCAAAGCATCATTTGAAATAGTCATTAGCTTCCCATCACTTCCAGGAGGACGTGGAAACTCCTTAGCCTGGCAGGTAAGACCTCCCATAATGTGGCCCCGTGTGGCTCTGCCCAAAGGCCTTTCAAAATCGGCAAAGGTGTCTCGGGTACCTGCTCTCAGGATGGTGTGGCCAAAGTGAGCAGTGCAGCTCAGGCTTTCACGGAGCTCACGGTGCAGTGGGGAGAAGCCAGGAAGAGGCTAAGGGGGGACACTAGGGGACAAGTGCCCACAGGGGGCACTCTGTGAGCTGGTGTCTAGGGAGGAGATTCTGACAGACTTCGATAAGGCAGAGGCCCCTCCAGGAGAAGCGCAGCTGAGCAGGGCAGGATGGGAAGAACCAGAGTGTGAGGGGCTAGAGCAGAGGCGCGGGGGGGGGGGGGTGTGAAGAGGAGGAGGAGGAGCTGGTCTGGAGGGAGGGGAGGAGGGGAGAGGAGGGAAAGAGAGGTAGCTGGCCCTAAGCGCAGGAAAGATGCTGGCCTTGCTGGTGTCAGGAGAAAGGAAACAAAACTACATGGAGATTCCATTGCTCACCTGCTCAAGTGGCAAAACTCCAAACTTCTGACACCCCACCTGTCTGGGCGGCTGTGGGGAAACAGGCCCCCACACCTGCTGGTGGGAATGCAAAATGGCACAGTCCTGGGGCGGGGGGGTGGGCGGCAGATTTGGCCGCAGCAGCAAAACCGCACAGGCACTTATCCTTTGGTCAGCAGTGCCCTTCCCAGGAGCCTAGCCCCGAGTCCTCTGGCAAACACACGGTGGAAGGCCAGACATGACCCAAACGTCCAAGAATGGGCCCGGTTAGTAGATGATGGGGCAGCCACAGGAGGGAGAGCAATGCAGTGACCAAACAGTACCAGTGGCTCTGTGCTCGCTCTCTGCATACGCTCTGGCTATACCATGGAGCGCAAAATGGGCAGAAAAACCTTTAGATCATTATCTAAAGAGATGGGGAGGAGACAGTGCAGACACGCAGAAAGACCATAACATTTGTAATGGCCACCTCTAGGGGAAGGAAGAGTACGGGGGGGACAGGGACGGGGAGCAGAATGCTTGGAATATACCTTGTTTGAGAGATTTGACTTCAGACTTACAATTTTAAAACAAAATTAAATTTAGAAAAGCAATCTCCAAACATCAATAAAATGACACAAATGAACCCATATGACCCCCTCGGGGCACCAACATGGAGAAAAACCTCTCCAGGTGATTTTAAAGCACAGTGATTTGAGATACGCCCTAAGGACAGAAAGACCTATGAAAGCCAACAAACTCGTACTGTTTCAGTAAACATACTGCAGGCAGCGGAGTTGATCCTGTTCTCCAGAATTGTTATATATGTGGGATAAAGCAAGTGAGTCATTAGTTACATGCTAATCTAAATTGATCATCTCCAGTGTTGTTAAAAACTGGGCTTGTCAGTGCAGGAGAAAAGAGACACAGACATAAGACAGAAGAGGTTAGATAAATCTTGTCCCAAATTTGAAGTGTCGTTGAAACAAATCAAAACACAATTCCTAACTCTCTCCCCTGAAAAGACCTAGAAACAAGACCAATCCAGTAGCTGCTCCCGGAGCCAGCTATGTCCCGAGTTCTCTCTCCCTGGACAAGTGGCCGAGACAGGATGACCCGGAAGCATCTTTTGTAAAGGATTAAGAGCCAACTTGAAGAGGCCATCACCAGTCAAAAATGGAACAGCGTGTGGACTGAAACACATCAAATGGGTTAACTCCACGAGTTAAAAAAAAAAAGACAAACTCGTTGGTTATACTGGTCATGCTGGGTGATGCTAGTGAACCAAATACATTATTTGAAACTTTGATAAAGAGAAAGAAGCACTCATTGATCCTGATTTTTTTTTTTTTTGTGAGGAGATCAGCCCTGTGCTAACATCTGCCAATCCTCCTCTTTTTTTGCTGAGGAAGACTGGCCCTGGGCTAACATCCATGTCCATCTTCCTCCATTTTATATGGGACGCCACCACAGCATGGCTTGACAACCGGTGCGTCGGTGCACACCCGGGATCCGAACCAGCGAACCCCAGGCTGCAGCAGCAGAGCGCGCGCACTTAGCCGCTTGCGCCACCGGGCCGGCCCTGATCCTGACTTTCTTATGCAAACTGCATTCACAGCAGAGAAAGGGAACTTGCTCACACAGAAGTATCCCAGGTCATAAATGAGAGTGAGAATATTAGTCTGGCTCCAATGTGAAACTCCTAATGAATTAATGGATCTAGACACTGGGCATCAGCAGCTCTCAAATTCACAAGAAAAGCAACAGAAAGGTCTCCTGATGGAAGGATCCACACACACAGACCACAAAACACAAACAAGACAATGACACTGGAAATGTGAATACAGAGTGGATATTTGATGCTATTAAAGAATTACGTTATTTTAAAAGTAGAATAATAGTATTGTGGTTGTGTTAAAGATTCCTTATGCTTTAGTGATACATAAGAAATATTTACAAATGAAAAAATGTCTGGAATTTGCTTCAAAATATGAGGGGAGGAGGGAAGCAGCAGAGGTGCAGAGGAGGCAGAAGCAGCCCTGACAGCGGTGGTGCTGGTGACGGTGGTGTCATCACACGATTCTGCCTACCTCTGTATGTGTCTAAACTGTCCATGTTAACTAGTTTGTTGCTGTTGTCTCAGTGAGCTGATAAGCAGTACAGAGAGAGGTGTGTCGCCTCTTTGGAGGAGTGTCTAAAGAGAGTGGATGTCAAGGGGCAAAGCTGATGAATGCTGTGACGTGGGGCAGAGTGACCCAGCAAGATGACCTTCCCCCACGGCTCTGAGAACATGCCATGTGTTTCTGTTCAGCTTTCCTCTGAGTCCATCTTATGGTCAGTTCCTTAGAGAATGCAATGTAATGACGTCACTTTGTTGAATGGATGCTTTTGGTATTAGACTTCTGGAGTCAAGATCAAGCAGCTTGTCGAGTTCATCAAATATCCCCACACAGACACTTCTGTCCAGACCTGAATTGTTCACACAGTCAAAAAAGTAGGAGATAACACTGCTAAAAGAAAAAAATCCTGAACGCGTTATTTTAAAAGATAATGGAGGGGGCTGGCCCCGTGGCTTAGCGGTTAAGTGCGCGTGCTCCACTTCTGGAGGCCCGGGTTCAGATCCCGGGCGCGCACCGATGCACTGCTTCTCCGGCCATGCTGAGGCCGCATCCCACATACAGCAACTGGAAGGATGTGCAACTATGACATACAACTATCTACTGGGGCTTTGGGGGAAAAAAGGAGGAAGATTGGCAATCGATGTTAGCTCAGAGCTGGTCTTCCTCAGCAAAAAGAGGAGGATTGGTATGGACGTTAGCTCAGGGCTGATCTTCCTCACATTAAAAAAAAAAAAAAAAGATAATGGAGAGCTGTGTACAGAAATAGGCACGTGTGCAAGCAGGGGTTAGCGTGCATACTTCCGTTTCCAGCTCTGTCTGCAGAGGCCTGCAGCAGTGACACTCCCCAGCAACGAGCACATCTAGTGCCCGGGTCTTAGTTTTTTTTTTTTTTTTAATTTTATTTATTTATTTATTTATTTATTTATTTATTTATTTATTTATCCCCCAAAGCCCCAGTAGATAGTTGTATGTCATAGCTGCACATCCTTCTAGTTGCTGTATGTGGGACGCGGCCTCAGCGTGGCTGGAGAAGCGGTGCGTTGGTGCGCACCCGGGACGCCAGCAGCAGAGCACGCGCACTTAACCGCTAAGCCGTGGGGCCGGCCCTGGGTCTTAGTTTCTAAATACCATCCTCCCAAAAAGGACATCAGTGGAAAAACTGGGGAAAGCCCAGGGAAGTGCGCGGCTCAGCTAACAGTAACGTTCCACGAGGGATCCCTTCGTTTCAATCACTGTACTATGGTTATCACGTGTGATGTTAACGACGGGAAGCTGGGTGAAGGGCATACAGGACTCACTGCACTATTTTGCAACTTTCTATAAGTCTGAAATTATTTCAGAATAAAAAGTTGAAAAACAGATGAAGTTTCCTCTGGAAAAAAGGACTGAAATGGATAAGGGCAAAAAATAAACGGCATTCAAAGGATGGGGGTGAAGAACGTTGAGCAATAGTGAAGGGCACTTTTCCGAAAATCACTTAGCTTGAGTCTGAGTCACTAAATGCTGCCTGTGAACAAGCCCGCTCCAGAGCACTCCGGGGAGTGTTCTACCCTCCTGAGAAGGCATGCCTAGATATCTCAGTCAAGAAAGGCCATAAAAGGAAATGCCTATGGCTTCTGGACACTAATTACCCAACTATTTTTTGTGTTACAAATTCTGGGCATCTGAGCTCCGCCTGCAGCCCGGCGTGGGTGGGCTGCGGAGCCAGAGCCTCGGGTCCTGCAGGCCTACCCGTGGCTCACCGTCAGTGGGCGGCCAGGAACCTCGCTGAAGGCCCCCCATTTCATGCAGATTATTCCAAGCCAGCTAACTACAAGCATATCACAGAACACTGAGGTAAATGTAAGCCCATGTGACATTTCTTACGTCGAGTTTAACCTACAGAATTGTTTTCCTACTGTCTATAAATAATTTAGCTTTTTTGCCCTCTTCCCTTTAAAGATTTGTTCCCTTCTTGTTTTATTATCTTTTCTGCATGCTGTTTATAAATATGCAGAGCACATTTTCTTACACTACCAGCAGTGCAATAAATTCACAGGAATTAAAAATGTTTAAGCTCCCTGCTTCAAAATGAGTTCATCTGAACTTACCAAGCCAATGCACTTCTTCAATATGCTCCACACACTGAAATCGCTTCTGGTGAACATTGGGGCAGGTAAGGACGTCCTGTAAAGAAGTAACCAGAGTAACACGTGTTTACTCATCCAACGTGAGATTCACTTACAACCGATGATTCTGCTCAGTGACCATTTTTTTCTTTAATTTTTGTATCAAACATTAGCATTTCTCTATTCTGGCATCCCTAGGAAGAAAAAAGACTAGACTACTGTTTAAGTCCCAAAGAAAGATTTCTGCATGGGCTTTTTGGAGAGTCCCCTGGGAAACGATGATGACCACATGGACGACTTCCTTCCACAGAGCCGGGGACAGAGCACCAGAGGAGCAGGGAGACTGGTCACCTGGCCCAAGGGCAGCCGGGGCCCACTGCCTGGAGCAACAGCAGGACCACGGACAGAGGCCAGGAGGCCACCAAGAGGGAACCAGATTAAGAAAACCTTTTCAGGGCCGGCCCAGTGGCGCAAGCGGTTAAGTGCGCGCGCTCCGCTGCGGCGGCCCGGGGTTCGCCAGTTCGGATTCCGGGTGCACACCGACGCACTGCTTGGCAAGCCACGCTGTGGCCGCGTCCCATATAAAGTGGAGGAAGATGGGCATGGATGTTAGCCCCAGGGCCAGTCTTCCTCAGCAAAAAAAAAAAAGAGGAGGATTGGCAGATGTTAGTACAGGACTGATCTCAAAAAAAAAAAAAAAAGAAAATCTTTTCAGAAACCAGCTGTTAAACTCCTTTTAAACAAATGTTTATTTTTCCTGAGGTACATTTCTTTTCAGGCTGTCTTCCCAACAGCTCCATGGGGAGCCCCCAGCCGTCACATCTGCACATGAGACCCTGGTCACAGCTGAACGGATGGGGGACCACTGACCCAAGGTGGAGCCCTGGTCTCCCTCCTGGGAATGTGGATCTGGGATTTGGAATGGGACACCGTCTCTATCTGGGAGGGAGGGGGGCCTGAGATGTAAATCCAGATTTGGGGGGAGGCGTGCTGGACCCATGCACACTGAAGATAGAGCCGGTGGGCAGGGGGCTGCAGTGTGTGGGGTCTGAGAAGGCACTGCCTGGACCCTTGGGTCCTGGCATCTGCCCTGCGTTCCAGAAGACAGTCCAGCATTCTTCTCTGAATCCAGATTTATGTAAGCTGCTCTCAGGTAGTTTCTGCACTTGCACTGCACTCAGACAGCCTTGACTCGGCCACCTCCACTCTAGTACCCTGGTCTTTGGAACCATGACAGCACATGTTCTCGCCCAGTTAGGACCCCGGGCCCTCCCACAGGGATGTCACATTAGGGCAGATGGGTCAGGGCACGCTGTTTATTTTAGAGGGCAAGAGAGAGAGGAGAACACGGCAGCTGGAGACAAAATGGGAAAGAAAACTAACATTTATGCAGCACCACACGCTGGGCTTCCAGCAACTCACACTCAGCCCACCCCACCAGCTCTTGAGTGGGCATCCTAAGAACTCCGTAAGTGGCCACGGCGTGGCAGGCACACACTTCGAGGCGTGCCCAAGGAGGGAGCGTGGCTCTGTGGCGGGTTAGGAAAAGGCCCCAAGATGACCCTTGCATGGAGAGAGAAGGGAAGAGTAGGAACTAAAGAGATGAAGGAGGAGGAGAGGGCCCCGGGCCCAGGGAGCAGGGCAGAAAGCACCCTGACGTAGGAAAGGCTGGGTGTACCTGAGGACCCCCAAGAGGCCCCTGCGGCTAGGACCGGAGACAATGGGGAGAGGGAGCTAGGGGTGAGGAGTAAGCAGGGCCAGGCCCCTGGGGCAAGAGATGAGGATGCTGGCCCTCATCCTAAGAGGTGGGCAACCTTATGCTCATTGTCCAAACAGAGAGAGTTCTGAGAGGAAAAAGGCGTGCTGTCAGCAATTCCTCAGGACATTTAAGTTAGGGTGGAGGGGGCATGATTAGACCTGTCCTTTGAAAAAACGACTCTGCCCGCAGCATGAATAAAAGCAGAAAAGGGGTGCAGAAGCAGTTCAGAGATAACGGCAAGAGGCACAGAAGAAATGGTGGTGGGCTGGACTGGGATGTGACAGAGGAGCTAGGAGGGCTGAAGGGATCTAAGACGCATTTAAAGAGGCCAGTGTGTCAGAGCTGAGGAGGCCATGACGGCAGAGGTTTGGTCAGGGGGAGCCCGACCTGCTCTTGGACAGGCCGTGTGAGCATGCAGGGGGCACTCTGACATCTGCTGAGCAAATGGATGAACCAATACTGGCAGGAGGGGGGCACCTGCGTCCTCCGGGTGGACACAGCAGATAGGCATTTGGGTCTAAAGCTCAGAGCAGAGGTCTAGAGGGAAGCCGGAGGGCTCCCTGACCAACATGCAAATCAGTGTGGGGTGGACGGAGGCCTGCCTTCCCACCACCACCATCTCACGGGGCCTCCACCCAACGGATGGCTTGTCCTGCCTGTGTCCTCACTTCTGTTGGAGAGGACTTAGGTCACTGTCATCAGAATCCACTTGAATGAAAATGAAATGTTGGTGGGAGGAGAATGGAATGTGTTATTGCTGCACTAAACAACCCTTCCTAAACCCCGAGGGGTGAGAGGTCAATGTGCGGCAACAGAACGCAGGCAGGAGGACTGCGTGAAATCAGCAGGAGGATCTGATAGCAAAGAGACCATTTGCTGTGTGCCAGGCCCTGTGCAAAGCGCTCAGTCGCCCATCACACTCAGTCATCCCAGCAAAGCCAGGGGCAGGGATGACCATCCTCGTCATTGTACAGAGGACAGGAATCAGTAGTCAAAGAAGTGCCATCGCTGAACTCCAGGAGCCAAGGATAGAGGCATTGAGTCTTGAAAGCTGTGGCTGAGCAGGGCACTGGATGAATGCCTGACAGAAGAGCCGGCCCAGGCGATGAGGGGTGGGATGCTCCTCCAGCTGGGACTTGTGAGAGCAGAAGGGGGGCCCTGCAGCAGATGTGGGAGCAATCACAGATACACTGCAAGAATCTATAACACGTATGTGAGATGACATACCTGTGCTTTTGAAGTCCATTCTCTTGAGGGGGTCTCTCCCCAACTTTGCCAATCCCATTACTTTTGCTGGTGTCCACACGAATCACTCCAGTGATTCTCTGATTTGCCTCTGAAAATTCCCCAGAAGAGTTATCAGAATCAAAGCCTGCACAAGACAAGCAGAATGGTAATTTTCACAGGACTCGGAAGATATGAAAGCCTATCTCCAAGAACTCCAACTACGCAAACAGAATACCTGAAGCTCTAAACTGTTTTCAATTGACACACTTCGGAATAATTAACTCTGCTTCCCGTGAACTAAAGGTGGAGGCAGAGGAGGCAGGAACACTTTGGGGAGCTTCCCCAGTGAGAACATCCACTCAGAATCAATTTCCAATGTCGCAGGTTCCTTGCATGCCGGGTGTAGACTGCCGGCTGCCCTGAGTGCAGCTTTAGGCACTAGAACACAACTGTTCACTGTTTTAGTCAACGACTCATACCATTCCGGGCGAGCCACCTCTACAACGTTCAGACCTATCTCAAGGCTGCAGTGTGTTCTGTCTTTGCACAAGGTTTTCGGTCATGCTCTGCCTCTTGTTCTAAAACACAACCCGTTGCAGTAGTTTCTAAGGAACGAGAACACTGAGCCATGCAAACGCGCTGCCAGAATCTATCAAAGCAGCGAACAGCAACTGAAATAGCAAATGACTGGTCTGAACCTAGAGACCATGCCATGTAAACGGAAAACTGCAGAAAAGTTTAGGACTTGTGTGAAATACAGGTGTGCGTCTTCTTGGACCACTCAGTTCTCCGAAGAAGAGTTATACCACACTGGGCTGTGACCCTTCTCCACCAGGAGGGCTTTCTCCTGAAGGACCACCGACTGGGGAAAAAGGAAAACATGCTTCCTTTCACTTCAGCCAATACAATCACTGAAATACTCAAGTTCTGCTCCAGAACAAGCTAGAGCAGGAGCTGCAGCTGGCAGGGTGCGTCCATTCCAGCTCGGGGAGGGGTTTCCTAGACTATTTCAGTGAAGACACAGCGTTCACAAGGAGCTTGGGGTCCCACAACAGCCCCTCATTTCACAGAAAGAAAAGCGAGGCTGAGGGCATAAGGCCAGGCAGGTAACTGTTGTCAGACCCAAAATGTAACCAAATCTGCTGTGAAGCTTCCCTGAGAATAAGCAAAAATATCTTCGTTCATATTCTTCTACATTGACAGAGTCACAAAATGTGGTATTGAGATTTATCACACGATGATTTTGAAAGGATATATTAAAAATGAACCTCTTACATGATCACTATTTTCTGAAATAGCATGTCACCTCTAATTTTTGCTATCTACTCCAAAAGCAACATCTAGTTAATCCCCAGCCTAAAGTTAGCTTGAAAATGTTCCCTCCTTAAGGAAACTCTGTCCTGCAGGACCTGGGCCCCACTGCCTTACCCCAGTGTCCATCTCCATGGACCTCCTGCAATGCTGAGATTCCAGGCCGCCACCGTTAAGTAGAATATTCATTTAAATTAGAATCCGAATACGTGCCCAGGAAAACAGGGCAACACATCACTGAAGTCTTGTCTCAAATAAGCCAACGCTATGTAAACAGGTTAAACATTTTTAATATACAACAAGTATTTATTGTAGAAAAAGAGAAAATACAAAGAAGCAAAGGAGAAACTTGAAATCACCTGTAATCTGGTCTCTCCGAGATACCCACTACTAACAGGTCAGGCTGTGAATTTTTGTAGTCCTTAATCTGCACATATTTTTCATATACTTTAAAACCTTTTATTTTAATGGTACTGATTCTTGGAGGAAGTAATTGCCTATTGAAGCCATTCATGTAATAACTGCTGGGTTTAATCAGAGTTACAGAAATCAGAGTTACAAAGTAAGATCAATGTTACAGACAGTGAAGCAGGCAGGATTCTGCATCTTATATGGGTATTTCACTACACTGGGAGACTTAATATTTTTCTTCTTTCTATTATTTGTTTTGGAACCAAAGGACTGAGGTGAGAACTCATTTTCACCTAGCCATCCACCTCTTCTGCCTCCATCTCAGGGACACACAGAAAAGTGCTGCCAGGCCCAGAGGCAGAGACGGAGTCCGGCCAACACCACACCACCTAGAGCTCAAGTCCTCTCTAGGGAAAAATCTCTGGGAAAAGTTCAGAATGGTCAGGAGTGTCGGCTACACTGGTTCCGGGAGAAACGGACCTTCACATGAGACCCCTAGGAGGGAGCGACACTTCGAGGCCAGCCTCTCTTGACGTGGTCACCCTGCAAGGGCCAGGTGGCCCGAGGGCCTGATTTCCTGACAACCACTCCACTTGGTGGGAATTCACCTGCAAACAATTTCTGATGCCTGTGCAGGTGGAGAGACAAATTCGTCTCCTAAGACCCACCTCCATGGGCTCTGAATCATGCAGATGACTGAACACGGCAGCCTTTGAAAACCACAGGAGGGCAGTGCCTCCTTCTCCTTGGGTTTGGACAAGAATAAGTCAGTAATCTCGTGCTGCCAGCCCATCACCCTGCTAGGCCTCTTCGCTGGCAGGAGAAGCACGGCTGGTGAAGGACGACAACCCCTGCAAGCGTTCAGACAGGGTCTGTGAAATGGAAGTTCTAAGAGACAGCAAAGCGGATCCGGGGGAGCAGTCAGAGCCATCAGGAGGAATCCTTCGTTGTGCTGGGCTCCATGTCATTTCGGCAATAACTACAGAGGTGGCCCCTCTGACTGCACTTGGAAAAATCATCACTAAAAACCTTGCCTGTAGTAATATTTCAAAGTTGCTATTTTTATATTCCTATACCTAAGGAGGAGCGAATGGACTAGATTAGTCTCCTGAAGTCCCTTTCCACCAATAACAGTCCTCAACAGAAAAAAAAAAATGATATTCCAAATGTTGACGATGAGGGATGGAGGGTAGAGAATGAATGGCCGTCTTGAACTTTACGAGTTTTGGGGCCTCCTGTGGTTCTTACGCACTTGTTCCTTCAGGCGTTCAAGGCTTGCTCCCAGTGCTGGGGGAGGAGGGGCTGTCCTAAGCAGACATGCACTGACCCAGCCGAGCCCACCCGCCCCCAGCACGTACAAACACACACGCCCGCCCGGCAACACGCTCTTCTCAATCAGGCACTCACCACTGTCTCTCCAACTACGGGCTGCGCACCACTGCTTAAAGTGGTCATGTGAAAGTGAAAAATACCTGAACTTTGAGACAGTTAAGAGCTATTGTGAAAGCAAATAAACTGCCTATTTTTTGGTATACTTTAAGCAGTGCGAGACAAGATATAGTGATAAGACAATAATTTTTTGATCATTAGGTATAAATAATATAAGAATTCTGACCATGTCACTTAGGATCCAAATAAAAATATTTACACCCAGGGCAACTCTGTTAAAGACTAAAAACTCAGTTGCCCTTTCTTGTTATCTCCTGTGGTCCAAAGCTGAGTTTTTTCCCCAAATCTGGGAGAAGGCATATGCTTTTACTAAAAGTCAGTGCCTGGGAACATGTCATCTCTTTCTTGCATGGCTTTCCTGAGCAATCCTCATGTTCCAAATGCTAAGTGACACTTCGATCCGAGGGTTCTGCGCTCACATCACAGTCTCTGAACCATCTTCTCTTTCCACTCACCTGTGACGGCATCAAAGAATTCTTCCTCACCGTTCATCCTTCAGTAGCCAGGCTCCTTCGTGCCTGATCTGTGGTCTTCTACTGAATCATTGTACTGGATCTACATCGACAGTATAAGTAATTTTATACCATAAACTTTTTTTTTTGATAAAAATCCAATAGGCACTGGAATCTAAGAGGAAAAAAATTTTTGACTTAACATTCAGAAATTTTATGGTTTAGAGACATTTTTTAAATACTCATTCACCACTCGTGAAATCAGTCTCAATTACATCTAAGCAAAGAAATAAAATGATCTCATAACAGATGCATGATTTCTAAAAATATAAATGAGAGAAAACATTCATAATATAAATATCCATCAACAAATAATAGATCAATAAGTAATCATTATTTGAAGAGTTATTTTTAAAAATCATTATCTATAGTTGAATAAGAAAACAATAAAACGATTAATTTGGGGAAAGTCACGTCGACAGTTTGAGAGGCAGGTTAGTTTCAGTGAGGTGCTCACACATCAGGGGCTCAAACACATCTCAGCAAGTTTTGCCGAAGGTCACTGCAAATCTTTATCAAAAGCTAGAACAAGTGGTTATAAATAAATGCAAAATTATGATATTTATTTATTTATTTTTTTGTGAGGAAGATCAACCCTGAGCTAACATCCATGTTAATCCTCCTCTTTTTGCTGAGGAAGACCGGCTCTGAGCTAACATCTACTGCCAATCCTCCTCCTTTTTTTTCCCCAAAGCCCCAGTAGATAGTTGCATGTCATAGTTGCACATCCTTCTAGTTGCTATATGTGGGACGCGGCCTCAGCATGGCCAGAGAAGTGGTGTGTTGCTGCGCGCCCAGGATCTGAACCCGGGCCGCCAGTAGCGAAGCACAAGCACTTAACCGCTAAGCCACGGGGCCGGCCCAGCAAAATTATGATAAAATATTTGTTTCACATCAACTTTAAACCAATTTTCAATTCTAGAGAATCAGACTGCTGTGTAAGTTAGCTGCTATCAGCATAAACTGAAATCAACTTAAATTTTCTCAAAATTATTTTAGCTCAATATTTGAGTAGAACTCATGCATATTAACTTCTGCCATCATGAAGAGCGGTATTTTATAAATGGCAAAAGATTGAAGCATAAGTTCAGCCTTGTCCCAAAAGGTTGGACTTTTTCTGACAATGAGTAGAATCCTGTGTTTAATTGTGCAGCAGTGTAAAGATGGGCTCTCCTAGTTCTGAGAGCAGTGAAGGAGCAGGTAGTCCCAAGGGAAGGACACGCCCTCGCTCCTCAGAGTGGCTATATGGTGCTTGGTGACACCTCCAGCGTGGCTCATGTCTGGGCTCTGTCCTGCAAATACGTGAGCTTCCACAGTAGAAAACAAACTGGCATTATTCCATCACTCCTTCCCTGAAAGACTCTTGCAGAGTTTCCTTTTTCTTTCCCACCTTCCCAAGCAGCCCAGGAGAACCAGGCACTTCTGCAGTTTCTGGAAACACCCCTACAAAGCCTCACTCGCTAGTCCATGATTTGTTTTCCTTTGCAAGTTAGAGAAGTTGTTGTTACATACTTCTAATTCCTCTCTGATACTACAGGTCCCACATACAACATCCAGGAACCAGAGTTCCCTGGAGGAGAAATGGCTGAATGCAGGACTGGGACCCCTCTACAGGCAGCAAGACTAGTGGATCCTGTCAAAAGACTCAGGATGAACCCACAGAGGCTTCCACTGCAACAATGAAACAATCTGAGCACCAATAAACTGCCATAGACTGGAACACATCCTATATATTTAAGTCCTCAAGTTCATAAAGATTCTGAAAAAGAAATTAACTGCTTACCACTGGATGATGCCAACACACTCTTTTGAAGACTAGTAAACTATGGGAAAACATGAAGCCTTCAACCTGCCTTTCCTGAGCAGGCCACCTGTAGCACTGTGTGGCCAAATGATAGAGGTGGGGTGTGTGACTTTATAGAAGAGTTCTAGCAAGCTGATGAAGAAGCATTGCCACTGTACAACACGGATGGATTACCGCGTCTGGGCACGGACCACCAAGGGCTGCTGCCATCCCAGAACCAGATGCATTATGTGCCTCCCGGTGGAAGAGCATGCTGCCACCTCCAAAGCAGTCTTGCCGAGAAAATCAAGGCAAAATCCGGCCCAGCCTCCAGCTTTAACCACCAACTTAAGAAACACAGAGAACAGAAGAACATGCTAAATTTCACCATGAAGACACAGTCAGCAAAATCCAGACTCTGGGGGAGTCTACAAGACAAAACCCAGTTTCTTCAAGCAATAAATCACAAAGAGAGAGAGAAAGAGTGCTGGGGAGATGGAAGCAGCCATGAGGAGGGCAGAGCTGGCGGTTTCACAGGTGGCACACCTAGTCATGTGAACTATAAGTCAAACTACTTCCTAGGGAACAGTCAGCAAAATCCAGACAGGATAAACCTGGTTTCTTCAACAAATAAATTAGAAAGAAAAAAAAGAGAGCGACAGAGAGGTGAAGGGATATTTCACAATCTTGATTGAGTTTCATGGGTATATACATATATCAAAACTTATTTTACACTTTAAATATGTGCAATTTAGTGTGTGTCGATTATACCTCAAAAAAGATACTTAAAACGTATGGGTGTCATAATAGCATTTTTAAAAAGAGGCCTTATCTTTTAGAGCTACACACTGAAATATGTACGGATGAAATGACATCATGTCTGGGATTTCCTTCAAAATAACTTGGGAAGAGAGGGTGGGGATGATTCGTGGAACAAGATGGGCCATGAGCCGGTAAACTTTTGAGGCTGGGATTGGGCCCACAGGGGACCGTTACGCTATTCTGCCTGCTTTCTGTACATTTAAAACCTCCCATAATAAAAGACATGTTAAAAGCCACAGTGTTTGCTTTTTTATATGCTTCATCACCCATAACGAAAGTCCTAATGCTAACAGTCAATCAATTAAAACGTATGGAAAGTCTTTAAAATGAGGGCGTAAGATGTTAGGTTGGACAAACACTGAAGACACAGGCTTGGCTGACGACGGGGACAGTGACATGACCACATGGATCATGTGGTCCAACCACCCCACTAAGGAGCTGAGCCCGCCCAGGGAGCCCTTTCCCACAACACCACATGAACGTTCCACGAGGTCACGCCGATACTTGCACAGCAGCCATCAGACTCGCTCACATTTTGCAAGTTCAATAATTAATTCCAACACAGTCTTAAGGTAATTCCTGAAAGAATTGCCATTACAGCCACCACACATTTTATCTTCTTCATTTTACCGAATAACAACTACCCACTGCTACAGACTATCAACACAAAACAACAGTGATCTCATTCATTCATTCAGCAAACATTTGCCAAGAGCTACCGGTGCCATGCCTCACGGGGTGGAGCTCAGAGGAGGGCCTCCCCCGGGGAGGCTCCCCAAGCGAGTGACCCTGGAGCTGGGCCAGAGTGAGCATGGCAGGCAGGGCGAAGGGGGAGGCAGGTAGCTCAGGCTCCCTGGCACCACAGACGCCCATGTGGTTGAGGAATGCCCAGCCCTGGCCCGGTCCTCAGTCCCTCCTCACGTCTGCCCTTTCACTTGACCTCTCCTCAGAAACCTGGTCCAGCATGTGGGGACCCCAGCTGCCCAGAAGCCCTGCAGCACCTTCACGGTCAGCCCACGGGCTGAGTCATCTCTGACCCTGGACAGCAGGGGCCCCGCCCCCAAGCCCAGCCAACACAGCCCTCAGAGCGGGGCGCAGGGCTGTGTGTCCACAGCCCTCCCAGGGAAGAAGGCTGTGAAAATTAGGCCTTGTCATTCAGCATTCTACCAAAGTGGAGGAATGTACAGGAAGCCAACTGGTAAACAGCATCAACCAAAAGGCAGAATGTAGTATTTCCTGAATATGTTCTTCTTCATGCAGATTTTATGGTGCAATCAGAAAACAATCCATGAAGACAGTATTTCAGGAAAGGACTTCCTTTCTTCTTTTTAATTAGCTCTTTCTGGTCAACTGCTTCCTTTTCTTTCTTTCTTTCTTTTTTTTTGTGAGGAAGATCAGCCCTGAGCTAGCATCCATGCTAATCCTCTTTTTGCTGAGGAAGACCGGCTCTGAGCTAACATCCATTGCCAATCCTCCTCCTTTTTTTTCCCCCAAAGCCCCCCAGTAGATAGTTGTACGTCATAGTTGCACATCCTTCTAGTTGCTGTATGTGGGACACGGCCTCAGCATGGCCGGAGAAGCAGTGTGTCAGTGCGCGCCCGGGATCCGAACCTGGGCCGCCAGTAGCGGAGCGCGCGCACTTAACCGCCAAGCCACAGGGCCAGCCCCCAACTGCTTCCTTTTCTAATTAGAGAAACACCCAGAAAATTGAGCTTGCCTCCTGTCCCCTCACCATCCTTCCCCACCGCCCTTGGTCCCAGGGGCAACTCCAAGGGGCTGACCAAGCCCCAATGAGGGAAGGGGTGAGGGAGGTAGGGGGCTTATTCTCTCTATGTGGGGTTTGCTCCTCTTGCCAGGGGCACCATCGCTACAAGAGCCCCCTGCAGACTGCAGTGAACGCTCGCTCCCAGACCCTTCAGGGGGACGCCAGCCCAGGACACCCCACCATGCCTTCCAGTTTCCCACAAAACGCCCACTCCCTTGAAAAGAGCCCCATTCAGCTCTCTTTAAGCTGCCCACTCTGTGTCGGCCTGTACTTCCACGATCCTGGCTCAAAACGCAAAATGTCCCACCACCACTTATATGAATACTTGCACTCAAATCTTACAAATCCATCCTTACATTTTTCTTAGAAAAACAGATCTAGTCATTTAGGAATAAGCAACTGGCTAAGAGCCTGGGGACCCAGGGGTTAATCTCCATGGTCAACTCGCTAAAGAGTCGAATTGTGTGTTATTTCTCTTCTCTATAAAAACTGGGTGAGGCAGCCTAGATGTGATCTTCACAAAGTATGAAAAGTTCACAAATAATATGAAAACTTCTAAACCCACTTTGGAGGCTAAATATCAATTCTGAATTTAAACTGCCCAAAATGATATAAATTCTATTTAATAATTTAAAAATACATTAGCAAGCAATAACCAGACAGAAGATAAGAAAGGAAAGAGAACTTGAACAACACAATCCATCAACTAGATCTAACAGACACACACAGAACACGCCACCCAAAAACCACAGTACATACATTCTTCTCAAGGGCACGTGGGACATTCTCCAGGATAGATTATACGTTAGGCCACAAACTGTGACTTAATAGATTTAAAAAGATAAATGCCATACAAAGTATCTTCTCTGACCATAAGGGGATGAGTTAGAAATCAATAACAGAAGTAAAACTGGAAAATTCACAAAATTGTGGAAATTAAATAACATGCGCTTAACCAATGAATCAAAGAAAACAATCACAAGGGAAATTAGAAAATACTTAGAAATGAATTAAAATGAAAACACAATATATCAAAACTTATGGGATGCAGTGAATGCCACGCTAAGGAGGAAATTTACAGCTACCAACACATTAAAAAATAAGAAAGATCTCAAATCAATGACCTAACTTTACAACTTAAGGAAGCAGAAAAAGAAAACAAATACCAAAGCTAGCAGAAGGAAGGAAGTAATAAATATTAGAGCGGAGATAAATGAAATAGAGAATAGAGAAAATCAATGAAACCAAAAGCTGGTTCTTTGAAAAGATCAAAAAAATTGACTAACTTTTACCTAGATGGACTAAGAAAAAAAGAGAGAATACCCACATTACTAAAATCAAAAATGAAAGTGGGGGGCCGGCACCATGGCTTAGCGGTTAAGTGTGCGCGCTCCGCTGCTGGCGGCCCGGGTTCGGATCCCGGGTGCACACCGACGCAGCGCTTCTCCGGCCATGCTGAGGCCGCGTCCCACATACAGCAACTAGAAGGATATGCAGCTATGACATACAACTATCTACTGGGGCTTTGGGGGAAAAAACAAATAAATAAATAAAATTATAAAAAAAAAATGAAAGTGGGGACATTACTACCGATTCTACAGAAATAAAAAGGATTATAAGAAAGTATTATGAACAATCAGATGTCAAAAAATTGGATAAACTAAATGAAATGGACAAATTCCTAAAAACACAAAACTTCCCAAGACTAAATCATGAAGAAACAGAAAATCTGAACAGACCAATAGCAAATAACAAGGTTGAATTAGTAACCAAAAACCTCTTGACAAAGAAAAGCCCTGGACTTGATCATGGCTTCACTGGTGAATTCTACCAAACATTTAAAGAACTAACAACAATTCTTCTCAAATTTTTCCAAAAATTAAAGAGGAAGGAACACTTCCTAACTCATTCTATGAAGCCAGCATGATCCTGATACCAAGGCTAAACAAAGACACTACAAGGAAAGAAACTGCAGACCAATATCCCTTATGAACATTGATGCAAAAACCCTCAACAAAATACTAGCAAATCGAACACATTAAAACACATTCAGGGCCAGCCCCGGTGGCCTAGTGGTTAAGTTCGTTGCGCTCTGCTTCAGCGTCCCAGGTTCAGTTCCCAGGTGTGGACATACACCACCTGTCTATCAGTGGCCATGCTATGGTGGCAGCTCACATACAAAAAGAGAAAGACTGACAACAGATGTTAGCTCAAGGAGAATCTTCCACAGCCAAAAAAAAAAACAAAAACAAAACTCATTCAGCAACCCATTAAAAGGATTATACACCCTGACCAAATGGGATTTATTCCTGGAATGCAAGGATGGTTTAACATACAAAATCAATCAATGTAATATATCACAGCAACAGAATGAAGGGAAAAAACCCATGATCACCTCAATTGATGCAGAAAATCATTTGACAAAACTCAACAACTTTTTACGATAAAAACACTCGACAAACAACTAGCAATATAAGGACCCTACCAGAACATAATAAAAGCCATATATGGAAAACCCACCAGGAATATCATACGCAATGGTAAAAGACTGAAAGCTTTTCCTCTAAGATCAGGAACAGGGCAAGGATGCCCACTTTCATCAATTCTATTCATTATAGTACTGGAATTTCTAGCCAGGGTAATTAGGCAAAAAAATAAATAAATAAAAGGCATCCAAATTGGAAAAGAAGTAAAATGTTCTGCAGATGATATGATATGTTTGCAGATGATACGACCTCATATATAGAAAACTCTAATGATTCCACCAAAAAAAACTGTTAGAACCAATAAACAAATTCAGCAAGGTAGCAGAATACAAAGTCAACACACAAAATTCAGTTGCATTTCTATATGCTAACAATAAACAATCTGAAAAGAAAATTACAAAAAGAATTCCATTTACAATAGCATCAAAAAGAATAAAATACTTAGTAATTAACAAGAGGTGAGAGACTCGTACAATGAAAACTCGTACAATGCTGAAAGAAATTAAAAAAGACATAAATAAATGGAAACACATCCCATATTCATGGATTGGAAGATTAATATTGTTAAGACGTCAATATTACCCAAAGCAATCTACAGATTCAATACAATCCCCATCAAAATCCCAATGGTGTTTTTTGCATAAATAGAAAAACCCATCCTAAAATTCATATGGAATCTCAAGAGACCCCGAGTAACCAAAACAATCTTGAAAAAGGAGAACAAAGCTGGAGGACTCACACTTCCTGATTTCAAAACACACTACAAAGCCACAGTAATCAAAACACTGTGGTATTGGTATAAAGATAAACATACTGACCAATGGAATAGAATAGAGAGCCCAGAAATAAACCCTTGCATATATGGTCAAACGATTTTTGACCAGAATGTCAAGACCATTCAAGGGGCAAAGGACAGTCTTTCCAACAAATGATTCTGGGAAAACTGGATATCCACATGCAAATGAAGTTGGACCCTTACCTTACACCATCTACTGCAAAAGTTAACTCAAAATGGATCAAGGACTTAAATGTAAGACCTAAAACTAAAACTCTTAGAACAAAACATGAGGCAAAAGCTTCACGACAATGCCAAAGCTTCACTGGGTTTGGCAATTATTTCTTGGATATGTCACCAAAGGCACAGGCAACAAAAGAAAAAAATAGACATACTGGACTTATGAAAATTTTTAAAATTCATGAATCAAAAGACACTATCCACAGAGTAAAATGGTAATCCACAGAATGGGAGAAAATATTTGCAAATCATACATCTGATATGAGATTAATATCCAGAATATATAGAGAACTTCTAAAACTCAACAACAGAAAACAAGCAAGCTGATTCAAAAATAGGCAAAAGACTTGAATAGACATTTCTCCAAAGAAGATATACACATGGCCAATAAGCACATGAAAAGATGCTCAACATCACTGATCATCAAGGAAAAGAGGAGCCGGTCCAGTGGCATAGTGGTTAAGTTCGCGCACTCTGCTTTGGAGTCCTGGGGTTCGCAGGTTCGGATCCCGGGCATGGACATACACACCGCTCATCAAGCCATGCTGTGGCAGCCTCCCACATACAAAACAGAGGAAAATGGGCACAGATGCTAGTTCAGGGACAATCTTCCTCAGCAAAAGGAGGAAAGATTGGCAACAGACGTTAGCTCAGGGCCAGTTTTCCTCACCAAAAAAAAAAGAAAGGAAAAGAAAATCAAAGCTACAGTGAGATACCACCTCACACCCATTAGGACGGCTCCTATCAAAAAACCAAATAAGCATTGCCGAGGATGTGGAGAAATAGGAACCTTTGTGTACTGTTGATAAGAATGTAAAATGGTGCAGCCACTGCAGAAAACAGTATGATGGTTCCTCAAAAAATTAAAAATAGAATTACCATATGATCCAGCAATTCCACTTCTGGGTATATACCCCAAAAAACTGAATGGAGGATCTTGAAGAGATATTTGTGCATCCATGTTCATAGCAGCACTATTCACAATAGCTGAATCATGGAAGCAACCCAAGTGTACATTGACAGGTGAATCGATAAGCAAAATGTGGTCCATCCATACAATGGAATATTATTCAGCCCTAGAAAGGAAGGAAATCTTGACACATGCTACAACGTGGATGAACCTTGAGGATGTTATGCTCAACGAAATAAGCCAGTCACAAAAAGACAAACACTGTATGATTCCACTTATATGAGGTCCCTAGAGGAGTCAAGTTCACAGAGACAGAAAGTATAATGATGGGTGCCAGGGCCTGGGGGAGGGAGTGGATAGGGAGTCAGTGTTCAATGGGGACAGAGTTTCAGTTTGGGAAGATGAAAAGAGTTCTGGAGATGGATGGTCATGATGGTTGCACAACACTGTGAATGTATTTAATATGACTGAACTGCACACTTAAAAATGGTTAAGATGGTAAATTTTATGATATGTATATTTTACCACAACTTTTTAAATCAGAAAAAAATACATTAGCAAGCAGTAAAAACAAGAAATAAACAATTATGCACAGAGCTCAAATGCACTAGCTGCTAAGCTTACACTGTATTACGCTGAAATGGTAAAGTTCTCATTATTACCAGTGATAGGATTCTTTCCTAGAAAGGACCCCGAAACCCCATCTAACACTCCAGCTTTCGAGACTGTTTCTCCTTCTGACAGTTCAAAGTAAAGCAGCACCAACTCTGTGGCTCATGCCCAGAGGGAAGGACAACGTGGTCAGGTGAAATCAGGGAACTGCAGAGCCATGAGGGGCAGCAGCTCAGGGAAGCAGATGGATTTGGAAACCGAGGCAGGGGATGAGGAAGAACTGGCCAGGGAAATCCAGAGAAAGGATTCCACGAGGCCTGGTCCTTCCCCCACAGAGGTCACACCTAGAAGGTGAACACAGGGCAGGCGTCCCCAAAGGAATTGCAGACCTCATGAGGGCCTAAGCTGAGAGGCAAAGCTTCACTAACTGGACACTTGCTCAAACCACTGGATGCATAAAATTGGGTTTCCATCAAGAACAAGTCAGAAACAAAACCGAGAGAGCAGGAGCCACACGGAAAAGTACACGTGTCACGATAGCAGTATGCTGCGTACACCACCACCTTACCCTTCAAGAGCACGGTTCACCTGTAAGGCTCTCACTGCCCTGCAACTCTTAAGGTCATGGCCAAACACATCCAGGAAGCCCGTCCACAGTGCAGAGAACAGCGGTGAGCCTAAGGCCAATGACAGAGCAAACAGAAGCATCGTCACATCCCCATGAGGCCTCTCCCTCAGGAGCAGCCTGGCAGGGACCAACCTAGCCACATCCCCTGAAGCTGGCCTGTCAGACGCCCAGAAAGATGCTACAGTCATGCTTAAATGTTACCAGAGTGCTTGGGCTGTTCCCTGGGGTGCCCACTAAGAACGTAAAACAAGTGTCACTTCTGAGCATGAAAGCCACAAAGTTTAACACATAATGGGTACAATTAGCTATCAGTAGGAATTAAAGAACAGAAGGATGGGGATGGGAAAATTAAACGGGGGAAAGTAAAACCAAGGCTGCTCAGTGATGTTAACTCACCCTAAGGAAATGCTGGCCTTGAGGGGGGCCCGGAGCCCCTTAGTCTTTATATGTCCACTTTGCAAAGGAAACCTACCTGTTACCTGGATGCCTAAACACCATGGCCCTACTGATGCCCACCATGCCACTGTTCCCAGTTTCTTTCTTTTGTTAAAAAAACAAAAATTAATGGCAACAGAGACAGCCCTGATGGCCTAGTGGTTAAAGTTCGGCATTTTCACTGCTTCAGTGGCCCAGGTTCGGTTCCCGGTCGCAGAACCACACCACTCATCTGTCAGTAGCTGTGCTGCGGCAGCGGCTCACACAGAAGAACTAGAAGAACTTACAACTAGAATATACAACTATGCAGTGGGGCTTTGGGGAGGGGGAAAAAAAAAAGATGAAGATTGGCAACAGATGTTAGCTCAGGGTAAATCTTTCCTAGAAAAGAAAAAAGAAACCTATTTCAAAAAAAAAAACTTAATGGAAACAAAGACTCAACCTGTGCAGGCTCCACAGCTGCACTGCGGAGCCTCCAGCCGCGTTCTAATGGCTCTGTCCAGTACAGCAGCCACTGGCTGAAGGGGACTCTGAGCACTTGAAATGTGGCTAGCTCGGGAGAGCAGGGGAATGTTTCCTCTTATGTAATGCTAATTAATTGAATTCCTTCCACTTAAAGAGCTGCATGGGGCAGTGGCATCCATCCAGGACAGAGGCCTCTAGGGCCTCGCTGGGCTGAGACACCACAGGGCGCTTCCACGCTGACTGCCTGGCAGCCCTAGAAAGCTCCCACGGCCCCACCAAACTGAAGGAGGACATGGAAAGGAGGCAGCGGTCGGAGTAGGCCGGCATTCCTGGTCTCTGTTCCTGGTCTCCATCCACAAACCCAGGCGTAGGCGAGGAGGGACAGAAGTGCAGAGCTGGCCCAACCCGCAGCTGCCTTCCAAAACTCAACCCGCTGGACGGAACAGAGGCAAGATCCTCAGGCCAAGCCTGCTATTTATTCTTATTTCCAAAACCACCTTGGATTTCTCAGCTCATACTCACTGAAACATGCTTTTTGCTAATTGCTGAGGAAAGATCAAGCCTTAATGTTCCTGTAATTGTAAAAGCTCAGCAGTAGAAAGAAATAAACAAGTCCTACTCTATCCACAAAGCCTTCTAGAAAGCTTAGTGTCCACACCGTCTGTCTCCGGCTCGCTGTCTACAGACACACTCTGTGCCTCAGTGACCATGGAAAGGAATCTAGAGTGAACTTTTGGACACTAGTTCCTTATATTTCAGCAGAACATGGTTAAGTCCACTTGTACATGGAGTTCTGGTAGAACGCCATTTTGAGGGCAAAACGAGAAAGCCGTGTGTTTTCCATCTGTGTAGCTTTCACAGTGTCTCGGCCTTCTTCTCCAGGCCTGTGTGGTCTTCCTTAGCTTGGGCTTCATGACAAAATCAGCTACTTGATACTTTGCGGAACTTCTTTACTCAAGGGTCTTCATTCTAATAAACTGGCACGACTGTGCAGGTGGCAGCCCTAACCCAGAAGGCCCTGCATTACATCCACACCAGCCAAGCGAGCCTACCAGTCATCACACGAGGACTGTGTTTGATTTTGTTAGGAGTTCGTGCCAGAAACAGAAAGTTTCTAGACTTGAGGAAGGTAAACGAACCTATCATGCTATGCAAACAGCTGCAGTAATCGCCAACTGTTTACCATTCTCCACTCCAACAGGGTGGCCTCGAAAGGCAGCAGAGGGTAAACCAGCCTGGCCCCAGGAGCAGTCGTGGGAGCCACACTTCCTGCGGGAACTCAGGCCAAGCCACCAGACTCGGCAAGCGGGAGCCTAGAGCCCCACCGTCCATGACAATCTCCCTCTAGTCCCTTGTCTCCTCTTGATCAAACCGATTTTTCAGTAGTGAGTGCCAAAAATATATCACACACTTCGAGGAACACGATCTTATAATCCAGCACAAAGTACTTCCAAACACACATGAGATGAATGTCAGCTCTTTTGTACAAACACATTTGTGTTAATCAACCTCGTCATTCTGTAACACAGAAAAAAGCAGTGCAAATGCAGCCTGAGAGAATGGGTGAGAAAGCTCTGGACAGGGAGCTGTGTCCACAGCCTACGGCCCTGTGTTCACAGAAAACCACAAGCAGCAGCCGCCACATGGGAGGCACCCTGCAGTGTCCTGAGAGCCCCAGGAAGAGCCACTCTTCCCTGCTGCTTGTCCGTCTCTGTCTCTCACGAGCAGAACCAAGGGCCCTGGTCAGCAAGGGGGTGCCTGCGGCGGCTGGAGGGCTGGGCGGTGGGGGAGCAGCGGGCGGGGGAGGGAGCCTGCTGCCATCCTGCAGGGCACCTGTGACTGCCCTCAGGGCACCCCACCACCGCACCTGCCACCACGAAGCGAGGCTCGCTGCCCTGCCTATGGCGCCCCACCTATGGCGCCCCGCCTATGGCGTCTATGTAGTTGGGCAGGATGCTTCAGATGCCATCTCCATCACTGTGCAGACTCCAGTTTAACATCCTCGCCCTTTTGCCTGCTTCCCTCTCCCATTCCAGGTCCTTCCTCATCACCTCTTGCCCAAGGGCCACCTGCTCAGCCCCCTAACCGGTTTCACTGTGCTGAGAAATCTATCATCCTAGTATCAGACCTGCCCCACTCACTGCCAACTATACTTCCCAGGCACTAATGGGAGTGGGTGTTTAAACCAAGGTCAGAGAAATTCACGAATTTGTAATCCTCCCCTCAAAAAAAGAGAGACAGAAAGAAAGAAAAAGGAAAAAATTGCAAAATTCTGTTTGAGCTCATTATTTTTCCCCAGGAAGATGACTCAGACTCTTCATTAAGTTCTCAAAGGGGTCCTTGATCCAAAACAGGGTTATGACCCCACAGTGGGTCCCAAGAGCTGGCAAGCACACCAGCCACACTGGAATCATGGGAGCACGTGACCCACACATCCCTGGGCCTCTCTCCTGGAAGCCCGGATCTGGCAGATCTGGGGCTGGCCCTTGCACTTGCACTTTTTACAAAGTTCCCCAGGTTTTTCTGATGAGGAGCCAGGTTTGAAAATCCTGTGATGTTAACCAAGGAGCCTTCTACCCTGACAAGCACAGCATTCAACCCAAAGCACACTACCTCAGAGACAGAACCTGCAGCAGCCGCAGCACTAGAGGAGCTGGCACCCCAGCACGGGGGCCCCACCCACCTCCCTCCCTCCTCACACCTGCCCCACTCCCTCTCCTGTTACATTTCCCAAGTTAATGTTTCTTTGGCCCAGTGCCTAACTTACAGGAAGTCGGGAACAGGATGGCTCTGGTGCTTCTCCTCCTTCACAGTGTCTGATAGGGTGACCCCACGCCCCGGTTTACATGTGTCACCACTGTAATTCTTTTTTTTGTGTGTGTGTGTGAGGAAGATCAGCCCTGAGCTAACATCTATTGCCAATCCTCCTCCTTATTTTTCCCCCAAAGCCCCAGTGGATAGTTGTATGTCATAGTTGCACATCCTTCTAGTTGCTGTATGTGGGACGCGGCCTCAGCATGGCCGGAGAAGCGGTGCGTCAGTGTGCGCCTGGGATCCGAACCCCGGCCGCCAGTAGTGGAGCGCGGGCACTTAACCGCTAAGCCACGGGGCCGGCCCGCCGCTGTAATTCTTAATGGTGCTCCTTTTCACTCTCCAAAGTTCCCCGGTTTGGATATCAAATCATAGTCACACTGGTTTTAAGGCAATAGAGGAAGTCGCTTTCCAGTCAAGCTTGGTGGCACGAGGTGTCAGATTACAGCTGATCTTTGCTCACCTCCAGCCTCAGATCAGCCTTCTTTGCTCAGTAAAACACACAGCTGCTCACTTTGGGTATCACACCCTTCCCTCCCCTGACGGCTACCACCATCCTTTCTAGAATCTGGATCCAGCACAAGTTCCCTACAGACGGTTCTCACGCCATGCTCTCCCCTAAGAACCCCCCCGCACCAGCCTGGAACAAGTGCTTCTCTGGGCACCTTGTAGGGCTGGTGGTTCCTGCCCCTCTGGTGAAGGTATAAGCTCAGGGATCAGACAGGTCTGCCCAACCAAGAGCAACCCAGACCGCTGCCACTGCTGACATGTGACCCAGCACCCAGGGCCTCGGCGGTTTCTTCAACAGACAAGGAGGCACAGGGGCATGACACCCTGGAGAGAGTGCCAGGCTCCGTAAGCCCTCAACAGGTGTGCGCCCTTCCCTCCAGCCCTCAATCTTCAGGCCCCCAGGCTATAGAGCCAGGGGTGAGCTCAGCCAGCACTGAGCCTGGAGTTTGCGTCTCAAAATAAATCCTGCAAGTATTCCACTGACAAAATGAGAAAACAAGCAACGAGAGAGACACACGCAAACACCAGGCAAAAGTCTCCAAACATCCATGTTTCTCACATATAGCCTACTTGCACAAATCTAGATGGTACAGCCTACTACACACCTAGGCTGTATGGTACTAACCTCATGAGACCATCGCCATATATGTGGTCCATCGTTGACCAAAACGTGATTATACAGCGCGACTGTACAACTTCACGTGAACAGTCATAATTTAAAAGCATTATTGTAACTCATTTCAATAGAATGCAAATCTGCCTACCAAAGATTGCCTTGGCTTCGCTTCTAAATTGCATTTGTGTGTGTCTGTGTGTCATTGCTGGGTGGGGTAAATTTCAATGCTCTTAGGTGAGGGACTGAACGTGTACGGAACACCTATTACAGTGCCAGACACTCTCCGTCATTGTCACATATATTCCTCACAATGACCCATTTTACAAGCAAAGACCCTGGAAGCGAGAGCAGATAAGGAACTTTCGTCCCATCTAAGTTAGAGAGAGACAGGGCCAGAACCTGAACGCTCTCAGCCCGTGCTCTCCCCACAAACTCCCAGGCCAGGCTGCCTTCAGAACAAGCCTCGAATGGAACACATCAGCCACCCTGAAGAGCATCATCACTACTTTTGCTCAAAGACGTAAGCCCTAAATGCCTTATATCTGCCGCAGCCAAACTCCTAGGAAAAGACAAGGCCTTGGCTTTTCACAGGCATCCTAAAGAAATCATTTGCAAGAGGCAGCTAACTCCCTGCGTGAAGACAGTATAAGAGTGCATGATGGGCCGGCTACGTGGCTTAGCGGTTAAGTGCGCGCGCTCCGCCGCTGGCGGCCTGGGTTCGCATCCCGGGCGCGCACTGACGCACTGCTTCTCCGACCATGCTGAGGTCGCGTCCCACATACAGCAACTAGAAGGATGTGCAACTATGACATACAACTATCTACTGGGGCTTTGGGGGAAAAAAAATAAATATATAAAATTATAAAAAAAAAAAAAAAAGAGTGCATGAAATGTTTCAAAAACTTTGCCACCAAAAAAAGAAACGTCACTTTTGTAATTGGCTGAACATAACAAAATTTTTAAAGTTGAGCAAGTTTTAAGTACATAGCCAAGACTCATTCGCTAGCATTTCCTGGAGGGCACGGATAAGAGACACTAGGATGAAAGTCAAGTGGCACTTTTTAAAAATTAAAATAACACTCATCAAAATGTTAAACAAAGCAAGAGTCTGACCCCCTAAATGCACTAGAGAGGAGAAAAAGAACTCCCTAAGCATGCCCTTTACAGCGAACTGCACTAAGTCTGCTCAGAACTGAATTCAAAACTACAACCTGGTACTTGAAGCCATGTACATCATCATCCCTGCTCCTCCAACTCACCCTGAACACAATGAACATAGACATTCCCACTAACCGTGGAACTAGGAGGCAGGTGGGGTAATGCAGCAAAATCTCGGATAGCCAGATGGAAATTTACTTTATTTTAGAAAAAATAAAATGGTTGTATAAAAACTCATGCTCACAAAAAATGAAAATCTATTAGTTATATATGCTGTGAGAAACAAAGTTCTGACAAACAGCAATGCAGCACAATTGGAATGTTCTAAAGAAAAATGTTAAGGGGACATTGTAAATGAAAATCTTGGTTTTAAAGATAGTATGGAGAGGTATTTAAGGGTGTGAACTCCAGAGCCAGACAGCCTGGGTTCAAATCTCTGCTGCATAACTTCCTACTGTGTGATTCAGAGTAAGTTAGTTAACCTCTCTGTTCCTCAGCTTCCTTACGGATAAACTAAGCATAGTGTTAGCACCGGCCTGTAGGTTGTCATGAAGACCTCATGAATAACGTGAATATAATGTGCTTATCTTACCGCAGTCCTAGAACAACAATTGTTACATATTATCATCACTCTTAAGCTGTTATGAACAGGACACCTGAGGCCAACAGGAAAGGTAAATTCTCCTACGGAGACTCAGTCATCCATTTGCTCATCGTTATGTTTTAAATGACAACACCGTGGCAGGCACTGTGCTGGACAAGGAGGAAGTGCAGCCGATAAGTTTCCTGTCCTCAGCAAGGGGAAAGAGAACTAACCATCTGGGGCACCTACTATGTGCTGGGGACTGCTGGAGACAATCGCTTCATCTGCTCCTCTCATCGGCCCTGCCGGGTCAACGGTACATGTCACAGAGGAAGGAACGGAGGCTGGGAGAGAAGGGAGAACCACGCCCAGCCTACAAAGTCAGCGAGGGCCTTCCGCCTCGCCCCACCGCAAAGACAGCGGGTCCTGTGCGGGCCCCAGGACACCGCCACTCTGGAGCTGTGTCCTCTCAACATCTCCAGTAGGTTGGAGAGGGCATGCAGCCCTCAAGCAGGCACAGAGTGGGCATTCCAGCAATGTCTGTTGAACCCAACTGCACAAGACCACGTCTCCAGAGGCGCAAGGGCAGTCCCAGAAAAGGGACGAATGCGCAAGCTGCTGGCTCCCAGTCCAGGGCCCGTCCTAGGCTGACCGATCAGGATAAGAACCCCGGACACGAGCACAGCTCCCAGGGGGTGACCCTCACACTCATGAGTGCCGGGAACATCCTACCACCACCGAGCTTTCCGCCAGCATAACGCGGGAAGACTGATTTGTGAGTACCCAACAGTCTTGATCTGGCTTATAAACTTACAAAGTCTAAAGACTTATTCTCCCCTGGAGAAAGAAGGAACCTTTTAAAATCAGATCACACATCTAATGTAGCTAACGCGTGTTAGGTAAAGAGCTCTCAACAGCACTATGGTCAGCTAAGGTTGACAGATTGGAAACAAAGCAAGGGTGGGAGGCGGACACCCGCACAAAACCTCCCAGGACGAGATAAACCCACAGGTGGTCGCCTCAGGGAGGGGAGGGGCTGGACCACGAGTGGGAGACCGACTTTTCATACTGAGCCCTTTCTTCCTGGTTGACGCGGGCCAGTTACCCTAAACACACAGGAAAAGCCAGGGGGTCCGCACGCCACCCGACGCTGCCCGCCCATCGAGCCCACCCTCACTGGCCCCTGACCGCTAGGAGCGGCGGCAGGCCGCCCCCGCCTCCGAGTTCGCTCCAACCCGACTTCCGGGCGCAGGCGGGGGGCGAGCAGGCCGGGGGGCGGGCAGGCCGGGCGCCCGGGGCCGCAGTTGCCCGGCGACGCGGGGTCTCGGCGGCCGCCCGAACCCAGGCCCGCCAACCCGCCGTCCCCGCCGCCGGCCGCCAACTTTCCTCCCAAGTTTCCGCGGGGTAGGGACGGGGCCTGAGCCGGGGCGGGGGTCGGGGCCGGGGCGGGGGCCGGGGCCGGGGCCGGGGCGGGGCCTAGCCGGCGGGCGGTGGGCGCGGGGCTCCGGCTCCGGCTCCCCCCAGCCCGGCCCGGCCCGGCCTCCCCGCCCGCCCGCGGCCCAGGCGCGTCCGCCCTCCCGCCTGAAGCCGGGCGCCGCTCGCCGGTGACGCGGAGGCCGGGCCGGGGTCACTCACCTGACCGCAGTCCCTGCGACGCCGGCCGAGCCTCGCTGCCCGCCCCGCCCCCGCCCCGCAGGCCCGCGACCCACTGACACCGAGGCGGAAGTGCGGCCGGCCGCCCCGCCGACTGACAGCCCGCGCCCGCCACTCGCCGCGCCCCGCACCGCCTCGTCGGTCTCCGCCCGCCCAATCAGCGTCCGGCCCGAGGGCTGCGCCGGGAGGCGGGACTATGCTAATCGCCTAGCCGGAGCTGTACCTCCCTCCGGCCCTCGGGAGTCCCGCCCACACGAAGGAGTGGCAACGCGTATGGCCAATCGCAGCATGTGAAGGCGGGATTATGCAGATATTGACCCCAATGGGGCGGGAGGGAGGGAGGAAGGGGCGTGGCTGGGCGAGCTGAGTTTACAAACACCGAGTCAGGTGGTCTCGGCGCAGACGCTCGCGGTCAGGTGGCTCTCTGCGATCGCCGCTCCCAGCCCTTTGAGGCAGCGGAGGCGGGAGTCATCCTCTCAAAGCTGCCCTCCTCAGCTCAAGCATCTTGCAGGGCATCCCCCAATCCCCACCCTCCTTGGCATGCCATTCACTGCTCAACAAAACCCGGCGCCTATTTACCCTCTGGCTGCATCCCTGACCGTTCACTCTCCTGTTTAAAAACCTTGGGGGCTCCCACTGACCTGTAGTGACTCCGTGGTTAAGCCTAGAAGCTCTGGAGTTAGACCCGGAGTTTGCATGCTTACCAGCTCTGTAGCCTTAGGCAAGTTAACTAACCTCTCTGAGCCTATGAGCACCCAGATTTTCCTTTGCAAACCAGGTTTCTCCCACCTTCATCCCATTTGAATCATGGGTCTGGTTTGGGGTGGGTGGAGTAACATGATCCAGGCTGGCTGCTCAGAATCACAGTGATTGGTTCAGGGATGAGCAGGTGACAATGTCCTGGCCAGTGAGGGTCAGCCCTGGGACTGTTGCTGGGCGTCAGAGAGCTCTGGCCACAGGGAAGGCTGAGGTCAAATGACTCTCCCATCTGCTTACAGACCTCCCAGAACTGGGCTGGGTGATAGGAAGATGTAAGTCTGGGGCTACTGATGGGCATCTTGCCACCGTGAGGGGAGCAGGCACCTGGGAATGAAGCCAACCCAGAGGAAAGCAAGGGCAAATACCCCTGGGTCACCTGGAACCAGCTGCACCTTAAGCAAGCTCTATCCTAAACTTTTCAGTTATATGAACTATATATTTTTTTCTGCTCAGGCCGGTTTGAGGTGGAACCAAAAGAATAAATCGCCTGTGACTATATGGTGCATTCTGAAGGTCCCACTCATTGCTACCTCTTCCACAAAGCCAGACCCACTTGGGCGTCTGCACTGCCCCCTCAGAATGTGTTTCCCCATTTCCAGCAAGAGCAGGGGACTGACACACAGGTTGCCTTAGTGGGACTATGGGTGCCTTGAGGGCAGGGGCAGGCCTTGGCTGCCTCTGTAGCCCCCATACAGACCCTTGTGCCCCCAGAAATATAGGGGCATAAGTGAGTGGATGGGGCCTCTGTGGCAAGGGTGGGTCCCAGAAAGCCAGTCGTCCCCCATCTCAGGGGCTGGCCGCAGTTCACCAGTGGGCCCATTGTCAGCTGGCACCAAGACGTGCAGGGACTGAGAAGGAGCTCTCCCAGCCTCTGCTGAAGAGAGAAATCAGGAGGGAGGCGGGGCTGGGCCTCAGAAACAAAGGCGTTGCCATGGTTACTTCTGAAGAAACCGACTTCAGCGGGCGAGGGAAGGGTGTAGCGTGCAGGCCCCCGAGCCAGGACAAGGACAAGGCCAGTTGCCACGGAGAGGCTCCGAAGCTTCCCTTGTGGGCCTGGCTGGAGTCCAGCACAGGGTCCCGGAAACCCACCACCCTCCCTGCCAAGTCTCTAAGACTCTGACCCCCATGCAAAGGACACGCCCCTGAGAGGTTTAACCTACCCACCACCCCTTGGCCGTGAACTCTGGGGGCGATTGCGGCATCAGAGAGCTCGGGCCAGAGGAGAGGCTGGGGTCCAATGAGCTCCTGTCTGCCCAGGGACCACCCCAGGGCTGAGCGTGGCAGTCTCTGCCTCGGCCCTGGGGGTGGGAGTGGGGTCTGACCCTGGATGAGCCCTGCTGCCTGGATGTCCGCGTTTACCCCCTTTGAACAGATGCAATAAACTGGGCTCCCAGGGTCGGCTGCTGCTTCCTCCTTCCTGGTTCCTGTGGCTGGAATTGGGCAGGAATCCCCCTTCAGTTGGTGGCTGGAATGAGGGTGCCTTGGGACCAACTCAGGAGTGTTTTTCGTGATCTTCACTAGGTCAAGAGGCCAACTGCAGAGGCAAAATTCTCCAGGAATGGGATGGAAGACAGGAGCAGAAAAGGAGAGAGACAAAGAGGGTTTGGGGCCACGCAATAATGCTGGCGATGATGGTGACAGCTGAAATTGTCGAGTGCCCCGTGGTTTACGTGCCTCATCCAGCTTTATGTTTACAACAGCCAATCGAGTAGATACTGTGTGTCACCATTCCCACTTCACAGATGAGCAGACTGAGGCTCACACAGGCAAAGTGACTCGCCCTGGGCCTGCAGCCAGGAAGTGCCCAGGCCCAGTGCGGTCTTGCAGACCAGCAGCCTGGCATGGCCCAGGAGCTTGCGAGGAAGGCAGAGCCCTGCCCAGGCCTCCTGGACCAGGATCCGCACTTGAACAAGGTGCCCAGGTGTCCCTAGGTGGCTGGGACCTCTGGGGGTCTTGTGGGTCACGATATCAACTGACTACCTGCCCCATGGTGCGGGGCCGTCACAGTGTCCCCCCTCCATACTGAGCACTCGGGCCTGGCTCAGTCCCCAAAGCCATCTCAGGACACCAGAGATCCATCCACGTGTGTGATCATAGACTTTGAGAAGTGCTGGGCTAGTAAATAACTTTTGGGGTATCTGCTCCCACCAGCACTGCTCTCAGATCAGGCCGACCCCAAGAGTGAAACCCATGGTCACGTCTGTCGTGACCTTCCCCCTACCCCAGGCATGGATGATTGGGGTCTCACTGTCCCAACTCCTTCTGAATCGGAATCAGTTGGTGTCATGGCCCATGAGCCCCCCGGTGGCAGCCCTGCCTCCCCTCCGTGGGTGGCTGACACTGTGGACGTGAAGCCTGGTGTGCTGGGTTCTGGAGGTCCCAGCCGCGTGGGAACACGTGCCCTTGCTTTGCCCTCGGGAAGCACATTCACGTGCGTCGCCTTCCTTCCTTCCATCTCACCATGAGGAGGCAGAACAGAGACTATTGCTCCCCCTTCAGATGGGGAAACTGAGGCTCAGAGAGCAGAGCAGCTCACCCTGGGCCACACTGCAGAGCGGGGCAGTGGTGCCAGCCCTGCCCACAGCCCACTGCTCTTTCGCCAACTCCACTCTTACCTCCCCGGTGGGTTTCCAGGCCTGGGCTGGTCTCTTTGTCTCTGTCTGCGGCCAGAGCTGCGCCGTTAGCTCCCACGGGCCGGGCATCCAAGAACGTTCGATGCTCAGCCCTGCTGACCGGGCCTTTGCCCCTGGCAAGGCCTGGCCCGAGGTTCATTCCTTTCCCTGCCACCCCTTGGGCCTTTGGAGAGGACATTTCCCTGCTCCCTTCTGTGGAATGCTGGGGAATCTTCTATCTGGATGCAGCCTGGGCGGCCAGAGGGCAGTGGCCTCCAAGGCCTGGCCCCAGCCTGCACGTGGCCCCAGCTGATCCTTCCCCACGCAACTCGCAGATCTCCTCTGCAACGTGACAGAGCTCGGCTTCCCCATCGTCGGAGAGAGTATTTTTAGTTTTGAACCCACCACGTGAAGAGAGACAAGTTATCAATAGCAGCGGCAAAGGGCTTTTTCTTTTTTTTACCATGGCTTTGGGACCTGAGCAATCTGCACCCGTTAAATTCTGCCAGAAGAAAAGAATGTATTCCTCTTAGAAACTTTTTACCTCGCAGCTTCGTCACTGCTGCAGCTCTGCTAGCCAGCTCTTCCAGGTCGACTCCCCCTGCTTCGCAGCCCCCCACCCCTGACCCCGCCTCTGCGGGAGCACATCCTGTGCCCCCAGAAGGAGCGGGCAGGAGCGAGCTAACCCACAGGAGCAGAGAGGATGGGCAGGGCAGAATAAGGGGGTGGGGGCCCCCACTTCCATGCTCACAGAGTCGACAGGGCCCCACTTCTAGCTTCAGCAGCAGCCCGAGCATTTATTGAGCACTGGCTGTGTGCCCCGCACTAGGCTGAGTACCTCTGAGCCCATCGTCTCAGTTAAATGCCGCAATTGCCCTCTGAAGTGTTTCCCAAACCAGGTGCCGTGGAATCCCAAGGTCTTTCTGGCTGTTATTAGGTGTTTCGGGAGGAAATGGTTCCACATCAAGTGGGTTTGGGAAAGCTATCTAAGGAAAGCCAACAAGTGATCCCTCCAGTGCCGGTTTCCCAGGACCCTTCCCGTTCTGGTCTGTGTGGGGGGCCTCCGGGATACGGAAGGGCCTGCTGCAGACCCAGGATTCATCGGGACTGGCGGGCTTTTTTCTACGGACTGTCTTGTAGGACACTGGCGTGGCCTCTTACCTTGCTGGGGGGACCTTTGGGCCAACATGGCTCCCTGCCCTTCAGGATTATTAGAGCTGCCTATGTGAGAAAACCCAGAATAACGGAGGTGTCAACACAACACACACCTGTGTGACACACCCGGGCTGTTGGGGCTGTGGGGCACCAGCATCATCAGGGACCCAGTTCCTGCCTTATCTCCTCACTCTTCTAGGGCTGGCTTCCATCCTCAGGTTCACTTCATGGCCCACAATGGCTGCTGCTACTCCAGTCAGATTTGACCGGGAAGAAGGAGAAGGGAAACAGGAAAGGCAGAAGTGCTGCCCCGCCAGGTGAGTCAGCTCCCTTTGAGGATCTATCCCTGAAGACGCACCAGGTGCGTCGACTCACATCCCACTGGCCAGAACTCCATCCCACGTCACTCTTGGTAGGAAGCAGCATTTTAGCTGAGTGCTTTGCCAGCCTGAATAAAACAGATGACTCAGGGGACAAGATTATGGGTGGCCACTTGTCAGAGGACTTGCCTGCTGGCCTCTCCCGGGGGGGACCCCTGAGACCACCCAGAGCCCTGCGGCCAGGCTGCCTGTGGCCGCCCAGGTCCCCTCCAGCTTTGGCTAGGGCAGGCCCGGGGATGTAGACGCCTGGCAAGGTGAGGGCTCAGAGTATTGCCTGGGAGGAGGGGCCAGTGCCAGCTGCAAGGCAGAGCTCAGCTCACAGTCCCTGAGCCCTGCCACAGGCAGCCTGTGTCCCTGCTGCCTGCCCCGGCGTGGGGCCGGGCAGGGAGCCTGGGTGCTGTCCCTGGACGCTGACACGCTCCTGGAGGGCCTGTGAGTTCTCTCTTCCTGGTTGTGCCCTGGCTGCTGGCGGGCGGTTTCTCCTTGCAGTACCTCCTGAGCACCTGCCAGTCCTGCGCCGGGCGCCGGGGTGCTGCCATGAGCAGGCACGGGCCCAAGGGGCCACAGGGGGCCCTGGAGCAAGCAGGAGGGGGCTCTGGTCCTTCTCTCCCCGCCTTCCCAGGGGCTCACGTGGGACGGGAGGGGTGTGGGCGCATCTGTGTGCCGGGGACCAGTGGGGCGGGTGTGAGCAGTAGGAAAGACAGCTTGGGCTGTGGTAAATTTAACTTGGCAGAGCCGCTGGCCAGGCTGCGGTGCCAGGGAGCTGCCGGGCACGGGGGTGGAGGGGCAAAGTTTAAACATGCCTGGGAGCAGGGATGGGGGCAGCGGAGGGCAGCGTGGTCCCTTCCTCTTCCGGAGAGCAGCCAAGGCCGGAGAGGAGGGGCTGATCGCAGCGGCCCCGCCTCCATTCCTGGCGGCAGCACTCTTGCTCTGGCGGGTGGGGTTGGGGGTATTGAGTAAGAGACAGCCAGGCAGGTGGGGTTCTTCTGGAGATAGGCATGCTCCCCCATTCCATCCCTGGGAGAGAAAGGCAGGGGAGGGGAGAGGAAGGGACAGCTAGCAATCTTGTGCCAGGCCCCAGGTCACAGCCGTGGGCCAGGCAGACCCCAGGCCTGCCCTCATGCTCACAGCGGAGGGGGCGAGACGTGGCCCCAGCAGTCTGGACAGTGCTCCAGACTGGGAGTGTCATGGCTCATGGGTGTGCAGTTGCGTGGGGCCCCTGCTCAACCTACTGCTCTGCTCTTGCCGTCTTGAAATTCTTAATTTCTGGAGAGGTGTCCACGTTTTCATTTTGCACTGGAACCCACAAATTCTGTAGCTCTCCTGAGTGAGGAGGGCTCAGTACAGGAATTGGGGCCCACAGGGTGCGGCCTCTCCAGTTCTGGGGCTCCGGGAGTCACGTGCAGCCGGCTGGGTGGCCCCGTCCCCTCCAGGCAGGCTGGCGGGCTAGGTGAGCCCGCCACGTTTGTTCTGGGGAAGAGGTGAAGGGGCTGGTAAGAGGCCCCGTGCTGGGAAGGCAGTCTGCCCAAGAGTCCCACGCCAGGGACTCAGGGGACCCTTGGGGCTGGCCCTGTCTGAGGTGCCACTGGAGACAAAACCAGCCCGGCACCTCCACTCCTCCCTGGCCTCAGGAACAGCACTGCCTTCTGGGCTCCTGGCCGCACTGCACATAGTAGGTGCTCCATAAATGCCCCTGGAGTCTGGCAGGGGTGGGGGAGCATGGTCTGGGCAGACGGCAGGGTGGGATGGAGCCTGCAGCCCCACACAAGTCCAGGCCCTGCCGCTTGCTAACAGAGGGTCTCTCTGAGTCTCAGTTTCCCCAGAGCTTGGCGAGGCCCAGAGCAGGCAAGGTGTGTGAAAGCAGCTTGGAGCGGGAGCGGTGTGGGATGGGTTTGGAGGGCAGAAGGGCAGGGGCCTGGCCCCTGTAATGAGCATCTGGTCCTCTGCCCAGCATCCACCCCCGTCTTCTAGGAACAGTCTGGAATCCTTCTGTGGGGACCCATACCCACAGGCTGACCCCACCTCTAGCCCCAGACAGCGGCATGTGCCTGGAACCTGGGACATCACTACATCACCTTGGGATAATCAGTCAGGCCGTCGGCTTGGGCCCTGCATCTGCTCTCGAGGCTGTGAGCTGTGAGCTGTCAGCCTGGAGGTACTGTGCCAGGAGGAGTAGCTGCCTGAGAGGAGAGCAGGGCTGGGAGACACAGGCTCTGATGAGAACAGTCAGGCTCCTGGATCCAGCCATGCCTGAAGGAGATACACCGCCAGCAGACTGTCAGATGCATGCCCTGTTGAGCCAAGGTTCCCATGACCACTCCTCCACCTGTCTGTGTCTGTGGGGAGGACAGACACCTGTCAGGACAGGCCTCTGGACTCCTCCTCTCTCCATCAGGGCATCCCAGGCTGGGACCACTCTTCTGGATGTGCACATGTGAGTCACTCAAGAACAGACTCCAAGGAGCCCCAGATGTTTCTACCAGGGAGCTTTTAGCCACTGGCTTATTCAGTGTTGCACCACTGTACAGACAGGAAAATTGAGCCCAGGGAAGGGAAGAGCCTCCAATGAGCCTCGTTACTCGTCACGTGGACGTTTCCACCTCTGCATGAATCAGCTGAGCAAATTTAGAACGTGTGAGAGGATTATGCAATGCCAGGAAGAGGTGGACCCCACTGAGGTCTGGCAGGGGTTGGGGAAAGGCAGGGGGTCCCACTGGGTAGCAAGCACCCCTCCCCCACGGCCGTGGGGAGAACCCAGGTGGCCCTGCTGTGCCCCTGAGGACGTCAGGGCTCTGGTCTGGGTCTGGGGGGTGGGACTCCATCGTCCTTAGTCAGAACCCAGCACTGCCACCTTCTGCTCGCGGCCTTGGTCAAGCCACCGGTCAAGCCGGTTTCCCAGCCTAGATGGGAAGCAGCCAAGCCCCCTGGCTGAGTGGGTCCTAAGGAAAGGCCTCCTCAGCCAAGCCCCTCAGCCCCCAGGGCAAGATGGGAGGAGGTGCTGCTCCTGGGCTGTCCCAGCCCTGCCCCGCCCACTGGCCCTTCCACCTGCGGAGCTCCCCACCCCCACCTCGGCCTGGTGGCCCCCACACATCCAGGGGACTGCCTAGGAAGGAGAGCTTGTTTCCTTGTGTTTTCTAGCTGAGTGTGAGTGTGTGCGGCCAGCGAGAGATTGACCCAGACTCGTGCCCAGACCAAAGGGAGGGTGCTGACTCTAGAGCAATGTCTCGACCCCTGTCCTGGCCCAGCACCTGGTCCTGCAGTCAGGGCCACCCGTGGAGGGAGGGGACATTTCTCCCCCTGGCTGGAGTCAGAAACACACCCACAGGGGCCAGCCCGGTGCCGCAGCAGTTAAGTGTGAGCGTTCCGCTTTCGTGGTCTGGGGTTCACAGGTTCGGATCCCGGGCGTGCACCGATGCACCTCTTGTCAAGCAATGCTGTGGCCGCATCCCATATAAAGTAGAGGAAGATGGGCATGGATGTTAGCCCAGGGCCAGTCTTCCTCAGCAAAAAGAGGAGGATTGGCATCGGATGTTACCTCAGGGCTCATCTTCCTCACACACACACAAAAAAGAAACATATCCACAGACACACACATATGCACATATGCAACCGGACACAGACACACACAGACCCACCGACATAAGAAAACCCAGATGCACAGTCAGACCCACATGCACACACACACGTATACATAGACACGCACATACATACACACAGACACACACATAGGCACACACACACACACACACACACACGAAACTCACCCTGCTCCTTGGGACTCGCCCCAGGCCACCTCCTTCCTCCCTCAAGGACTCGGGGGACATCTTCATTAATTGGATCCGACGCCCCAGCACTGAGACAGTTGGCTCATTCGCTATTTTCCTGACAGGCTCAGCTCCCCGAGGAGCCGCCCTGGCCTGGGGGACTCCCGGAGTAAAGAGAGGCGCCCATGAGGCCAGCTCTGTCTCCTCTTGTAGGAAGCAGCTCTGGCGTAGGCCCTCCTTCTGGCCCTCGTGCGCTCCCCTGCATGCTGCCTCGGGAGGAAGGGGGCCCAGGGCTCCACACCGGCTCAGGGCGTTGCTCATTTGCCCCGGGGGCTGTGACACACACACGCACATGCACACCCCGGGTCCCCGCATCAGCGGCTCTGAGAGCAGCACAGGCGAGATCCAGGAGACCTGGACTAACCCTGAGGGCTTCTGAGGGGGAGAGTGGCATGCAGATCATGGGGAAGGTGCCAGGTGGGGCTGAGCCTGCAGGGCGAGTAGCTGGGCGGGGCCGTGGGGATGAGGGGCGTGTGCCCGGGATGAGAAGGAGGCGGCAGGGCTGTGGTTCCAGGGCCAGGGCTGGGCCTTGGGGCCTAATGAAGTCCGGGGTGGGGCTGTCGGCCTCTCAGCCTCATCCCCAGAGCAGAGCAGGGCAGTGGCGGGACAGGGGAGCAGCCTGCACAGCAGTCGGACCTGTAGGGAGCCCCCAGCGTGCTCAGCCCAGCAGCCACCCTGTTCCCTCCCGTAGACAGACTACCCTACCGGCACTGTGCTGACCTCAGCTGCACCGTCCACAGCGGGGGCAAACCAGCCCAAGTGTGGAGCACGCTGCTCCCGGCCCGGCCCACCCAGCCTTGAACCCCAGGCCTGGGGTCTGCAGAATGGACTGGGGTTGCCAGGCCCAGGTCATCATTGTCACCAGGGCCACCCCACCTGGTCACAGCAGGAGAGTCCCAGCGGGGAACAGGAACCCCAAAGGAGGACGAGGTCGGGGGATGGTCAGCCGGGACGATGCATTCAGGCTCTCACGTGCTGTGATGGTGGCGCTGCTGGGCAGAGGGCGCAGAACGGGGACATGCTCCAGTGGGGGCAGGACCCCCAAGGGCAGGTGGATGGCAGCCAGCAACGGGCCAGCTGTGGCCAGGAGTCCAGACAAAGGCATGCCTCAGGCCTCCTCCCCGAAGCCAAGGCTGAGGGCAGGGAGGGGCCAAGTCCACGGCAGGGGGCTGCAGCTGCAGCTTTCGGGGGGACATGGGGTGGGCTGGGCAGAGCTGGGCACCAGCCCCTCTGCCCACACACTGGGCCCATGCGCCTACTACTTGCTCACTGCCACAAGCCCCAGGACTGGGCTCTCTGTCAGCACGGCATGCCCCCACGTCTGGCCCAATGACCCCCAGGGGGTTGACATCTACTGTCCAGGGTCTGATCAGGGTGAGCGCTGGTCTGGAGGCCCTGGAGCAGCGCTGGCTGGGGTCACGGGGTGTGCTTGGCTCAGGTCCCTGGCCCCGCTGACATGTAGCACTGCTGGGTCATAGCCGTGGGAGGCCCACCAAACACTCTTGGGGAGGCATGGAGGTTCCCAGGCTGGGGACAGCCCCCCCCAGCTGGATTCAGGTTCAGAGCCCTCTGGGCCCTCCTGAGACCCCACGCCAGCCCACATCCAGCCCGACCCAGGGCTCTGGAGAAGACACAGTGGAGAAAGGTCCATTTTCTCTCATCTTTCCTGTTTTCTCCAGCGCTTACTCATTTTTCGAGCTTGGAGAGAACCTGGAGAGATTCAATTCAGCAAATACATATCGGCCGATCCTGGGAGGTGGGCACATCCAGAGCAACAGCCTGGGCCATTAGAGGGATTTCTGGGGGCACAGGTGCCTCTTTCCTCAGAGAAGGGCATTTGTTACCCCTCCGGCCCCAAGTTGTCCCTGCCTCTCTGGGCAGCTGTCTGCATGCCCCTCAGACCAGACCTCCTCCAGGCTGCACATCCTCCAGAGAGTCCCTTCTCTCATGCTTGATATCACCACCCAAGCACCGTCCTTAGGAGGAAATTCCAGACTGGGGGGCAAGTCCCTGCTCCCTGCAGCTCTACAAACTCTCTGTGCTCTCTCCAGCCTCTGGGCCTTTGCACATGCTGTTCCCTGCCCTCCACCTCTCTCCTCCCCTTGCGTGAAGACCTGGGCCCCGGAGGGAGTCTCCTGGCAAGGACGAGGCAAGAGGGGCTGAGACCAAGACAGAGCTCCATTTTCTGGAGGCCACTGACCAGACCGTGGCACGGGGTGACTCTGCCTCTAAGCAGGCAGCATTGGCTCCAGGCGAGCAGGGCGCAGGCCGGGGAGGGCTGCGGGCCTCCTTCCTGCAGGCTGACCCTGGGGTGGCCTCCAGAGCCATCTTGCCCCGGCTCTTCGTGGTCTGTGGGTATGATGTGGGGACAGTCACCCCTCACTCCCTCACGCTATGGCTCACTCTTCTCAACCTCACTTCTCGCCCTGTGCCCTGTGCTCACAGCAGCCAGGCCGCGGGAGACACAGACACCCAGGGAAGAGGCCATCTCTGCTGTCCCCGCTGTCCCCGACTGACCCCCCATGGACTTCATCTCAGGGGTCCTCCCTCCGAGCTCTCTGTGCCCAGGCCCACAGTCCTTCCTGACCATGCCTGGGATCCTCGGGCACTGCCCACAAAGGCACTGTTGGTGGAAGAGGCAGAGGCCCCCATGGGACCCCGAGGGGTAGCTGCAGGGGATGACTGTGACTTCACCTGCCCGCCACGTCTCCCCCTCCATTCTTCCTCTACTCCCCACAGGGGTGGGGTTTGAATGATGTCAGCCCTCACTGCTGCCAGCTCAGGCACTGCTGTCTGAGCCAGGCCAATGGGGCTAATTCTGGGGTTTTGTTGTCAGCCCCCTCTTCCTCCTGGGAAGTAGGAGGAGTGGACGAGAGCACAGGAAGCATCCTGGAGCTTCAGGGAGAGATCTTAGGGGGACATTCCCTGCTGGGAATGAGGTGAACACGAGGAAAAGACAGATGGAAAGAAACAGCCATTCTTTGAGCTCCTGGATGCAGCTGTGTCTGAAATCCACCCCCTGGACTTTTCAGCCATGGGCAACAATAAATACTCCTTTTTGTTAGGGCTTTTTGAGTAGTTTTTTGTCATTTGTAGCCAAACTACAACAACTATATCTCTGGTTCTCCTGTCCCCCTTCTCCTTCCTGCCACCTGGGCCCTGGGCCCAATTCCATTCTGTCCTTAAAGGCAGGGAAATCAGACTCAACTTTTATTCCAAATCAGGGGCCTTGGGAGCCATTCTGATCACACCCGGGCCCCGAGCTCATCAGGACGCACCCAGAGCTTGCTCAGAATGTCACTAAGAAAAAAAAGACAAGGAACAAAAAAGGAAAATCTGCATTCCCATATTCAAATGAGCTCCTGCAGAAAGAGAGAAAGCAAATAGCAGTTCCTCTGAAGAAGTGTCACAGCGCCGGACCCAGAATCCCGACAAGTGCTCCCGCAAATGTGCCTTGGCAGTGACTAGCAGGACAATTGCCCTGCAGCTGGCCCTCGGCGGCCCCGTTCCCCTCATTATTTCTCATTAGTGGGCCAGGTCCCTGCGCAGCAGGGGCAGAGCTCTGCAGGCGACAGTGCTGGGCATGCAGTTGGTTGAAGGAGAAAGATTTTTCTGGGACAGCGAGGGCGGCTAGAGGCAGAGCCTGCTGCCCCGTGACAGGGCACGTGGGATGCGTCCTGCTGGTCTGACACTGGCAACACCCAATTTTGTCTTTCCAGCCCAGAGCTCCCGTGGCCCTAGACCCAGATGGAGGGGGGCGGGCTGCTGCTGGGGCAGGCTTCAGATTCCAGGGTCGGGGCTGGGCCTGGGGGGCCAGACGACCTCTCCTCCAGAATGTCCAATGTCACTTTGGTCTCAATGCACTCAAATCAGAGCGCCCATTGTCCCCCAGCTTGCTCCTCCCGCAGACTCCCCGGCTCACTCGTGTCACACTGTCCTCCGAGATGTGTGAGCCAAAACCCTGGAGTCAGCCTCGACCCCTGTCTTTCTCTCACGTGCCTCACGTCAGCTTCAAAAGAAGCCCAGACTCTGTCCCGGTCTCCCACCTCCACTGCCACCCCCTGCCTAGCCACTGTCACCCTCACCTGGAGCATTGCAACAGCCTCCCCACCGATCTCTCGGCTTCTGCTCTCACCTGACCAGAGACTCTGCACTGAAGCCGGGGGTCCTGTCACCCCGTCTCTCAGAACCCTCCTGGGGCTCCCTCTCAGCATTCTAACCCTGGTGAGAGGAACACATCTGCCCTCTCCCCACTCCCTCCCTTCCTCTCTCTGTGCTCCAGCCACAGGCACGAGCTCCCGCTGCCTGTCCTTTGCTGCTGTGGTCCCCTCTGCCTGGAATGCTGTTCCCTCCAGACACCAACCTGGCTGCTTCCCCTGCCACCTCCTGTAGGTCTTGGCTCCAGAGTTCCCTTCTCACTGGAGACTCCTGTCCTGTGTCCGCTTGGGTCCTCCAGGAGGCAGATGCCAAGACAGGTTCAAGGTCAAGAGATTACTGGCGACTCCTCTGAAAGATAAAGGGAGAGGGAGCAGGTGAGGAGCTTTCAGATCTCTGTGCAGGTCTGATGCCTGTGCGGCGAGAGGGGGAAGGAAGGGGTTAGGGAGGAAGGGGTGTAGGCTTCCGTGTACCGCTGAGAAAGTCTCAGCCAGCCCCACAGGAGCCCCAGAGCAGAGACTGCCTGGTGGGGAGTCCGCACAATGGTCGCGGAGTCCTCGCGCCCAGCCCCACGGGCGAGGCCTGGGAAGGGGCTTCTCTCGGCTCGAATGTGGCGTGGCACATGTGGGGGCTCTCACGCTGCCCTCCCACAGCAAGTCCTCCCTGAAGGGACCTCCGAGCAGCGCACTTCCACATGCTGTGGGTTCTCTCCCCCGTGCACGTGGAGCTCCTCCAGGGGCACCCCAGCTTCTCTTCTGGGGGGAGACGAAGAAGAGTGGGGGAGGTGGACAAGCCCTGTCGCTGCTGCTGCTCATCCCCTCCCTCTCCACTCTCCAGGCTACACCCCACCTCAGCCCTCACCTCTGCAGGTCTTGGGGGCCTTTCTGTAGCATGACCCATGCCCTCATTCCTGAGGGTCTGAGCCCCCTGTTATGGTTCCTTCTCAGGCTGGGGTAGCTGCACTGTCCATTCACAGTCCCAGCCGTGCCGGGGGCACCGTGGCGCCAAGAGGGCCCTGAATTCTGATCGTGTCCCCTGGCCGCTTTGAGTACCAGCAGCCTTGCCACCTCCCGCCATCTCCTGCCAAGTGGCCCTGACAGAGTCGTTCCTCCTCCTCCTGTCTGCAGATCCCGGGCAGAGGGGCTCAGGATGCCCAGGAGGCAGCCGTAGCCAAGATCAACGGGACCCTTCCCATGTCCCCTGGTAAGAGTGTGCCCCTTGGGGAGCCCACCTCTAACCCTGCAGAGCCCAGAGTGGCAGAGGCACAAATACCCTAGTGGGTCGCTGGGAGGGGTGCCAGTGGGGCCACGCCAGCCTCCACCCAGGATCCTAGACAACCGTGTTCTTCTTGTTGGAAATGCAGTGTCAGGTACATGTCTCTGATTTGGACACTGCATCCTGTAGGATGGTGCCCTTCCTCGCAGGCATTGCCCCATGCGGGGGGGCCTTTGGAAGGCTGTTCCTGCATCCTGTGAAGCAAGCCGCTCCGGGATGGTGTGGCGGGCGACACAATTAGCGCGTCCTTCTCTGGGAAGTGGGCCCCAGGTTGAGTACCGTGCTGTATGGGATTCCATGCCCATGGGTCAAGCCTCCATGGGGCCCTGGATTGTGGTGCAGCGTCTGTGGGCAGATGAGGCAAGCCCACACCTAAGCAGGTATGTGAGGACCATCCACACAGCCCAATGTAGTCAACTCACCACCAGGTGGTGATTTGTTCTCCTCAGGGAAGGTGCCAAACTGGGGGCTCAGCATTGGTCTAAGTCGGTGGTGGGTCAGACACTCAGAGGTGGCAGTGGCCAGATCAGCCTCTGCAGGGGGGAGTCCACGCTCCTGGTCCATGCGTGACCTCTGGCGAGACCACTTCATTTGTGCTGTCATGCCAGTTATGGGTGGCCAATGACAGGGGCTTGCTGTCACCTCTTCCTAGTGGATGCTTCCTGGTGGGTGTTTGTGTGTGACACAAAAACCTTCATGCTGGTGCCCATAGTCACATGTCCATCCATGTGGTCCAGCCCAGAGCCCCTTGTCTCCACCTCCATCCTGTTCCTTCCAGGCCCCTGACCAGCCCACCAGGACATTGGCCACTGCCCCTGAATCCATAGATATTCTCAACTGGGCCACTTTTCCGTCCACACAAAGGGCATGACCAGGTGCTTGAAGCTCTGCCCACTGGAAAGATGTGTCCCTCGTCTCAGCTGCAACACAGCAGCAGACCCCAAAGGCACTGCCACTGGGGGCTGTCAGCTCACTGCACCCCCTTACACCCCACGGCCCCCTGGGCCTCGTGCCCTGGCACTCCCCGTCCCCTGCCTTGCTTCATTTCTCTCCAGAGCACTTGTAACCTCTGACGTGTGCGTTACTTACTGCGTTACACTTGCCTCCCTACACTAAAACGACTTAGCAGAGAGCCTGAATTTAGGTGCTTAATAAAACCTTGTTGAATGGACAAATGAACCAATCAATTGATGAGTCAGTAGGGGAGCCATCTCCTAGGGAAGGTTTGCAGGGGGTCTGGTTTGGCTAATCTGGCTACGGTTTGTGTGGATGGGGCATTTGCCCAATGGCTTCCTTGTTGGACTAGACAATTTGCACCCCAGATGCCGGCTGTTTTGACAAATGAAGAAACCAGGGTCCCAGGCCACTCTCTTTGAGGGAGTCTGGGTGAGCCGAGAGTAGGGGTTTGCCCTTGTCCCCCAACCCTTAGCCAGCTTTTCCCAGCGTCTTGGAGGGTTCCCAGCCATCCTGGGGCCTGAATACCCAGTCCTTGGGTCAGAGCCCCCAGGGCAAGATGCCCTGTGGACAGCCACATGGGGACCTGCCTTATTCACTCCGAATTGCCTTGGCCAAGTTAGGTCCAGCCCAGAGGACACCAGGCTCCTGTCCAGACTAGGTCAATGCTCTAAGAGTTGGTACGTTTGCTCGCCTCAGGGCCCTTGATCTCAGGGCCAGGAGTGTAGCCATTAAGAGAACAGCATCTGGCCTTGTGTGACCTGGGGCAGGTAGGTGGCTTCCCCGCTCTGGACAGGGGCTACTGGTTCTACTCTCCTTGTAGGGGGAGTGGGGAGCTAATGAGGTCATGCATCTAAGTGCAGATGGGGGGTGCTCACCACCCTTGGCCATGGTCATCCTCAAACCTCTGGGCCAATCCTGGCCCTCCCTCTCCTGGTGGCCTCCCTTCACAGAGGAAGATCTCCACGCTCAGAGAAATTTGGTAACTCCCCCGAGGCACACAGCTGGGCCCCCGGTGCCCAGGTCTGAACTGAGTCCATCTCTCCCCCCAGCTGTGGGTGAGAGACCACCAAGGAAAGCCCCAGAACACTGATAGCCACAAGGACAACTGTGGCTAGGCTTGACTGAGACTGTAAAGGGGCCGCCCTCTACACAGACTCCCCCCTGACTCAGCCCTCTACCCTGACAGTAAGCAGCACACAGTCTCCATTCCAAAGTGGGGATCCTGAGACTGGGGAGGGGGCTCCCAGCCAGTGATTGAAAGAGTCAGAGCCCCCCTCTCAACCCCTATCCAACTCCATCTCCCAAGGCCCGGGGGCAGGGGAGCACCCCTGCAGCACTGTCTGGCCAGAGCTGGCCTCCGGGGAGTTGGGGAGGAGCAGGGCCTGGGGGCTCCACTCAGCAGGCAGCTGCTGGCTGAGCAGGGGTCCATGAGTGCTAACTCAGCACCAGAGGCTCAGGAAGTCGCGGACGATGGGAGCAGCACCTTGTTGCCCCTCCAGGAACTCTCCACCCCGGCTTGTCTCACCATCAACCAGCTGCCTGGTCCTGGCACAGCCCTGCCCACCAGGCACGTTGGGGTGCAGTGAGGGGAAGCTGGGGGAGCCTGTAAGAGGAGCAGGGCTTACTGGTGGAGAGGAGGAGTGTAGCCAAGTACTCAGGAAGAGCTTCTGGGAGGATGAGCTGGAGCCCCCCACCCATCCCCCAGCACAGGCTGCGAGAAGCCGTGAAAGAGTGTCTGCTGGGGCAGGATCTGGGGTCTCCTCCCTGCAAGCAACCCTGAGGAGGCAGTAGAGGGAGCCCAGCCCCCACTCCCCAAAGTTTGTGAAGCACCTCTTGGGGCTAGGGGAAGGGGTGGGTCCTGGCATGATCAGACAGCTGCTATAAGTGTGGGGGTGCCCGTGCATGCCAGTGCCTCGGGGGCCGTCTGCCACCCCTCCTCTCCTCCCGGCAGCCTCGCAGCCCCCACCCCCACACGCAGATACTCATGTTCCCATCCTCTTTGAGGCTTCTGCAGATGTGCGCCGCTGGCGACAGAGCAGAGAGTCACTGCTTCCCTCTCCCTCAGGCACTGTTCCCTCGCTGTCTGCTGTCTGATGGGTGTCTAACTGCCATTCGTGGATCCCTAGCTGGGCGGCTGTTTCCCTGGTCTGTAGGTGTCTGTGTGTCTGCGTGTGGGCGTGTCTGTCTGTCTCGCCGTGAGTGTCTCCTGCTGAATCTGTCCTTGACCCTGTCTATCTGAGCGTGTGTCTGGGGGGAGGGGGCTCTCCCTCCTGCCGCCTCTCCTCCTCCATACCCGCAGGCGCTAATGCCGCTGCCGCCGCCTTCGCTGTGCTCCGATCACAGTGACCTCGTCTGTCCCTGCAGCAGCGACCGCCTCACCGCTCTGTCCACCAGGGGGAATCTTGGCCGGGCTCCGAGTCGCTGGCTGCTCCGTCCTCAGCCTGCGGCCGCCTGAGCCCCAGGTGGAAGCGCTCCTCTCCTGGCTGGGTCCACTGGCTCCCCATCTTCCCTTATGTAACTCCACATCTGTCTGCGCCTTGCAAGTCACCCTGGACCCTGCGCTGGGCCCACGGGGAGACTGAGACCCAGAGTCCCATGCACGTGGGGGTGGCGTGGACCCCTGGCCAGCGCACGCGCTCTGGGAGACCCCTCCCATCCTTCCTCCTTGGGACGTTCCCTCCCCCAAGACCCGCTTGCCCGAGCGCGAAACAAGGCGGGTCCCGCGGGGCAGGTTCCCCGCGCGCGGGCGCAGGTATTTCCTCCGCCCCCACTCCAGGTCCTTGCAGGTGCGCCGGATCCGGACGGAGGCCTGCCAGGAGTCAGCGGGCCTGAGGGCACGGGACAGTCCGAGCGGCCCAGAGGCCGGCTCCTGTGTGCGCGGGCCGGCCGACCGCAGGCGAGCCCCCAGCGCGGCGCCCGCCCTGCCGGGGCCGGGCTCCCCGCCAGCAGCCGTGCGCACGGGGTTGGGGCTCCAGCGGCCGGGCGGGCACGCGGCGCTGTCCGTGGTGCTGCCGGCGCCGGGCGGGACGAGGGCGGGGCGGGGGCGGGGCGAGGGCGGCAGCCAATGGCGGGGGCGCTGCGCGGGGCGCGGGGGGCGGCGGGCTGGGCGCGGGGCGCACTCGGCTGCGCGCTGCACTGGGGCGCGCCGACGCTCTGGCGGCGGCTCCGGGTCGGGCTCGGCTCCGGGTCCGCTCGGGCTGCAGTGGTCGTGCCTCTGGCCCCATTCGGCTCGGATTCCGGCCCGGGCCCCCTCGGTGCCGCCCGCCCCGGCCCCTGCCCCGGCCTCGGCGCCCACGGACCATGCGCCGGGCACCGCCCGGGGATCCCGGCCGGGCTGAGAGCCCGCAAAGACCAGGCTCCCGGGCCGGGGCCCCTCCCGGACGACTGGCCGGCGGTCCGCGCCCTGCCCTGCGCTTCGGCGCCGCGTGAGCCGGCGGGGCCATGGAGCGCTCGCCGCCCGACGGGCCGCTGAACGCGTCGGAGGCGCTGGCGGGCGAGGCGGCGGCGGCGGGCGGGGCGCGCGGCTTCTCCGCTGCCTGGACCGCGGTACTGGCCGCGCTCATGGCGCTGCTCATCGTGGCCACGGTGCTGGGCAACGCGCTAGTCATGCTCGCCTTCGTGGCCGACTCGAGCCTCCGCACCCAGAACAACTTCTTTCTGCTCAACCTCGCCATTTCCGACTTCCTCGTGGGTAAAGCCCCCAGTCGCCGCCCGAGCGCAGGAGCGCCCAGCCCCGCCCGGCCAGTGGGGACTGGAGCTCGGACCTAGGGTGCCTTTCGCTCGGGCACACGCCCCGTCAGGGGGCCCGGCCTGGGGAGGAGGCGTCCAGGAATCGTGGGGCGGTGGGCGCTGGCGAAGTTCCTTGCCTCCCTGCCTGTGGGACTGGTGCTGGGGAGGGATGTTCCCCGGGAAGGGGCCTGCGCCGGCAGGCGCTCGGCGAGGCGCAAGGCGCAGCGGCTGCGGGTGCAGCGCTGGCTCCTGCGTTGTAGCCAAACAAAGGCTGCGGCGGATTCAGGACGCGCGGAGGGCGCTGGGGGGAGATTTGGGGGAGGGGACGTGGAAGGGGGTTTTTAGAGTGTTGAGGGAGGGGACCGGGGAAGGCGTGGGGAGATGCTTCTAGGAGCGCGCTCTCACGTGTCCGTGCGCTGCTGCCAGCTGGGGGCGGGGCGCGTAGGGGGCCGGAGCGCCAGACACCTGTTGGGGCTGCGAAGTGCGTCTGCCAGCGCTGTGAGCCGGGCTTGGCGGTGGGAGCGGCTGGCGGGGCGGCGGCCAAGCGCCTTTTGAGTCAGGAGAAAGGCTTTCTCGCTTTCTGAGCTGATGAGGAAGAGCTGTCCAAAGGCCAGGGGAGGCGCAGGGGTCCAGCAGGCCAGAGAGGGGAGGAGATGTTCCTTCTTCCTCCCTTTGGGGACTGGGAAGGCTGAACAAAGCCTGGGAAGTACCAAATTAAGGCTCGGGGTGTCATGGTGCCTGCCCATGCCTGGAGCTTCCCTCCTGCGCCCAAGTCCAGGGGACTCCAGTGGGACTGGGGGCTGGGCAGGGGTTGAAGGCAAGTGCAGGGTAGAAGGTGTGCTGAGGGGATCAAGTGGAGGGGTGGGTAAGGTGAAGGCTGCTGGTCCCAGAAAGGTGGCCACCATGTGACTCCCAGGTCCTGCCTGTCTCTCCACTGTGGTGGGTCTGACCCCAGGCCCTTGTCGAGCCTTGGCCCACCATGCCCTACTCTCCCACAGGGGCCTTCTGCATCCCACTGTACGTGCCCTATGTGCTGACTGGCCGCTGGCCCTTTGGCCGGGGCGTCTGCAAGCTGTGGCTGGTGGTGGACTATCTGCTCTGCACCTCCTCCGTCTTCAACATCGTGCTCATCAGCTACGACCGCTTCCTGTCGGTCACTCGCGCCGTGAGTCTGGGATGAGGGTGTCCACATTCACTCCTGGAGGAAGGGGGACCACAGGAGGCACCAGGCAAAGGTTGCCCCCTTCCTAGTTGTAGGTGGTGCCAGGTGGGCTTGGTCCCTGCTGACCTCACACCTGACACACCAGGTGCTCTATGGCTGGCTGCCCACTCAGTAGCCATTTGCTGCGGGTAGGACTGATCCTGGGACACACAGGAGGCACAGTCTGGACCCGGCATCAGGTGTTCCTGAAGGAAGGGGGTCACTTCAGCTTCCACCCTGGGGCAGGTCCAAAGTCCCTGGAGCCGAGGGAGGATCTGGGTCAGAGGTCCTTGGTGCTTCCCCACCACAGGGGTGTGTGTGTGTGTGTGTGTGTGCGCGCGTGCACGCACGCGCGTGTGCGCTCATGTCTGCGCCCCTGGAAGACAGGTGTTGGCTCCTGGCTTCACAGGCTTCGCTTGGTGTGAGTGGCCACCATGAGTTAGGGACCTGAGCTTCCTGCGTCAGTGCCGTGCGGGCACACAGCTGCACTGGCACGGAGGTCTCTCCTTTGCCTTCTCATCTTCTCTTTGATGGCTTATCGGGCACCCCAGGGCCCTCTGCTGGGGGTGCCACATGTGTCCCAGTCTAGAGGGGTTGTGGGACAGAGTGCAGAGAGCATAGGTCGGGGTCAGACAGACTTGGGTCAAACCTCAGCTCTGTCCCCTGGAGCGGATTTTCCTGTGGTCTCTCCCTCCCTCCCTGAGCCATCGGGAAAGTGGGGATAATGACGGAGTTGTTGAGGATTAAGTGAGATGATATCCAAAAGGTGCTGAGCACAGAGCCTGGTGCACAGTGGGTACTCAGTAGACAGGGGACCATGACAAGACACCCCCCCGGGAGCGCACAGCTGGTGGGGGTGCTAAACAGGCAGCCTGGCACAAAGTTAGCATTCAGATTGGTCTGGAGCAGGTTCTGAGGCTATAGGAGAATGTGACAGGGCATCAGCCAGCCCAAGATGCATGGCACAGAGGGGAGAGAGGGTGGGGAGGAGAAGGAAAAGGCATCGCTGTGAAGGAAGGCAGTGCACAGAGGCCTAGAGGCTGCCGAGGAGCCCCCAGGCCAATATTCCTGCCACAGTAGGCAGCAGCCTGCCGGCCTGGGCTCAGTCCCCTTCCCTCCTGACCTAGCGTGTCCCACCGCAGGTCTCCTACCGGGCCCAGCAGGGCAACACGAGGCGGGCGGTGCGGAAAATGGTGCTGGTGTGGGTGCTGGCCTTCCTGCTGTATGGGCCGGCCATCCTGAGCTGGGAGTATCTGTCCGGTGGCAGCTCCATCCCCGAGGGCCACTGCTATGCCGAGTTCTTCTACAACTGGTACTTCCTCATCACTGCCTCCACGCTCGAGTTCTTCACGCCCTTCCTCAGCGTCACCTTCTTCAACCTCAGCATCTACCTGAACATCCAAAGGCGCACTCGCGTCCGGCTGGACGGGGCCCGCGAGACGGCCGACCCTGAGCCCGCGCCCGAGGCCCAGCCGTCCCCACCACCAGCCGTGCCAGGCTGCTGGGGCTGCTGGCAGAAAGGGTGCAGGGAGGCCCTGCCACTGCACAGGTACGGGATGGGGGTTGGCGAGGCGGCCCCTGGCACCGAGGCTGGGGAGATGGCCCTTGGGGGCGGCAGCGGTGGGGGCGCCGTGGCCTCGCCCACCTCCAGCTCGGGCAGCTCCTCTCGAGGCACCGAGCGGCCCCGCTCTCTCAAGAGGGGCTCCAAGCCCTCAGCATCCTCGGCGTCCCTGGAGAAGCGCATGAAGATGATGTCCCAGAGCATCACCCAGCGCTTCCGGCTGTCAAGGGACAAGAAGGTGGCCAAGTCACTGGCTGTCATCGTGAGCGTCTTTGGGCTCTGCTGGGCCCCGTACACACTCCTGATGATCATCCGGGCCGCCTGCCACGGCCACTGCGTCCCCGACTACTGGTACGAGACGTCCTTCTGGCTGCTGTGGGCCAACTCGGCCATCAACCCCGTCCTCTACCCGCTGTGCCACTACAGCTTCCGCCGAGCCTTCGCCAAGCTGCTCTGCCCCCAGAAGCCCAAGATCCAGCCCCACAGCTCCCTGGAGCACTGCTGGAAGTGAGCTGGCCCTTCGCAGGCACCTGACACACCTTGGGGCAGGGCCCTCCCACCGCCACTGCCCCTCGAGGCCCTTGTTTCCTGGGCAGCCGGGCACGCCACCCTCGCCTTGCTGCGCCCCAGGTGTGAGCCACGCCTTGTCTGGGGCCCACCCTCAATGCCAAGGCAGCCTCTCTTAGACCATCTGCCTGCCGTGGGGGCAGCTTGGCAGGCTGGCCAGAGGGCCCTCACTTCCTGAACCAAAACGTTGGTGGCTGGCCCTGCCGCCCAAATCCTAGCTCCACCCCAAGAGGGACAATGCAGGGGTCCCAGCCAAGCTGTGCACCCCCCGCAGACAGTGCGATGGCAGGTGGTGGCCACCCTTCGCACAACTACTGCTTGGTGTTCTTCCCAAAGCAAGCGCTTGGTGTGTCCCCAGGCTTCCTGACCCAGTGGTTCGCCCCCGCACGTGCACACACCTGCACACACCTGCACACCTTCCCCCTCTGCAGACAAGCCCGGGCCACCGGCATTGCTGCCACCTGTCCCCTACTTGAGCCAGGGACCCGGCTCCTTCATCCCTCTTCCCTCCAACTCTCTCTGCCCCCAAGTGCCAAGTGCCCCAGGAACCTCGCAGCCGTTCTCTGCCTTCCCCTTCTGGGTGTTTCAGGAAGACGACGACAAAGAAAACACGTCCGTGAACTCGATGTTCCTTGGATGTTTAATCAAGAGAGACAAAATTGCTGAGGAGCTCAGGGCTGGATTGGCAGGTGTGGGCTCCCACGCCCTCCTTCCTCGCGCTGCCGCTTCCGGCTGAGCTGTGCCAGCTGCTTCTGCCCACCCCACCCCCGGGCTCAGGGTGTTGGGCCCCGACTGGCGGCTCTGAGAGCGGCCGGAGTGCTGGACGCCTGCTCCCCCAGAAGGCTGCCCCTCCCTCCCGTCCATCTGCTCAACCAGAGTTTCCTGGGGTTGACGAGCAGGAGGGAGCCGGCCGTGCCCTGAGAGTCCTGAGGCTTGCAGGAGCAGTCAGGGGAGATAGGGCTGGGGGTTCCCAGTGCAGGGGCCGCTGCGCCACGTCCTATGCACCCGGTTGGCGCTCTGCATGCTCTGCTGCCCGCGCGCCTGCTGCGCTGCCCCTGCAGACACTGAGGTCTACAATAAAGTGTATTTTTTTATTGGTGCTGATTCCTGAGGATTTCGTGGGGGGCTCCCGTGTGTCAGTGGAGGCCCCAGGGAGACACGAGACCCCCTAGACGGGTGTGAAGGGGAGGCCTGCCCATCCCCTGGCCTCAGTGCTCCCTTCCGGCGGGGGAACTGCTGTGGGGAGAAGAGACCCGCCCTCCTGTCATACAGGGTTTAATGCCGATAAGGGACGCGCACCCCGGCAGTGCCCCCACCCGCCAGACCCACATGCACCTGCTCGGGGCGGAGGCATGGTGCTGGGAGGGGGCTCATTCCAGCCTTGAGAATACGACCTGCAGCCCCCACCTGATGCAGCCTGCCCCACCCCCACCCCAGGACAGGGTTGTCAGTTTTCTTGGCCGTGATCTTCCGCCTGGGGAGCTTCCAGGGGTCGTGAGTGCTGGAGTTGAGCTTGAGGAGTGGAGGGGAGGCATCTCTGGTAGAGGAGCATCCTGGGAAAGGTCTGGGGGTGGGCCTGAGGGTGACGGATGGGGACGGGGAGAAGGAGCAGAAGAGGATAGTGCCAGGTGAGCATGGGCCCCGTGAACCATCAGCCCCAAGGGCTCTGCAGAGGGGGCAGACACTAGCCCTTACTCCCGGTGCTCAGAGTCCACTCAGAAAGGGGGCCAGACCACCCCAATTTAGGGGAGATACAAGCTCGGGTGGCTCAGATGCCACCTCCTCCAGGAAGCCTCCCCTCCTTTCCAGCCACTAGGGCCCTCCTTCCCGACATCACAGACAAGCCTCTGGGTCTCGCCCCACCATGTCGGCCCTCTTCCACAGTACTTCTGACCACATCCTTTCTTCCCACGGCAGAGGGAGACCCTCGCCCGTCTCAGGTCACTCTCACACAGCAGGGGCTGTCTCTAGCAGAGAGATGCAGGTCAGCGCACACTCTGATTCTCACCCCTGCCGAGGGGAGCAGCTGCTCGCAGCACATGTAAAACCAACAAACGTTCCTCCGCAGACTCTCGCCCGGCAGCTGTGCCTGCACGTCCACTCCCCAAGCGCCCCAGAGAACTTCCTCCAGAAGCCACGGCTGGCACCCCTTCCCCTCCGCTCTCTCTCTATCAAGGGACATCTCTGGTCAGGCAGGACTCTCTTCCTGGGCCCCTGGGGGCTCCCCCCCCAGGAGCTGGGTGCTGTCATGAGCAGAGGTTGGAGTGGGGACCGCAGGGGAAGGTGGTGGCTGGGACAGTGGACACCACTGTCTGTGGGCCCCGAGCTCAGGAAGCCCACGTGGCTCTGGAGGCCCTGTGGTGCCGCTCGCACGACCCTGCCTGGCCCCCCAGCAGCATCTGTCCCCGTAGCTCAGAGCTGTCTGGGGAAGGACAAAGAACTGTCTCTGCCACGGTGGCGCCTCCGTGCCAACAGCACAGCCAGAGCCCCCGCTGCCCCTCTGCCCGGCCCTGCTAAATGGCTACAAATTGGGGGATAAAAGCGCAGGCTTTCAAGCAATTTTGCCTTCAATCTCTGGAAACTGCTGCTCCCCGAGCTCTTGCTCGGGGCTGGAGGAGGAGAGAAGAAAGACACCGAGTCTATTGGGCTGCGTCCTGCAGCAAACAAACATGCCAAGGGGGCCTTTCTCCTGGAATCAGACATGCTGGGAGGAGAGACAGAGCAGGCGGGCCTGGGCCACCTCCGCCCGCGTTCGCCCGTGCCCACAGCTGGTGCGGTGTATTGAGCACCTACTGTGTGCCGGGCACTGCACAGGGTGCCAGTCTGCTGGGAGGCAGATAAACAAACAACTGACAATGAGCAGGGCCATTCCCATGGGTGCTGAGACCACGGGCAGGTCAATGGGGCAGGGGACCCAGGGGAGGGGGCGGTCGGCTCGTACGCCAAGTGGATAGGGAGCCTGTCTGAGGAGGTGACATTTCATTCATTCATTCCACAAACATTCATTGAGTTCAGTGGCAGGGTGCCCCAAGAGGCCTCAGGGGCCAGGCTTGGGGCCTGAAGGAAGAGCATGTGGTGAAGGGGGCAGAGGGGCAGAGCTCCAAGGCAGGAAGGGGCAGGGGTGGGCAGGAGTGATCCCCCTGGGGCCTTGCTTCTGAGGACAACGAGGTGTCAGGGGAGGGAGCCTAGGCCATTGGATGGGGTGTGGTCTGAGCAGCCTACCTACAAGTGTCAGTCCAGCTCGGCTGTGCAGTCGGCGTGGATCTAACAGTGGGGTTCTGGGGGACCACCTGAGGAAAGGTGCAGAGACTTCAGGGACACGAGGCTGGGGAGGGAGTGGCCCTGAGGAACTCAGCAATGCCCAGGATGCAGGGTTCTGCCCTGGGTGCATGTGGACAGCCTGGCTCCCATCAGGACCACCTGTCAGCCCTCCTGTGCAGGAGGGGCTGCGCCCAGGCTGACAGGGCTGAGGGCCAGCCCTCAAGAAATAGGGTCTCAGGGCCAGCAGGGGCCTACAGGGTGCTCTCGACTGGGCCCCTTGGGCTGGCACTGGCTGTGTGTGTGTCCAGCCACCTCACCTGCCCGGTGCCGGTTCTAGGGGTGCCCCCTAGGAACACGTTCTGGGCACGTGCTGAGTGACAGTTCTTCCCAGCCTGGGATGAAGGCCCTAAGTTCTCAGGGTGCTCAGCAGGCAAGCCGCCATCCTTCTATAAAAGGCCATTATTCCATGCTTCCTTTGGGGAGCTAGGGCCAGGACAAAGGATGGCTGGGGTCTCCTAGGCAGGGCCTCTGGAGTCTTGAGATGTGGGGGAGCCATGAGGCTGTCTAGTCATTACCTCCTCATGCCTCTCATCCCACCCTGACACTTGCGGCTGGCCTTAGGGGTGCAAAGAACCTTTCCACCAACATTTGCTGAAGCACCCTACGTCCTCACAGCCACCCACAAGGGGTGCTCACACTTTCCATCCTGCAGACGCAAGAACCAGGGCTCCAGAGGCTGGGTGACTTGCCCCACATCCCACACTCAGCAGTCAGTGGGGGCCAGGACCCCATCCTCCCAGTCCACTGGATTCTCCCCTGGGCCCCATGGGGGACAGCAGTGTGTGAGCTGGTCCCCACAGCACTTTCTAGGGGACCATCTCTGTGCCCCCTGGATGGAGAGCACAGCAGGGAGATCTGTCCTGGTGGTGCATTGGGAAGGGTTCCCATGAGCCTCAGAACCGGACATGTGGATCTTAACACAAAGCACGTATTGAGCACCGGCTGTATGTTCTCCACTGTGCTGTGCATAAGGAGCTGGGAAAATTTGCCTCTGCTGAGTCAGGAGTGTTGGGGTGGTGCATGCCTCCAGCCTAGCCAGAGAGCAGCAGTCCTGGGACTTTGGCTGGGACCCTGGGATGCAGATGTTTCTCTTCAGCTGGGGTTGTTGGTTTGGTGGCCTCCAACACTGTCTTCACTGAGGCTGCCCCATGGAGGGAGTACCCCTGGTGCAGCCAAGGCAGAGCAAAGCCACACTGACAGCTGGAAGGAGACAGCTTCCTGGTGCCGTTGTCTAAGCACCTGGATTCAGCCTTGCCTGAAGCTAGATCCAGACCTTTATGTTTCATGAGTCACCAAATACCCCTTCCTTCCTCAAGTTGGCACAAGATGGGGTTTTGTAATGTGATGGAAAATGTCCTGCCCAGCAACACTTGGCCCAGGCTGACATCCCTCGGTCTTCGGGGGAGGGACAACAGATCACTCCTGCCCATGGGAGGTCTGTGTCTTTGATTAATAAAAAATGGGGAAGTGAGTTAATTATTTAGTAAATAATAATTAGTTGTTCATAGTGGTTGTTGGTAGGAAAGCAATCTTTCAACACATCGGGCTCTGAGGGTAGAAAGGTCGGGAGGTGGAGGCCCCGCGCTGTAACATCCTCCCCACCCACAGGGCGCCACGTGGGGACCTCAACCAGGCACTTGGCTTTGGCCATAGGTTCTTTATCCATTGAACCGGGTGGCTGACAGCACTCGGCACCCTGCCCCGGGGAAGCAGGCACTGTGCCCGGAGGCGGCGGCTCGCTCTGAAGCTGGTCCGACACAAATCTCGGAGGGCCACAAAAGCATCCCTCAAAAGAGGGAGAAGGAAGAGAGGAGAGGAGGAGGAAGGAGAGAGTGGCTCTTGGATGCAAGGAGAGGAGGAGAGTGGCAGATGTCATGGGAGCGCACTGGGCTAAAAACGCATCCATGACTCTCCCAAGTCACACATTCCAAATTCAAACATGACAAATTTGATCTTTAAATGTTCCCACTTTAACTGCTGGCCGATCTTTAAAAGTCCAGCAAACCCTGGTTCGCAGCTGAGGTGTGGAAGTCGGGGCAGCGCCTGCCCCTGCCCTTCTTCCTGGGCTGGTCCCTCAGCTTGGCAGAAGCACACATTTCTGAGAAGCCGGGAGGGAGGACCGGTGGGCGGGTCGTTTCCTCGCTGGCCCTCCTGGGTGCCCCTCAGGGCCCAGGGGCTTCCTTTGCCAGCTGAGGCTCTGTTCTGTCCTGCTCTGTCCAAGGAACCATCTGCCCTTCATCCCAGTACCTCCAATCCATTAATTCCTACTAAAGTGTGATGGACTGACTGTTCCTGGCAAAGGTAGAGATTTATATTTTAACAGAGGGCAATCTTTAAGCCCAAATGAGTCAAATTCTAATGCGGGCATTTCAGACAGGAAGACACACGGGTGGGTGGAGGGCTGGGGATGGATGGTGTCAGCAAACTTCCTGGAGCTCCTGCTACCTGCTGGGCCCCGAGCCAGACACGGACTTCCCAAGGATTTCGGGTCTGTCTAGCTGGAGGGCAGAGCCCCGGGTCTGATCCCCTCCACAGAGCCCCTGCGGTGGGACGGCAGCTCTGGGAGGGCCACAGGCCATGGGGACCCACTGGGGCCACACAGATGTTTCCTGGGGCCAGAACTGTGCCCTTTATGGTGCCCCCTTGAACTAGCCACGGAGCCCAGACATTCCCTCTGGTCCCTGTGAGCCAGTGGTAGGCCCAGGGAGGCTCCTCAGAGCCACTTGGGAAGGCGTCCACCATCTCAGGGAGGTGATAGCTGCTGCCGGGGCCATCCCAAGTATACCAGGGGCAGCTGGTTGGCAGTGACTAGCCTGGGGCTGCCCTGGGGCTGTTCTGGCATAGGTGGGATGGGGAAGTGACTTAGAGCATGTGCTTTTGGGGTACAGTATGGGCTATTGGGGGAGCTTTCTGACAACTCTTCCCCTCCCTGAGGCCTCCCCTAGCCTTTGTCAGCTGTGGGCCTGTCCCTCGGGCAGGAGGAGTACCTCTCTGAGGAACGTGCCAGGCAGAGGTGCAAGAGGGAGCCTTCCTGGCCCCAGGGCTGGACAATGGAGTGAGAGCTTGGCAGGTCTGGGCCAGGGTGGGCAGCATGGAGGCGGGGGGGAGCGGGTTGTGGAGTCGGCGGGAGGAGGGGGGTCTGGGCTGTCCCAGCAGGCAGCACCTGCCACAGCCCTGGCTACTACTGGCCTGAAGCCCCCCACCTTTCCCAGGGCTGCCCCCAGGAGGACGAGGCCCCTTCCCCCCAGGGTTTCCCTCCAGGGGCAGGAAGAAGGCAGGGCCTTTTGTCAGGGAGCTGGGGCAGCTGCAGGGGTGCCCCTCCTCCCCGTCAGCCCTGGGCCACCCTCTCACCCTATTGGCCCAGCCCTCCAGCCTTCCCTCCAGGCCGGGCATCACTAAGGATGATTAACGCCATCAAGCTTTGCGTTTCCACAACCTCCTCCTGGCTTCGCCCACTTGCGGCCATCAGATGAAATACAGGAGCCCAGAGCAATCTGGATTTCAGATGCACACAAATAATGTTTTAGCATAAGTGGGTTCCTGTACTGCATTCTTTGTTGTGAATCTGAAATTCAAATCAACAGATCTGGCGACCCTCCCTGTCCTTCTTCCTCATAAGGACACTGCAGGGGAGAGGAGGCAGGAGAGGGGCTCGGCTCTAGGGAGACATCCAGCTCTTTGGAAAGGACCATAAGGGACTAGGACTGGGCAGGTGGGTGGGGGGCTGGAGGGGCGGCTGCCTGTGGCCTGGCCCCGCTGTATAGACGAGGGAAACCAGGGGGAGGGAGGGACACACATCACGTTCCCCCACCCCCTCCAGCGTAGGCATCACTGCCCATACCCCCAGTGCTGAATGTAATGTATAGTGGCCTGGGCTGGGCGACCTGCCTGGACCAGGGCCAAGGCAGAAATCCTGGCCCCCAGGCCACGGCAGAAATCAGCATGATTTCCTGGTGCTGCAGAAAATATCCATCCACCTGGTGCCCATGGATTCTTTTGCAAAGAAAGACTCTTTCTCTAAGGAACTGAAGGATTCCAAGACAGAACGAGACCACCCAGATGCCCCATCCCTGGCACCCACAAGTTCGGGAGCCTGTGGACCGCGGGGTCTCCAGGTGCCAGTGGCAGCAAGGTCACCCAGATTCCCCCTAGCCTGAGTGGCCCTGTGTGCGCTGGGCTGGGTGGCATGACGGTCCCCTCTGCCTAGTTTGGTCTTCCTGAAACACCAGTGTGGCCTGTTTCAGAAGAGGCCTTGGGCTGGGCTGACCACCAGAGCCAGCCCAGCAACGAGAAGGAGAATGTGAATAACACCAATGGCAGACAGCGCCGGCACACTCGAGCACCCCGAGGGGACTCATTTACCCTCGGGGTGCCAACGGATGGGACATCGTGGGGTTCCAGGAAGTGGGCTGCAAACTGATTCATTTATGTGTTCATCTAACCGCATGTGCGTATTCTTTCAATAACATCTATCAAGAGTGCCAGGCATGGGGATAGTTCGGGGGACACAGAGGGGATGATGCCAGCCTGTTCCCTTGGTCTCTGTGGAGCTTGTCAGAGAGCAGTGGCCTTGCCAGTGTCTGTTTTCCTTTTCCTTCTGAGATTGTTGTGGGTTCACATGCAGTTGTAAGAAATAACAGAGACCTCATGTGCCCATCACCCAGTGTTCCCAATGGGCACGTTGCAGAACCACCGTGCAGGATCACGCCAAAATGTTGACCTTGGTGCAGTCCTTGGACCTCTCACCTGCACTCGTGTGTGTGTGTGTGCACGCATATGTACGTCTGTATGTGCGAGTATGTGTGCTTAGTTCTATTAATTTTTTTATTGTGTCAAATGTACATAAAATTTACCCTTTTAACCATTTTTAAAAATAATTTTATTTATTTATTTATTTATTTTCCCCCAAGACCCCACTAGATAGTTGTATGTCATAGCTGCACATCCTTCTAGTTGCTGTATGTGAAACGCAGCCTCAGCATGGCCAGAGAAGCAGTGCGTCAGTGCGCGCCTGGGATCTGAACCTGGGCCGCCAGCAGCAGAGCGCGTGCACTTAACCGCTAAGCCACGGGGCTGGCCCCGCTTTTAACCATTTTTAAGTGCACAGTCCAGTGGCATTAAGCACATTCACACTGTTGTGCACCCATCACCACCATCATCTCCAGAACGTCACCCTCTCAAACTGAAATTCATTACCCATTAATCACTAAGTTCTATGAGATTTCATCATGTGTAGATTCATGCGACCACAGTCAAGACACAGAACATTCCCCTCACAAGGACCCCTCATGCTGCCCATTAGGGCCACAGCCACCTCCCCACCACCGACCTCTTCTCCATCTCCACACCTGTCTCAAGAACACCATCTGAAGGGAATCACAGCATGTGACACTGAGCGCTGGTCTCAGCAGTCTGCTCCTTTCCATCACCGGGCAGGGCTCTCCACCGAGGGGTCTTTGATTGTGCCCCATTAGCGAACATTTCCGCATGTACTCCAACATACGTATGTGTATTTATCTGAACTACTATCTACCCAGCATATATGTCCTCAGGCCTCCAGGTGCTGGTGCTGTCCTGGCCCTGGGACACAGTCCAGGCAGATGAGGTGCTGCGTGGGGGCAGGAGGTGATACATGCCAGGTGGCCATGTGAGCTGTGACAGGGCTGGCAAGGCCTAGGGCGGGCCCCAAGTGGGTGGGACTGTCTTTGATCAGGTGGTCAGTGAGACCTCCCCACTTGGAAGGCATCTCATGGGATATCTGGGGAGGTGCATCTGGGTCACAGGGAGCAGTAGCGCAAAAGCCTAGAGTCTGAAGGTGCCCTTAGTGTGGCCAAGAAACAGCTGGAGCAGAGGGAGGGAGAGGGAAGGCAGCAGGAGTGGGCGGGTGAGTCGCTCCCAGGGAGACGGTGGCCCAGAGAGGGTGCAGGAAGGATCCACGATGTACAGGGATCACGCCACATGGTCTGTCATGTGGCGATGATGAAGGGGCCTGGGCACATTATAAAGTATACACAACATCAAAATGAAAACGGGTGCTGCACTGATTTGAATAGCATCCCCCCAAAATTCACATCCACTGGAACCTCAGAATACGACATTTAGAAATAACATCTTTGCGAATGGAATTAATTAAAGATCTCAAAATGAGGTCATCCTGGGTTTAGGGTGGGCCCTAAATTCAATGACTGGTGCCCTCATGAGAGGACACAGAAACACCATGTGACAACAGGCTGAGACTGGAGTGATGTGGGCGACGCCTGGGGCCACCAGAAGCTGCAAGAGGCAAGAAGGATCCCATCCGAAGGCCTCAGAGGGAGGGAGGCCCTGCTGACACCTCAATGTTGGACTTCCAGCCTCCAGAGCTGGGAGAGAATCAAGTTCTGTCGTTTTAAGCCCCCGGTTTATGGAACTTTGTTCTGGTAGCCTGAGCAGACTAACACAGATTTGATAAAACTTAAATTGGACACCCTGGGGCCGGCCCGGTGGCGCAAGCGGTTGGGTGCGCGCGCTCCGCTGCGGCGGCCCGGGGTTCGCTGGTTCGGATCCCGGGCGCGCACTGACGCACTGCTTTGGCGAGCCATGCTGTGGCGGCGACCCATATAAAGTGGAGGAGGATGGGCACGGATGTTAGCCCAGGGCCGTCTTCCTCGGCAAAAAAAGAGGAGGATTGGCGGATGTTAGCACAGGGCTGATCTCCTCACAAAAAAAAAAAAAAAAAAAAAAAAAAAATTGGACACCCTAACTCCTTCCACAGCACCACCTGCCCTTTCCCGAGACGGAGCTGGGCTTCTGAAGAGGACTCGAGGGCTGCAGGCTCACAGGGTGTACCCCCAGGTCCTACACCACCAGGGCTGCCTGCCAAGGAGCCCACGGCCATCAAGTCCAGAGATGGCTGAGCCAGGGGTGCCAGCGGGTCCATACCTGACCAGGCCACCCTGAGAGATCAGTGTCTCCAGGAACCTGGACGGAGATGCTCCAGGCTACGGCTCGGTCTGCACCTAAGCTGCATAACAATGCAAACTCCAGCCCAAGCCACTCCACACAGCTGGTTTGAAGCAACCACTGTGTCGCTCAGATCCTGTGGGTGGGCAGCGGACAGCTCGTTTTTGTCTCAATGGGCCTGTCACTCGCCAGCAGGCCAGCCTGGGCTTGGTCACATGCTGGGTGCTGGCAAGGTCCAAGAGGGCAGAGGGAAGCTGCAAGGCTCTGAGGCCTCATTGGGGGCCATGTGGTCCCTTCCTGGCATCCTACAGGTCACAGGCCAGCCCAGGCTGAAGGCGGGGACAGACCCACCTCTCACAGGACAGGCGGTACAGAGCTGTGGCCATCTGCGATGATACAACTGGGTTGTCCAGGTTTGTATGTGCTCACGTGCTCACACGTGGTTTCCGAATTGGGTTTCTGGTCCGGAGATGAGCACGACCTTCTCCCTCTGAAAACAGGTGAGCGGCCACCTGCTCCTACCCGAAGACCCAAGGAAGGGAAGAGCCTCTACAAAGACAAGGGAGGGCAGACAGGACTTCCACAGAGGCCGGCAGGGCGGGCCGAGGGCAGGACGGCGCAGCACCCGTCCCCTCCTGTACCCTCAGGAGCCCTGCAGGAGCCTGGAGGTTTGTTCTCTGGAGCAAGCAGACACGGGAGCTTTGGAACTGGGGATGCTAGGCCTTAGGGCTGACAACTGGGGAATTCAGGAAATTCCGCACCCTGAAGCTTGGGCCTCCCATCTTCAGACATGCTCCCAGAAAGGCTGTGAGTAGCCAGCTAACAGCTTGAGGCAGATGCTCAGAGAGCCTCTGGAGGGTGACTCCATCAACAAGAGGAGTAAAGGCAGAGGGGAGAGGAGCCAAGGTGGGGCAGTCCGCACCCGAGGCAGGAGTCCCTGCAGGGCACTGAGCCCACCGTCCACATGGGAACATGAGGCCGGAGGACACTGGAGAGGGAATCTCCAGGGCGAAGGGAAGCTGGCTCGCAGGAGTGTATGGGAGACGGAACCAATGAGGGAGGGACAGAAACAATATCCAGACAGAAAATGAGGCAAGTAAAAACAGGCGGATGGCAGCTCCCTGGAAAACAAGGGCTAGGCAGGGACAGTTGTGCGTCTTGCCCCATGGTGCATGCTCCACAGCCCAATACCGATCCTAGATCACGCGGGGTGGCCACGTGGGGCAGCAGCAGGGAGCGTGACGTGAGGAAGCCAAGTCCCTGCCCACAGGGCGGACGACAACAGGTGGTGCCCCAAAACAGCTGCAGAGCTTTTAGAGCAGATTAGTTCTCGAGGACATGGCTGGAAGGGGCGGCTCCAGCCTTGGCGGGGATTTGAGGGAGGTGCGACGGGGATTGCTGTCTCTTGGCGTGAGTCTGAGCACTCACCACTTGCCTTTTAGAAACATTTTCAAACTAAAAGAAACCTAAATGCACCTAACGTCAGCCACCACTCACTCGTTCATTCCACAAATATTGATCGGGAGCCTTCTCTAAGTCAGGTCCTGAGGCTCCTAGGGGCACAGGCGAGACCAGGACAGAGACCCTGGCCGCCAGGGCTCTCTTGCCATCCCACGACATTCCCTGACGGGTCAGCCCCAGGGAGGCATCTTGAGTGTCCGCCCTCCACAGAGTGCCACGTGACCAAGATGAAAGACTATGGATAATGAATGCCACTCAGGCCTGGGGTTACTCTACAGATCCTGTGTGGTGGCCTGAGAGAGAGAGAAAATGGACGCAAAACCATGTCTGGTTTCCAGAACACAAGGACCTCTTAAATTATAAGACATTAAAATAAAGCTTCTCGGAAAGGCCTCTTGTTCTAGCTACAGTTTGGAGTCAGATCAAAACTGAGTTGCTCCTGACAGCTCAGGCGCCGGCTTCTTCTTCGAGGGGTGCCCAGCCCCCGTGTGCAGAGCAGACACCCAGCCAAGTGCACCAGGAGCCAGGCCCCCGGTGACCCCCACGGCTAATCTCCAAGGGCCAAGGGCCCTTCTCCCGATGACCCCTTCACCCCTTAAGGGCCCTCAGGGACATGTCAGAAGCATCAGACTTTATTTGGGGGAAAGGAAAGTTCTAGAGCATTTTGCTGGACAAGCCGGTTGGCAGCAGCTGAGCTGCCCTCACCGGGGCCACCTGCAGTCACTGGACACTGGGGGTGTGGGTGTGGCTCCCAATCAACACTGAATGCAAAGACTTGAGCCACGTGACAGGAGAGAGGTCGCTCTCTGCGCACAGCAGCCTCTTGGCCACCATCCCTCCTGGAAGAACGCTGCAGTCGGCCCCCCAGGGTTCTCTGAACTAACCACCCAGGGTCTGCTCATGCTAGCACCGGCCTGGCCCAGGGCCAGCGTTCTCTCAGATGCCCAGTAAGAGATGAGTGGAAATCCAGCCCCACATCCCAGGTGGATGTTGCCCGCCACTTTCTCACCAGACCCTGGCCACCTGGGAGGGGACAGCACTGACGACTCCCCAGGCCCCCACCACCCTTAGTTAATAACTCGCTTGCACGCACCGACTCGAGTCAGGAGCCGCGAGTCCCTGGGTCGGATATTGGGTGCATTCAGTCGTGCAGCGAACGCCTCGATTCTTTTTGGCATTCAGCCCCCATAGAGCACAGTGCAGCCTCTGGGAACAACAGGGAGGCGTCATCCTTGTTGCTTTCCTCAGACGGCAGCCTTTGAGAAGAGCTCTGCACCTGCACCCTCCCGCCTCGTGGCGCCTGCAAAGGCTTCCTGTCCCCTCGCCCCCCTGCAGCACAGAGCACATCCCTGCAGAAACCTCCGCTCTGCAGGGCGTGTCGACAGCTGTGGAATCAGAGGTCGACCCCCGTGACAGCCACTGACATGTGTGGGTCAGTGCTGAGAAGCCCGAATGTGCGCTTCGGGTGCCGGCCCCGCCGTGCTGCTCTGTGCACGCTCTGTGGCATCTGATAGCGTCAGCCAGCAGCGTGGGCCCTGCTTACAGGGGTGCTAATCAACACAGACGAGCCCATCTCGGCTATCAGTCAGCACGATGCCGGGTGCGGGCAGCACTGGGGAGCAGACTGCCAGGCGGCACGAGTGTCCACCACCAGAGAGGTCCCAGGCCGAGGGCTGGGGGGGCGTTAGAGGGGGAGCCCCAAGCTGACTGAGGAGGGCAGACGCACCAACACCTCTAGTTCCGTATAAGCTGCCTTCTTGTCTCCATCCCGAGCTGGCGACGCTGAGTCAGGTCTTCCCTGTGCGGCAGCCCCACCGCTACCACCTGAGCGGCTGGCGGCCGTGTGTCAGCTCGGTGGCCACGTGGTCATCGTGGAGGTCCTTCAGGTGCAGCAGCAGCTCCTCCAGGTTCTCCCCCGTCACCGCCGACAGGGCGACGGCCTTCTGGCCCAGGCGAGCCTGCAGCTCGGGCAGACGGGCTCTCGCTTGAGGGAGATCAATCTTATTTGCGACAATTGCATGGGGCCTCGCAGACAGGCCTTCTTCGTATTTCTCCAGCTCATATTTCAGATCCTCAACCTGAGTCCATGGCTCTGGCACCGAAAGATCCACCACAAACAAGAGGAAGCAGCAGCGCTCGATGTGCCTGAGGAAGGCACACCCCAGGCCCCTGTTCTGGTGTGCGCCTCGGACAAGGCCCGGGATGTCGGCCACTGCAGAAGACAGAGCAGAGGCGTGGGAGGGGGACCTGGGCTACCTCTCGGCCTGATTTCCTGGGTTCCAAGACCTGCCTTCAAGGAGTGTCTTGGAACTGAAGTCATTCAATTTACTGTCCAGTGACTCCTCAGGCCAATGGCCACCCGAGGCTCCTCAGCTTTCAGTTTTGCAAAATGCTTTGAAATATATGGGGGACAGGCATGATGATGGATCTAATAAGGAATATTTAACATATTCCAGTCTTTCTGGATTCAAAAATGATTCAAAAAGGGGAAAGTGGCTTCCTGTAATCTATTAATAACGTGATTACCAATAGAAATGATTATAGAGTACTTTGTAATATAAAGTGCTATATAAATAACATTACCAGCAGGCTTACTATTTTTAATGGGTACATTATCTTCTGGAAAAAAGTTTTCTTCTCTCAAAATGGTACAGGGAAAGCTTTAAAATCACATGCTGTCTAGACGACTGATGCTGGTGAGTTCCCCATAGATGAAAGAGAGGAATAGAGGCCGGGACAAGGAGTAATTTCCTCAGGTTTGAAATTTAAACTCAAATTCCTGAACTATTGCTAACAGATGCCTGGGGAATGGGATGGGAAGCAAATCTAACGCCTAGTTTTGATAGAAAACTGCAATGGTTTAAATTAGGGAAAACAATGCTACATCTGAGGCGGGAAGCTACATTTGAGAGTTACATAATTAATGTCCTGCATTACATCATCTAAACCAAACCTTTTGAGAGAATTCTGGAAGTTCTACCTGCTATCTGTTGGTGGTCTTCATAGTGAACAATCCCAACGTGGGGGTTTAAGGTAGTGAACGGGTAGGAAGCCACGGTGGGTTTCGCATTTGAAATAGCCCGGAGAAGAGAGGACTTCCCCGAGTTGGGGAATCCCACCTGGAAGAAAGGACAAGACCCTCTATCACCATCTCAGAGTCTGTAACTGACCAAGACCAGGGGAGAGTTTCAGGATGGGGAATCAATGACAGGTGAGAGCACAGGCTCCTGAGAGTCAACAGGACCCTGATGGGAAAAAGGTGAGCTACCAAGCTGTCACTCTCCTCTAGGCCTGTGCCATGTTCTACCACCAGGGGCAGATTTTTCTACCATTAGGTGTGTAAAATGCCACCTCCTCCAGCCTGGGGCTTCAGGTGACACCCACCATCCCGGCGTGGGCCACTGTCTTGAGCTCCAGGAAGAGGACTCGCTCCTGCCCAGGCTGCCCGGGGGTACACGTCACAGGGGCGCGGTTATCGTTGGCCAGGAAAAAGCGGTTGCCCTTCCCTCCCGCTCCCCCCAGAGCGGCGATGTACTCATCACCCGGGCGCGACAGGTCAGCCACGACTTCATTCCCCTCCTTCACCAAAGTGCCCAGGGGGACCTGAAAAATAATAAAGCATTTATAGAGCCAAAGAGATCACATGAGGAGACCAGACTGGGCCTAGCGTATTTATCCAATTTTGGAGGGGGGGCATGGGAGAGGAGAGGGGGCACAGCTAAGCTCCCCACTTCATGGAACTCCAAAGGAGCAGAAAAAGGTCCCAACTCTCAAAGGAATTCTATGGGGCTGGTTACACTTCCTGCAAACTGCCTAAGTGGTTTTTTCAAATAGCGTTTCTAAACCATCAGGGCAAACTGAGGCATCCAGAAAATGCTGAGACAATCTGAGAAGATTAAACTCTCCACTCACAGAGGAGATGCCCCAAGAGGGTCAGTACAGAGGGCGGCTCAGGGACCAGAGATGAGAGGAAGAGTGGACCCTGTGGGTTCCCTCTTCTTATTGTATTTTTTTTGTGTGTGTGTGTGAGGAAGATCAGCCCTGAGCTAACATCCATGCTAACCCTCCTCTTTTTGCTGAGGAAGACCGGCTCTGAGCTAACATCTATTGCCAATCCTCCTCCTTTTTCTCCCCAAAGCCCCAGTAGATAGTTGTATGTCATAGTTGCACATCCTTCTAGTTGCTGTATGTGGGACGCCGCCTCAGCATGGCCGGACAAGCGGTGCGTCGGTGCGCACCCAGGATCCGAACCCAGGCCGCTAGCAGAGTGCGCACACTTAACCGCTAAGCCACGGGGCCAGCCCCTCTCTTCTTAAGATATAATTATTTTGTGACTTTTTGGACAGGTCACCCACGCACTTGGTATAAAATGAGTACAAAGCCCTGTCCGGGGGTTTGCTTTGTGGAGGACAGCTGTACGTTTCAAGCCAAGGAGGCCCCTCTGGACCACACCATGGAACCTGAGGAGCCTGATGCTCTAGAAACGGGAACAGCGCGGGCTCTGCAGCCTCGACTTACCCGGACGTAGAGGAGAGCGCCATTCTGCCCAAAGCAGTTTTTCCTGCCACCGTCTTCTCCGCCAAAACCCTGATACCGCGACAGGACTGATGACAGTGACTTGACTTGCTGGTCAACTAAGGGTAAGAGCAAGCAACTTCACCCTCCCTTGCGTTAAAAACAGAATCATCTGCATATTGTTAGCTTTCTTTTGTTCAGTTTAAGAACGTTAAGAATGCATATGGAAACATGGAATGAAGTTGCAGAAGTTACTAAACTATCAACACGATTTTTTTTTTTTTTTTTTTTTTTGGTGAGGAAGATCAGCCCTGAGCGAACACTGGTGCTAATCCTCCTCTTTTTGCTGAGGAAGACCGGCTCTGAGCTAACATTGATTGCCAATCCTCCTCCTTTTTTTCCCCCAAAGCCCCAGTAGATAGTTGTATGTCATAGCTGCACATCCTTCTAGTTGCTGTATGTGGGACGCGGCCTCCGCGTGGCCGGAGAAGCGGTGCGTCAGTGTGCACCCGGGATCCGAACCCCGGCCGCCAGCAACGGAGCGCATGCACTTAACCGCTAAGCCACGGGGCTGGCCCCAACGTGATTTTTTAAAAAGCTAAAATCTTATTCTGAAAAATTCAGAATTACCCATCAATTTAAAAATAGCCACTTTATTATGTTGTGAATGTTCACTAAGTTTACCAGTTCACTAAGCATTTGTGCTCGATGTGTGCTGACAGTAATCAACACCCATTCAGCACTTACTGGGATGGTCACCTAACTGTATCCTTTGACATACTGCGCTATGTTAGATTCTTTGATACTCACTATCTTTGTGTTCCTGAAATTTAAAGAAAAAACACTATCAAACTTGGGTTTTGGTACATGACTTAAACGTGAATATCCACATAATTTAATAAAAATGATGTCCATGATGTCAATTTTTGAATTCAAACTCCCATTAGGATAAAAAGGTGGAAACTTTCTGTCCCAAAGACATGTGCACACAGCGATGTCCCCCAAGCTCCCCTCAGGGCACATGCCTCTCAGGATGACATGGCCGCCGTTGCCTCCGTCACCACCATCAGGGCCTCCAAACTCCTTCCGGGGCTCGCTGTGGAAGCAGCTCACTCCGTCACCTCCACGTCCCCCTCGGACAAGCACTCGGCGATGGTCCACAAAATGCCTTTTCTGCAGAGAGCACAGCATGTCCCGGGTCATTATTAACTCTGCAGTCCCTTCAAGGACGAAGCAGCCATTGAAATGTACTTTTCTGTCTATGACAGGCTTTAAAATTAGAAGTCAGTGATATTAATATCGCGAATCTCTCCTAAAATGCAAAATATAAGAAACAGTTCCCACAAGTCACTACTATTTGTAGGCGAACATAAATCAACTATGCAGATGTAAGAAGTGGTCAGTGTGGAATATACACTCGACAACAAATTCAACCTAAAAAAAACAAGGGTGGTTTAGACAATACTCCTTAAATAATGCATCCTTCCAGGTTTTATCAAATAGAAACATGTTATTGAAATAAATAACAGGGACCAATAAATAACTTTCCCTTAATACTAGAGAAAGTTCTAGTTCCTTAGGATGCAAGAATGAATGTGAGAGTTAGACTCCATGGTCGATTATCAGATTCCAACTGTGAAGAAAGGACGTTTTCTGCAGCCTGACTGAATAGGGCTCATATATATATATATTTTAATAATTTTATTTATTTATTTTTTCCCCCAGAGCCCCAGTAGATAGTTGTATGTCATAGCTGCACATCCTTCTAGTTGCTGTATGTGGGACGCGGCATCAGCGTGGCCGGAGAAACGGTGCGTCAGGTGGCGCCTGGGATCCGAACCCGGGCCGCCAGCAGCAGAGCGCGCGCACTTAACCGCTAAGCCACGGGGCGGCCCAGGGCTTATATTTTAAATGGAGTGATGCAAATAGAGTCCCTTATCTCAGAGAAGGTTTTTCTCCAGGTGCCTAAGGGAGGTGCAATCTAGCTAAAGAATTAAATCAACTAGGTTAACGTTTCATAAATATTAGCTCCTACTACACGAAGTCCAGCTATCGCAGGGGCTAGGGGGCGGCACTGGGATGCCACCCCGGCCAAGTTGTCCTGAGGAGCCCGCCTGCTTCTGGCACACGTGCGCAGACAGACGTGGCTGTCCACGCAGGCTCTCTGCTGGGGACCACGACATCTGCATTTCCATCCACTACTCCCTAAGCAGATTTTTTTTTTAAGGAAAGACACAAATATTTTAAGATTCTTTGGCACCACCACATGGAAAAATCATGAATTACTATTTCAAAAACTCAATGTATAATTTCACCAAATGCCAACATAATCAAAATCAACTTGATGGAAAAAAGCACAACTGATGAGCACTGTATGGAAGATAAAACTTAGATTCAATTTTCACATTCTGGGGAAGAGACAAAACCATGTGAAAACTTGAGACATTTGAGTACACACACCGACTGCCAAAGTAATTTTTCCACAGGAAGTACTGTTTGCCCGAACAATGTTTATCTGGAGCCCCCATATGGGAGAAAATGAAGTGTGTCATAAACATGTATTTTTTTGAATTTAATTAAAGATCATTCATATTTTAAATAGAAGGTTTTGGTAAACAGAAAAAAAAAACGTGTAAGGCTTAAAAACCTGTAAAATTAAAGGTCTATTTCCCCCTCCAATGTTTTAAACTAAGAAATGTTCACACATACTTAAGAATGTACGTACTACGTACGTCAGATACACAGGCTAATGGTAAGCAAGCACCCACACACCCCTCCTGGCTGAAGGGAAAGAACATGGTCGACTCTTCTGGAGCACCCTGGGCACCGTCCCTGGTCTGTGGCAGTTTTTACGACAGCACAGATTAGGCACACACAGGCCTTCATCTCATGTCCTCATCTTCAAGATGCTACATGTGTCCCCTCAGTAACACAATCAGGATAAACGAAGATGATAATGAGAACTCAAAACAGCGCCCTCTGCCTTCTGAGAGGGAATTGCAGGCAGTTCCTTCAAGTTTACAAGTCTCACCAGTTTCTTTTCAGAGAGCAGTTTCTTTCTGGGGGGTTCCTGATGCTTGGTGCAGTCTGCACAGCCGACAGAGAGCAGCCTGGGAGAAGCATGCTGTGGAAGGAGCCGGCTGGGCCTGAGGACCACTCGTGCGGATGGAGTCCAGAGCCCCATGCCTTCCAACAGCACCCGCAATCTTGCTGAGAAAAGCCTCGAAGGTATCATGGCTCCCTAAAAGTCAAATTGGCAAAATAAGATACCTGGTTTAAACCTGAACATCACACTGAAACTAAAGAAAAGTGCCTGGCACACAGTAGAATCCCGATGTATGTTTTTGAAACAAATAAACGAACTGAGGAATATGACTTTTTTATGTCACTCACCACTTTCGACCCCGAGTTATAAAGGGTCATCTGCCCCTACCAGCCTATTTACTACCTGGGGGCCAGATCTGTGTACACAGGATTTAAGTCATTAAATCTCCCACACACTGGATGGAGTCCTCTACGGAACATCAAATACAGGTGTCCCCGCTATCCGACAGCGGAGCGTCCCTACGAAACCTTTCATAAGTCACAATGGCATAAAGCGAAAACGCTATTTTCGCTTTTTGCCTTTTTTCGTAAAAGCAAAAATCCTCTTTGGATTTCTTTCGGTTAATGAAAACAGGTACTGATACAGGTCTTTCATAAAAGCGAAGTGGCATAAAGCAAACTTTCAAAAAGTGGAGGATACTTGTATCTGCTAAATGAAAATATTAAAAAGGAAATGAGCCTCAAATCAAAATTACTTAAAAGTGAAACACCCATTTATTCAAATGCTATTTTGTTATCTTGTGCAGTTCAAAATGGTCAAGCTGCAATCCAGTGAGAATATTAAATATGGAGTGCACTCAGACTCTGGAAACAACCTGCCACCTCTGCCCCTTGTCCCCAGTGCCACCCAGGAAATTTCACCCATGTGTGCTGCCTAAGTCCGCTCATCTGTAAATGGACAGGGCTGCGAGGGCGGGGAGAGTTAATTCACGCGACTGCACAACAGCAGTCCATGTGCGGACTCAGTGTGAGCTACTTTTCATTAATTAAGAGCCATTTAGGCCATTACTCGTTCATCAAACAGCTTGCGACTGTTCCGCATCTTGCAGGTGCAGAGGGTGAACGTGAGGGAGTCTCGGACCCTGCCCTCTAGGAGATGACAGCCTCTGCCTTCACTGTGAGACTGAACAGCCACCCACTCCCAGATGTCCCTACTCTGTGGTCACACACGTGCACCTAAAAAGAAACGATTAAGGTTTTCCTCCCATTTTTAAGTTTTATATATATATATATAGAAGGGGATATAAATATACACATATTGTTTAAAAAATAGTTATAAAGACAGCACGCGCCGAACAGGGCAGGTGAGGAAACGGAATCTGCCTTTTCCTTAGAAGACCCTCCCGTGTGCCTCCCATCCACACCCCTCACTCCTCCTGCAGAGGCAACACTTTCTTTGTGGGAGGTTTTCTCTTAGCAAGGCCCTGAAAAGTTTTGCTTTTCATTTGGAAACAATCACAAACTCGCAGCAAAGCTGGAGCACAGCATAAAGAACTTCTGCTTCCTGAATCACTTGAGGGTAGGTTGCCGACCTGACCCCACACCTGGAACACTCCAGTGTGCTCCCTGTGGACAGGGCATCCCCTACAGAACCAGGGGTGACCTCCAAAACCGGGCCACCCACTGCGCCGCACCACCACCACGCTCACACCCTCCCAAGGTTGGCCAGCTGTCTGATAGCGTCTTCCCCAGCAAAAGGGCCCAGTTCAGAATCACGTGCTGCGTTCCGCTGTCTCTCCAGCCTCCTCAGGCCCGGAACGTCCCTCAGCCTCTCCTTGACTCTCATGCCCTTGACCCTTGGAAGGTCACAGCCCAGGTGTTTTGCTGCACGTCCTCGTTTTCTGGGACGTGACGTCCCCTCGTCATGAGACGTGGGCGATGCGTCTTTGGCAGGAATCTCACACGAGTCCCGTGGCCTCACTCGCCCCTCCTTCGGGGGCTGGGTTTCCTTGTCCCTTACTGACTGCACTCCGAGCTCCAGCCCGGTGGTCCTCGCCTGCCCCACCGTCAGGGCGCTCCTTCCCTGGTGTGGTCAGTGAGGACCTCGGGGGAGATGCTCTGAAACTGCGCACATCCCGTTCCTCGTAAACTTTCCATTTGTTCATTTCTATGGCCTCATGGCTTCCTATTCTATTCAATGAGCTACACTCTGCTACTATCACTTATTTTGATGCTCAAGTTGGCTCCAGTTTGGTCAGTGGAAGCCCATCGAGCTGGCTTCACTGTCCTGTTGACCTGTGCCTATCAATCTTTGAGCACTTCCCTGTTTCCTGGCACAAAATGTTCCAGGCTCACCCAGTACTTTCCCTGGCTGGCCCTGAAATCAGCCTTTACTCCAAGAGCGCTGGTTCCTTTCAGTGGAAAATGGTATTAGAAGCCCATCTGCATGCTGGGCGTGCTCAGGGCTACTGGGGTGCTGCTGCTCACAGATTCCCTCAGTGGACAGGGCTGGGGAACAGACGACACCTCTGTAGTCACTGCTACACCCATCCACCCCTAGTTACAGAGCAGCGTCTGCTCTGAGTTCACCCCTACATGTCCAACTTCAATTCCACACCATGAGGTTCAGTTTAATTCTCTTCCTGTCTTTGCAACTCCATTCTCTGACTGTCAGACTCCTGCTTCCATTATCCTCAATATGTTTATCCGTTTATTTGCTCAACTCCCACAGTAACCAAATCCTCACCTCCTCCACACAGGTGCTCTCCCCTCCCCACATGGGGCTGCCCCACCATGGGGACACCCTCCCCTTGTATCTTACCATAAATGTATTTTTTTAAATAAACCTTTATTTTGGAACGATTTTAGATTTACAGAAAAGGTGAAAGATATTCCCATATACCTCTTACCCAGTTTCCCCTAATATTAGCATTTTATGTGACTGAGGTACATTTGTCAAAACTAAGAAACCAACATTGGTGCGTTATTATTAATTAAACTCTGGATGGCATTCGGATTTCACCAGTTTTCCCACGAATATTCTTTTCTGTTCCAGGATCTCACACTGCATTAAGCCATCTTGGAACAGTATTTTTAAAGTGCTGAAAGAAAAGAACCGTCTGCCCAGCATTACACACCCAGTGAAAATAACCTTCAGGAAGGAAGGCGAAATAAGACATGCTCGGATGGTGGAAAACGAGGAGTCTTTGTCACCAATATACCTGCTCTACAAGAAATGCTCAAAAATGTTCTTCAGGTTGAAGGAAAATGATACCAGATGAAACCCAGATCTTTAGGAAGGAAGAGAGAGCAACAGAAATGGTAAATTTTTATAAAAGACTATTTTTTTTCCTCGTAAGAGTTTTTAAATACATATGACAGTAGGAAGAAAAACTCATTTATAACATTGTCCGGCGGGTTTCCATGTGTGCAGACTTAACCACACATGAAAACGTAACAAGCAGACAGGGAGGGGATTAAAGGGACCCGCATGATCCCAAGGTTTCTACATCTCTGTGAAGTGGCACATCTTAACTCTAAGCCGACTGTGAAAGGTTTGGTACACGTACTGTAACCTCTAGAGCAACCGCTAACACATCACACAGAGACACAGCCAAACAGCTAACAAGTAGCTGAAATGGAATGCTAAAAACTGTTCCAACAATTCAAAAGAAAAGGGGAAACAGAACAAATAAGAGGGACGAACAGAAAACCAACAATAAAATGGTGTGCCTAAACCTAACTGTACATGTTAACTCAGATAAAACACACTTCCAGAAAAAGGGCACTACCTAAGAGGAAGAAAGACATTTCATAATGACAAAAGGAATAGTTCACCAGGAAGATCTAACAATTAAAAATGTGCATGAGCCTAAAAGAGCTTCAAAATACATAAAGCAAAATTTGACAGAATTAAAGGGAGAAACAGACCATTCCACAACGATGGAAGGACATTTTAATACCACTCTCTCAGGAAGCGATAAAACAAGTACCTGAAAAACAAAACAGTCAAAAACAGTAAAGACAGGGGCTGGCCCGGTGGCACAGCGGTTGAGTTGGCGCATTCTGCTTTGGTGGCCTGGGGTTTGCAGGTTCGGATCCTGGGTGCGGACCTACTCATGGCTCATCAAGCCATGCTGACGCAGTGTCCCACACAGAAGAACTAGAAGGACCTACAACTACGTACTGGGGGCTTTGGGGAGAAAAAAGAAAAAAAGAGGAACATTGGCAACAGATGTTAGCTCAGGGACAATCTTCCTCAAAAACACCCCAAAAAAACAGTAAAGACGTAGAAAACCTGGATAATACTATCAACACTGGTCTATTGACAACTATAGAACAGTACATAACAACTGTAGCACATACATTACTGTCAAGCGCACGTGGAACGTTCACTGAGACAGACAACATCGTGAGTCATAAAGAAGTCTCAAGAAACTTAAAAGGAAAGAACTCAAATAGAGTGTATTCTCTAACCACAATAGAATTGAAGTCAATAAATATAAAATATCTAGGACAACCCCAAATATCCGGAAATGAAACAACACTCTTCTAAGTAATCCAACAGGTAAAAGAAGAGATCAAAAGAGAAATTAGAAAATATTTTGAACTGAATGATAATGAAAGTACAACATACCGAAATGTATGGGATGCAGCCAAAGTGCTGCAGAGGAGGGACCACAGAGCTCTAAAGGTTGCTGTCAGTAAAGAAGAAAGACCTAAGATCAGTGATAAGGCTCCAAATCAAGAAACCAGAAAAGCAAAGTATATGGAAGAAAAGAAATAAGAAAGAGCAGAAATAAATGAAATAGAAAACCGACAGACAATGGAAAAAAATACCACAGCCAAAAAACTGGCCCATTGAAAAGATAAACAGAATTGATAACCCTCTAGCTAGACTGATCAAGAAAATAAGAACATGAATGACCCATGTCAGGAATTTAAAAAGGTTATCAATAAAATCCTACAAACATTAAAAGGGTAAGAGAACACTATGAACAACTTTTTGCCAAAAAATTCAACTTCTGTGAAATGTACAAATTTCTCGAAAATGCAACTTACCAAATAAACACAAGAAGAAACAGAAAATCCAAATAGCCCTGTATCTACTAAAGAAATTGAATTTGTTATAAAAGAACATTCCCCAAAAGACGAGTGCAGACTCAGACTGTTTTACTGGTAAATTCTATCAAACAATCAAGGAAGAAATAACAGCAACCTTACACAAACTTTTTCCAAAAACAGAAGTGAGATCACTACTCAGCTCATATTATGTATGAGGCCAGCAAAACCTGAGTTCCAAATCCTGACATTACAAAAACAGAAAATTACAGCCCAACATGCCTCATGAATAGAGATGCAAAGAATCCTTAACAAAATAATGTCCAGTCGAGTCCAGCAGTACAGAAAGGATCACAAAGCACGACCCAGTAGGATGACCCCTGGAACACAAGGCCTCCTAGGCAGTCAGAACCCCACCCACCCCCTTATACTGGCAGTCACACACATCTGACAAAAGCCAACACCCATTCATGGTTAGGAAAATGAAATGTCACACAAACTAGGAATGGAAGGGAACATCTTCAAACCGAGAAAGGGCATCTACAAAAGGCCTACGCTCCATCACACTGACTGGAGAAAGACTGTCACCCCCGGGATGAAGAAAAAAGCAAGGATGTCCACGTTCACTACCTCTATGCACCACTGTCTTTTAGACACTGCAATAAAGGAGTAAAAAGAAAAAAAACAAGGAAGAAGTAAAACAGCAAAAGATACAATTGTTTCCATAGAAAAATCCCAGGGAAATCTATAAAACGATGATTAAATTAATAGATGAACAGAGCAAGGTTGTAGGTTTCAAGGTCCATATACAAAAGTCAGTTGTATTCTTATATACTAGAAGCAAACAACTGGAAAATGAAAGTAAGAAAACAATCCCATTTATAGTAACACCGATTACAAAAGTACATTTTTTTGTCCAGTGGGTTTCCTAGAAGTACGTTTAACAATAAACATTTAAGACCTCTACCTCACTCCTGGCAAGATACTGTTCTAAGTATTTTTCAAGGATTCACTCAGTCCTCATAACAACTCCTTCAAGAAAGTACTTTTATTACCTCCATTTTCCAGATGAGGAAACTGAGGCAAAGAGAGGTGAAGTGACACACGCAAGGTCACAGAGCTTTTAGATGGGAGAGTGAAAACAGGTTGTTAAAGGGAAAAAGCCAACTCAGCAATCATCAATAGAAGCACACCCACGGCTAAGCCCGCTGGAAAGTGATGCCATCCACCCTGGCTGTGATGGGAACCGGGCTTCCTGGCATTCGGGACACAAAATCTGCAGAAGATCAAGTGCAGAGAAGGTGATCAATTACAAAGCCAATCAGAGACCTGAACTCTGACTCTTGCCTAATTTGGAGGACTTCTTCCTTTGTGCCGTTTCAAATTCTGTTTGGAAAGACCCGCAGAACACATACCTGAGTGATGTGGCTCTCGCTTGCCAGGCAAACAAATTCAACTGTTTCACACTGCTATTTGGTCTTTATTCTCCTTCCCATGCTCTACCTGCGCTGTGCAAAATGGTAACCACTAGCCACATGTGGTTATTAAGTAAAACTTAAGTTACTAAATGATATAATACATATATAATATATAATTATATAATATCAACTTAAATCATTAAAACTTTTTAAAATGTAAAAATTCAGTTCCTCAGTCACACAAGCCACATTTCAAGTGCTCATAGCTACAAGTGGCTAGTGGGTACCATATTGGACAGCACAGATTAGAACATTTTCATCATTACAGAAAGTTCTGTTTCATGGCTCTGGTCTATACTGTGCAGTAGGAACTCAGAAAAGTGAACTCAAATTCCTCGTAGGAGCATCTGTTCACCGGGCCCAGCAGAGTACAAAAGATGAGACAGCGGAGAACACCCAGGGTCCGGAGTCAGAAAGACTTTATGATTAAACGCCGGGGCTTTAAAAATGCTGGAAAGGTGCTCACTACATGGCAAGGGCTCCACTCTAGACAATGTTACTTTGTTCTACAAAGTGTTAAGCTCCTGGAGGGTCCATAGATGTTATTTGCCAGGAACCTCTTCTAAACCTTGTGAAAGACAACATGAGCAGAGCCCTATTAAAACAGAGCAGCCATTTCAGAGGAATTTGCCTCACATGTCTTGTTTTATCTTCCAAACTGGACCAAACCACCAACGTTCCAAGAAGCCAGTCAAGACGAGAACACCCTGTTTGTAAGACCGATGAAACTGGACTTTGCCGATGACCCGAGCGATAACCCATCAATGGAGTCCAAGTCTAGCCTTCTGCCTGATGACCGCATCTCCAGGCAACCTATGAAGTACAAACCCAGCCTGAGCTCATCCAGCACCAGCGAACTCTTCCTTAATACAACTCACCTCGTCTTCCTTTCTTTTTCCCATGAAAACCCTGAGCCCCTCTCCCGTAATCAGGACACTATTTGGGTTTCTACCTGAATTTGCAAGTCTTTGATCCGGAAATAAACGCCTCTCTGCCTCTCATTTTGGCTCTTTATTTTTAGGTTAACAACCTCCTACAGAAAATTTTAAATGTATTCCTTACAACAACGCTATGAGGGGGTAATGCTGCATGCTGGATATCTTCCGTTTGCTTTTCTAGACCCACTTTCCATCCTGCTGTTTCAAGAGCCTGCCCTGGGTGATTACCCTTGGCTACCCTGCCCTTCCGCAGAGATGGAGAGAGGAACAGAAGGGCAGGATATGGACTTCCCTGCTCCTCTCCGTTTCCTGGACTGAAGGTCACACCTCCAGTCAAGGAACCCCTGTCTACACTGCCCCCTCCCCTTACCCTTTGGGTCTAGGGCTAGAAGCAACTCCACTGTCACTAGCTCCAGGTTAAAGCACGGACTCTGGTTTCCCCACACGCTCCCTTTGCACAGTGCCTTGATAAACCCTCCTTAAATCACCTCTTGCTACAGTGCCCCCTGACTCCTGACCCTTACTTTTTTATGCCCATTTTAAAGCAGTGGAGGCTGAGGCTCAGAGAGGTTAACAAGTCCCTTGCCCAAAGTCAGTGTCCTCCGGCCTCGGGCACACGGCTGCACCAGTGTTTACAGCAGGACCTTCAAACTGAGGTCTGCACACACCACGACCGTCCAGGGAAGCGAGGCAAGGGTAATTTTCAAGGAATCGATCTTCTGCTCCTTAACTATTAATATGTTCTCTTTGCTATAACTTATCTGCCTGAGAGCGAACTTGCATTTAAAAGACTTTTCTCTTTTCCTCTTCCTCTTGTCCGAAGGGCCCTCTCCTTCGCGAAAGACACACTCTAGTGACCAGGTCTAAAGAACACGCCTGCCTTGTCACCCACGGACCTGTGTGGACAAGGTCCCCGGTGTCCGCGCCCACGAAAACCTACACCAGGAGCGGACTGACAACAAGCCGGTCTCACTCGGCAAACGCAACCGCGGACAAGCGACCTGGCCGGACAACAGCAGCTCTGAGAGCTGCGTTCACAACGAACTCCACCTGTGCGCGGTGGGGTGGTGATCAGAGCGCGCACACGCCGCTGCTCTGTGCACGTGTCCACACTAACAATCGCGAAGACACCCCCGAGGCAGCGCCCAGCACGGGGCGCGGGCACTGTGCCCACGCCGCCCGCCGCAGGGCTCCGGGGGCTCCGCGGGCGCACGACGCCACCGCGCGGGTCGCGCCGAGGCCCCAGAGCAGCGCCCGGCGGAGCCCCCGGAGGACGCGGGCACCCCCTCCTCCAGGCACCCCCGCCCCTCCGGGGAACCCGACGCCCGTCCCCGGCCCCTCCAGGCCGCCGGCGCCGCTCCCGGACTCACCCTCTCGGAAGGGCACATCACTTCCGGGGACGCGGGGGAGTACTTCCGATGTCGGCTCCGCCCCCGGCCCCTGACCACGCCGCCCAGGTCGGCCCCGGCCGCGCCTGCGCAGGGCCTGCCCAGCGCGCATGTGCGGAAGGTGTCCCGGGTCCGCGCCGCGGGCTGACAGCCGCCAAGCGGGTCCCCGGGCGGGCGCACGCCTTCCCCGGAGCGAGGGACGAGGGGGCCACGGCGCCTCGGGGGCGCGGGGGCCGGGGCTGAGGCCGACACGGAGAGCGACAGGGCGTGGGGCCGGGCGATGGGCGGCGGGTCCGCTCCAGCCTGCGTCCACCGCCTGCGGACTCGGGCTCGGCCAGCCCTCCTCCTGCCTCCCCGCGGGTCCGGTCTGCGCCCAGGGGTGCGGTCTCAGGGGCGACAGTGCCACCCTGCCCCAGGGAGTCCGCGTGGGACAGGGGACGGCGTGACGATGTGACAGTGTCCTGGGCCGGGGTCGGCGTCCTGCCCGAGGGAGTCCGCGTGGGACAGGGGACGGTGTCCTGCCACTGTCAGTCCTCACAGGACAGCCCCCGCAAAGCCCCTCACGGCCAGCTGGACTCCGCCCAGGAGTCAGGCTCCCTGGAAAGGTGACTCCATGGCGACTGCACGACAGCCAGCACGGTCCGAGCACAAATCAGGTTGTATCTCATTCACTTCACAAAAACTCTCTTTTGGGGATGATTTTTGAAGAACCAGTTTATTAACAGATTACACCAAAAGCATAAACAATTTAGACACCAAACTGACTTAAAAAAAAAATGAACCAATAAAGATGTTTTTCAAAAAATGTACTGTGCTCACAAATAAGACAAATTTGACCTTTTCAATAAATAGAAATGAAGTATGGCTAAAAAATTTTAAACGGAAACAGAAACAGTCTTCCTCTTTGTGCAACTTTGAATGGATGCCCGATATTCAAACCTATGTATATAAAAACTCTGACAAAATCAGAGGCTCACTTAGGCTCCAACTATATGAGCATATTAAGGCTTCCCTTGAGGTCCCGGAGACCTTGTCCACCTTAATGCTGTTTGTAATGACTCTCAGCCTGAGTGCTAAGTATTTGTTAATAGCTGAGGCCACAGATATGTTGGTTCAACAACAAACCCTAATGGGTGATGAGCTTTTGCATACCAATATGAACTTGTCAGCACTTCTGAAAATTGTGGTCATCATTTTTCAAACTCACGACCTGCTGGGTGTCAGGGATGACAGGAAGAAGGATAAGTGTCTATTTCCAAGTCTTCCTTTGCATCTTCACTGGCCTTCTGTAGAAGTAGTCATAAAAAAAACAAAGCACCACCCACCACACTGCACAAACAATTCGTTTTCGCCGAAGCTTTTGCAAACATTCATATTACAGAAGAGCAGATATAATACAGTTAGAAAGAACGGCTGGCATCGCTTCTTCCCCACAGTATTACATAAAATGGACAACATTAAATAGACATTGTTATTAATCATTAAATATATGAACACCCAAAATCATGTATAAATTAGGAAATAAATGTACAAACTATTTCACAAAGTGCTTTTTAAAATATATACACAACATTCAAGAAATTCTTAATGTAAGACATTTCAGATTGAAGTTTCAGGATAAGTTTTTTAAGTGACCTTTTCTTTCAAAAAGTTTAATATAGCACTTAAAAAAAAACACATAAAAGGCATATTCCCAGATTGGCAAGGAATAAAAATAAACTATTTTCACAGTTATCTAAAATGTTTTAACATTTTCAATGGGAAATCTTAGTCCCTGAATGAGTTTGCAAATTAGTTTTATGGAAAATTGTCAGGAAAGAACAGAACAAAATCAAGGGAGACGACTCCCTAGATGAAACTGCTAATGTGTGTCATTTAGCAATTAACAATTCTCATTTCAGTAATTTAATATAGATATGTATTTTTAAGCCTTTACCAGTGTTAAGGGTTTTTAAAACCCATATACCTACAAAATAAATGCTTTTACCCAATGTGTGTGTGATTCTGTCTCCACAGAAGAGGGGAGAATGTCCTAGAACAGGACTGTATTTGACTGGGGAAGTCCTTTAACCTGAGCTTCGGTTCTGCATCTGTAAAATGGGAACAGTAACCGCCTCCATGTTTCCCAGGGGGGACTGTAAGGATTCATTCAAGCAAAAGAAAATGTAAAAATGCCCTGTAAACTGTAAAGCATTCAACTCCAGATAAAGAACTACTTTTATAAATTTTTAAAACATAAAACTTAAAAACATCATCTTCATTAGACCTGATATATCAAGAATTGGATATTTTTGTATTATCTGGTTGGTCTTGGAAATATGTTGGCATTTATCCAAAGATGTTTTTAAAGGACTCGTAGTAAATATGGATATTATCCAAGTAAAGGTTCATAAAATGTCCATATTACTTATTAGTGAAATGTAGGATTTTTCCTTTGACCATACTTTTCCAAGTGAGCTATCTTTAATGTCTGCACAGAATTTAAATGGGATTTAATGTCCTAGGAATGTAAAAAATTACTCAAATTTCTCTATATAAATAAACCTTTCTTTTTCATTAGGAAGAACACGGTAAAGTTAGTAGGGTTCTTTTCAAAAATGAGATGTGAGTTTCAGATGTCCCTAAAAGAAAAGGAACACTTGCTTGGAGATCTGAACAAGTAGGTCCTGGAAGAAATAATATAAACAACTTGCCAACTGTTTGGAAAATTTGGTATCAATATTTTAAATTATAAATTTAGAATTGGGCATATTAAATATTCAAATCCCAGAAATGACTGTCAGATATACAAGGGCCAAAGTAATTTCAGAGAACTACCCTCTGTTTCAGTGATACCACTCTCCCTGGGTTAGGCTCATCAGACGTTGCCTTCTTGGATTCATATTTATTTGGAATATAGTCATTGATCCCTCTTTACTTTTTAATACAAAATCACATAACTTTTGGATAAACAGAATTGGTGAGCAACACAGGTAACAAGCAAGCTCTGGAAATGACCATTCATAGCCTTTCCCAATGAAGCATATTTATCCTTTCCAGTGTGTAACAAATTGACCCAAAACATGGAAGATGCCTCCCGCACTCGCATCGAGGCACAAGAAGAGGCTGCGTCCAGGGATTGTATGCATGTGTCCAGCTGTGATGTAGCCAGTGAAAGATAAGTTTACAACCCACATTACAACTGCATGAGGAGAGTTAGACCTAAGGTCTGTTTATATGAATACGTGGACTATAGCATCTTGTAGACATGTCCCATCACTGGGCACAGAACACTCTGATGACAAAAGGATCCCTAAAGTTGGCTAGAAACATCAAGAAGGGGGACAAAAAAGGGACAACCTTTCCATTGTATGGACATACAATACTATACACAGCACCAAATATGTCACACCATCAAAGCACTGTCTCTCGCCAGCGGTGCATGCTCGGCGTCATACCCAGCATGAAATGTGCACGCTTCACGTGCAGACGCTGTGTGGGGCGAGGGGCAACCAACAGGTCACAGTCCATCAGAACTGCCACCAGCCCATCCATCCCCAGACGGATATGCCACCACAAGGCTCCAACGAGAACCTTGTCCCTTACTGCTGGTAATTTCCATACTGGCCCTGCAAGAGACCAAAACACAGATTACACCTCTACAGTCATGAGTAAAGGGGTCCACACCCAAAGGTAAGACAGACCTCCACTCCCAGCCAACATGCAGGATAAGAAATGGAAGGAGGTATAAAAAGCAAGCCAGCAAACAGCCTTCTGCCCAGATCTACACAGCAGGGAGCTCACTGGCTTTCTGAAAGCCATCTGTCCAAGCCTGTGGCCAATGATGGACACCAGAGGGGCAGCAAGGCCCGCTACAAGCTCCCCCTGCTCCTCCCATCAGCCCCCTCCTCCCATGGGTGACTGGCTGACAACACGGCTAGATGCAAACTCGGGCTAAGGGCTTTGCATCACTGCCCACGTCGGGGATGATGAGCTAATAAACCGTAGTCAATACGAAATCTGAAGGAGAGAATTAGAAAACGTGTCTAGCCAGGCCTCAGGATGGGAGGGCTCCCTGGCTACTGAGTTGATTATCTGACCCTGATGAAGAGTCACCCAGCCAGCTGTGTCTGACCAAGGTGAGCACGTACGTAGAGGTAATTTTTAAAAACTTTACAGGCTCAGAGAATTGGAAGCCCATTAGCTCATCTCGTTGTTCCTCATGACTGTTAAAGAAACCTTCATTATGTTTTAACAGACACGGCGGGTCAGCGCATCTGGAAACATCCAGAAAGCTTGCCTGCTCATAGCCGTAAGGCCGCTGCTGCTGGGCGGACGGGCCCGTCTGAGATGCTCTGTAGCTCCCGTACTGCTGGCCTTGTCCTTGCTGGTAGCTGGAGTACTGGGAGGGGGCTCCCTGGGCAGGCCCTGAGGACACACACCAGGCACCGTGAGACCAACCCAGCGCGCCCAGGCCTCTGAAGTCTCCGAAACACCAGCATCTGTTCCTCCTTAACATGAAATCCATACAGCGAAAGCGCTCAACCGAGCTCCAGGAGCCGACTGCCGCCCTCCAGTCCTGTGTGGCCTTTGGCCCGTGCCCCCACCCCCACTGGGCAGGGGCCTGGGGCCGCCCTCCAGCACCCATGCACCTGCTTCCTGGAAGCAGTTTGCGTCAGTTATGGTGGGCACTGTCAACACGTGAGTTGAACATCGCAGCAACTGGTGCAAACTGGAACGCCAGAGAGACAGTGGTCGTTCCTATGAAAACAAAGTGGGAGCCTTGGGAAAGAATTGCTGAAAGCCGAGTAACTTTTCAAAAAAATCCTAATTCATTAGTCATGGTTATAAAAGGTTGAACAAAAATCTGGTGCCCACCTGGCACCTTCTTTTTTGAAAGCTTCCCAGGTGGTTCTGAGGTGCAGAAGGCGGAGACCCACCGGCCTAGACTAGCCTCCTCGGAGGTGGAAGCTGGAGGGGGAGCTGCGCGGGGTGTGTGGTTTGTGGAAGGATGGAGCCTGGCTCTGGCTGGGGAGTGAATGCAGGCTTGTGTTTAAGTTAAACTGAGATGTTCTGGGCACAGATGGATGGATGTTTCACGACTACTCACTGAACTCACTCTTTGGATGATCTAATCACCTGTTCATTCGGGTCATATCAGGTAGGATGGCTTTCTCTGGGTATTTTAAATGCTAACAGTTTGTGAGGCCGTCACAGGAGGGCAGCATCAGGAGTCGCCGTCTTGTGACAGCAGCGCCATGGAAAACACCCCAGATTCTGGGGACGCAGCCCAGGTGCATCTTGCGGGTGGGTTAGGACTCAGGGAGAGTCGCCTGTGGCCTTGGCAGACACAACCCGCAGGCAAGGGGCTGGGGCTGCGCTGTTTCAACCTGCCCAGGGGGGCGAGGCCCCCAGAGGACTGGCAGATTAGAGGGTTACGATCCTGGCAGAACCTTCTGCTCTGTGCGGCAGCCTGACCTCAGTGAGACTGAATCTGCAGTCAGCTCATCTCTAGTGGACGGGATTTCTTGCTTTGTTGCTACCGCAGCTCACAAAGCTCCCTCTGCCCACTTTTCTGTCTGAGGGCCCCGAGAGCATGCTCGCTGACAGGATCCCCCCACTGGGTCTGTAGCAGACCCGCTGGCCCCTTCACTTCAGCGAATCCTTACAGGGCGAACAAAAGCCAATGGATGGGCGAGTGCTTCTGGACGCTACTGCTAGACTGACCCACACGTGGACTGCCTCAGGTGAAAGGAAAGTGCAATTGGGCTCAGAAAATACCCACCCGCACCCGGATCTTGGTTTCTAATACCACTCACTCTCCAATAAAAGGAACCAGGGCTCCCGGGAGAAACGGCTGCTTCTAGGGCTGGGGCAGGGCAAATACTCCAGCCCCAGAAAATAAGGAAACACTCAAAAACAAAAGGACAGGTGCATGTCATAGGGACATGGGGCCAACCGAAAGAGCTCCCAAGAGGCAAAGCTGGGACAATTTGAAAACAAAGTAAAGAAGCACTGGATTACAATGCAACGTGAAAATTAACACGCATGAGTATACACTACTATAAGTGAATGATTTATAATAACGAAGTAAACGAGGGAGAAGAGACAAATCTTCCTTACAGAAGAATTCCCATCTATGTAGATTCCCCTCCTCCCCCGAGTGTGGGCTGGACTCAGTGACTCCCTTACAGAGATCAGAGAAGGGGGAAGGTGTGACTCGACACTGGGGAGACCTGGCAGACAACCCTTGACCAAGTGGCCAAAGTCAACACCAGAGACGAATCATGTGACATGAGGTGATGAGAGGGCACTTTACTCCGTGGTCTTCTTTCCAAAACTCATCAGTGTCATCCTGAGAAGGACATGGGACAAACCCAACCTGAGGGATGTTCTACAAAGTACCTGCCCAGTCCTCCTCGCAATTGTTAAGGTCAAGAAAGACAAGGATTTCCGAGAAGCTGTCACAGCCCAGGGGAGCCTAAGGAGATGTGAGACCAAACGTCATGTGGGATCTCAGACCGGTCCGGGAACAGGAAAGGACATGCAGGGAACAAAAACTGGTGAGATCTGAATAAACTGAGTTCAGTCTGCAGCAGTGTACAATGTTGGTTTCTTATGTGACAATTGTCCCACAGTGACGGATGAGGTTAACAACAGGGAACGCTGTACTAAACTCCCAGCTTTTCTGGAAATCTAAAACTATTTCAAAATAAAAAGTGCGTTATAGTGCCACACAACAGCGTTACTGTGTGTGGGGTCTGCACAGGCGCCCCCCCCTTACCGTAGCCTTGCTGCTGCCCGGGGTAGCTCTGCTGGTTGGGGTACTGCTGCTGGGAGTAGGTCTGCTGCTGGGCCGCGCCCTGCTGGTACCCCGCCTGCTGCTGGCTGTACTGGGAATTTCCTGCAGAGGAAGGAGACACAAGCTCATTTCCAGAGCGAAGGGCAGCACGTCTGTCACACAGGACGTGGGTAACGTTGGGATCCTTGACTGAGTCATTGCTTCTGTACCTTTCCTTTTTCACAATTCAAGTATTTTGTATACTTTCTCTTATTTTATAAAAATACAAATATACAACCAGAATGAAACAGTCAATACAATTAAGACAAAGACTAATACCAGTGTTCTAAGTTGAACTTGTCCCCCAAATAGATATGTTGAAGTCCTAACCCCAAGCACCTGTGCATGCGGCCTTATTCAGAAACAAGGTCTCTGCAGACATCATTAGTTAAGAGGAGGTCGTACTGGATCAGGGTGGGCCCTAGTCCAATGACTGGTGCGCTTATAAGAAGACAGAAATTTGGACACAGACACAGGGAGGCCGGGTGACGACAGAGACAGAGATTGGAGTGAGGTGTCTATAAGCCAAGGACACCAAGGGTTGCGGGAGCCACCAGAAGCTGGGGGAGAGGCCTGGGAGTGATCCTCCCTTAGAGCCCCAGAAGGAACCGACCCTGCCGACCTTTGATTTTGGACCTCTGGCCCCCAGAACTGACAAAATGAGTCTCTGTTGTTCCACGCCTCCCAGTCGGTGGCTCTTGTTACGACAGCCCTGGGAGAGCAACATAGCCGCTGAGCGCCAAAGCCAATGACTCCGAAGTGCGCGCATTCAAGCGGCTGGTTCTCTGTGGCTTCGGTAGTGAAGGAAAAGAACAAAGTACAAGAACATGCACAGACAGCTGCAAACGCTTCACTGAAAGCTGAGGCCAACAAGCACAGAGGAAATGGAGAAATTCCTAACGTTTTGGACTGAGAATCGGTACAGATTCATCACACTTCTGTCTGTTTTTACACACACACACACACCTCTTGGGAGTTTACTCCTACGAGGTTATTTCAGGGATACTCTAATAGGTCAATCACCAGGAAATATCTTCTCACGGATAAGGAAACACTCAGCTGCGACGTCTAGAACGTTACGACGAGTCCCAAGCAGGTTACACAAAGTATCTCGCTCGCTTCCTCGACGCCTAGAGGCACTGCCACAGCCCCATTTACAGAGGGGGAGACCGAGGTGCACGGCCAGGAAGTGTGGGAGTCAGGATTCAAACCCAGGGAGCCGGTGGCCCTGGAGCTGGGCAGAGGGCCTCCAGGCTGGGGAGATGAGACGTGGAGCAAGGCACTCGAGTCCTGTCAGTGACGTGCATGGAGACACTGAGGTGATGACAGGGGAGGCCACGGGCTCCGAGAGCAACAGCTACCAGGACCCTCCTCGCACTCAGATCAGAGCTCCTAAGAGACAGTTCACTCTAAGATCATGTCTTCCCACAGTTCAAAGGGAGCCCAGAAGTTTCGGGATGACTTCATTTTATTGGCAAACGTGCAAGCCAGGGTTCGTGGTTCCAGTTCAGACCCGTAATGGGTTTTTCCTTTGACTTTATGAAACTAGTGCCACAAAGCATTTTAAAAAAAAGGCAGATATTTACCTACATGTTGTTGTTTATCTATATCGTGGTAAATCCCAAGAGACATTTTACATTCACTTTATTTTTGTCAGAGAAAATGCCTTAATTCTTATTTTCAAAAATCTAACTCGCCAGCACCCATGCTAAAAGCCCCATTTTGGAAGAAAGCATACGGTAAGAAAAACAATTTAGGAGAGAAATAAGTGTATTACCAAATAACTACCAGGAGTTAAGAGGGGGTGTTAACCATTTAGAAATCTTCCTACAAAGTCTTCCTCACGTAGGTTCCAGGGGATATGCCACTTTAGCTTCAGCATGGACGTTAAATTCCATTCACGGTTTCAAAACACCTTTATAAAAAGACCAATTTCAGTCTACTTTCATTGTGTTCCTTTGAATAGGGCTTTGCTCTTCAAACAAAGTGCACGGCCTTTAATTTGCAATTGTTGGGTCCTGACTCTGCACAAGACTTGAAGCTCCAGCCGGAGGAAGAGGAGCTGGAGGGCCGATGGGGCCCAGGAGCGTTTATTCCTCTGCAGCACCGGACAGCAGGTAAACGGCTCGGCCCCAAAAGGAGAACTGTGGTTTTGTGTTTACCAAAACATGTCCCGGAAATAAGAAAGCAGAGGCACAATAATCAGAGGCCAGATTATGAGAACTGGCATCCGGAGAATCCAATTTCTACTTTATTTTTCTGGTTGTAAATAACCTTCCTTTTCCAGGAGCTGTAAAACGTAATTATTTAAAAATTAGATCCTGGTAACATTTTTTAAAATAACAGCTTTCCTGAGAGCTAGTTCACACTGGAAAGGCTTAAAGCCCCGCTGTGGAAAGTCAGTTTGCAGATACCAAGAACGAGGCAGGAACACGTGCTCTGACTCCAGGGTGCAGTCTTCGCCAGGGTGGCCTCTGGAAACCTGCTGGTCTTTCCAGTTACTCACCATCTAAGGAAACACCCCCACTCTGACTGCCATTCCTTCCTTCCGACCCACCGGGCCGGTTCCTGCACCGAGGACGCAGATGAGGCGGCGGGGGGTGGAGACGGCGCACTGTTCTTACCTCACCCCGAGAAAGCAGTCCAGGACGTGGTGGTTTCTCCAGGGTTTCAGGTTTTTTCGGTCAGGCTGCATATTCTCATGTTTTATGGCCCCTTTTACTCCTTGTGTGACAAGAGTTAAAGGAGCTAATTCACATGCACTGGCTGGCTGTGACCTGGCACACAGCAGGTGTGCAATCAATGTCAGCGGGATGCCTCTGAGAACAGACCTCAGCTCTCACACACTCAGAAAATCCTGCGTTCCACCAGGTCGAATTCCAGAGCAAAGGGGCCTGTTTTGACAACCCTGGAAAGAAAGAGGCAGAGCTTCCACGGGAAGAGGCTGAGTGAGTCTCAGGAGGATTTCTGGGAACCAGCAGAGTGGGAGAGCCTGGACTCGGCTCTCCGGAAGAGCAAGGAAAGGCGATGGGGCGGATGGCAGGGCCTTCCCTCCACTTCTGGTAAATACAACTGTTTTTATCCTTTTCATTTCTTTTCATCTATCTCTTGAAGAGTCTTCCAACATTCTGACGTGGCTGTGAAAGAAGAAACTATTTGTGAAAGAAGGGGCCGACGTCTGTGCTGGTAAATGAGCTCTGCTTATTTAAATGTGGTTGGAAAACTGCCATGAGGGACAAGCAAACAATGGACTCACTGACGTGGTCTAGCGAAACTACAGCGGTCAGAGCAAGGAGGCGCCTCAGGACACTAGGAGGCCTTCTGCTGTTCTCAACATCCAGCCACAGGCAGGAGCACCGGTCACCACCGGGTGAAACCCTGAGAAACGCCCAAGACAACGGCGCTGCAGCCACTGGACTTGGGGTGTGGACGGGTCTAGCGGCCACAGGGTTGGGTGGCTCTTTGATTTTAAATGACAGCCAATAACGTTTAATACTTTTAGATTTAACTTCTGAGTGGGCAGATACATTCATGTGGTTCAGAAACGTAAAAATAAGCCCACTTTCGAGAGGTCCGGGGAAGAAGCTACCTCCATCCCCGCCCGGACTGCCTGTCCCAGCCCCAGCCCCCACCCATGGCCACTTCTATGGGTGTCCAGTGTATTTTTCCAGAGGTTGTTTATGGTGTGTGTGCGTGCAAATGTGAGCGTATGGTCTTGGTTTCCCTTTGTTTTTACACAGAAGGTGGCACCCCAGACACCCTGGTCCTCCGCACCTGGCCTCAGCACTTGGCATGACCCTGGAGGCTCTTTTAACGGCCTCCAGGGAGCACCGCTTCTTTTAACGGCTACAGTGCACCTCTGGATCTGTCACGGTGCACACTGGCTCTGTCCAGTCTTTGCTACTGTAGACCTCACAGTGATGAAATGCAACAGGACTTCAAGGCTTCCGTGGAACGATCCACAGGGGCCCAGATGGCAACTGGTGTCCCTGGTTCTGTTGGCCCGGTGTCCCCGTGTCCCCCTGGCTCGGTCGGCTGTGCCCCTGACCCTTTTCTGGCACTGGTCTTCTGTACGTTAGCACCCTCTCATTTGACGGGACCCAAAAGGGCTCCTGCCAGATGCCACCCCATTAACAAGCCCAGGACCGGCCACCTGTGCCCCACAAGGTTCCTCATCCCACTCTGGGACAAATCTAATCACTGGGAAGTTCTTTATGGTGGCTTCAATCCACCTCCTTATCTCTTCCACTCACCAACCCCATCTTCATGGGGCCACAGGCCACTTATATGGCCCCCCAGTCTTCTCAAAGCAGAACACCCTCTGCCACTCACCCCATACAAGACCTGGCAACGCCCCCGGCTGTGGGATGACCTGTACCCTGTAACACACGCATGTGCAGTCCCACAGGGGGATCAATTAACAAGAACATGGAACAAAACGATTCCAGATCCAGGAGGAAATGTGCCATCGGCCACATTTGCCTTAAAAAGAGTTACTAAATGTTTTAGCCAACTTCTCATCAATTGTGGAAGGCAAAAATATGTAACCCAAAATGAGGGTACGAAAATGTGCACTTCAAACTTCAAAAGGCCGAGCAGCGTGTCCCGAGCTCGTCCTGGGGGGTCCTTCCTGCCGGACGGCTCTCTCCTATGAGGACTCGCGCCTGCACAGAGCAGCGCTGGCGGGAGCAGGGCCCCTCCCATTCAGAAGGCTGCCCGGCAACCCCGGAGGTGGATGGGGAGCAGGGCTGGCGGAGGACCCCACGTGGCCCTATGTGCTGGCCCTGCGGTGGCTTATCTCTCCACGGCAGGTTGAGACCCAGCAGCTCAAACATTGGCCAAACTCTAATTTTTACCCATCCAGCTGTTTTTAAAGTGGACCACACAAGCCATGTGTTAGCCACTCAGAGCCCACCTGCTTGTGTGTACCTGGTGAAACCTCACCGGCAGCTGTGACCTACTGACCAGGAAAGGCCCGGCAGTTGTAAGGCCTTGGACTTGGAGCCGTGCTGCTGGGCGACACCCCCTGGACACGTGAGCCCCTCTCCCTTGGACATCCCTCTGGATGGTGGTCCTGGCGGTACCTCGCTCTGCACGGTCCCCCATTGTGAAGGGCTCCCCTCTCATACAACCAGTCCGAGCAGCGCCCGATGAAGCTGGTCGGGCGTTGCTGCCTCTCGTGGGCACATCCGTTCTCCTGATCAGCCCCTAATCCTTCCAACGTCCCACATGCGCGCTACTGACACCAGCAGGCACCAGGGCCCGCAGACACCAGCAGAGTCAAGAGCCCGAGAAGCTGCCGGACTTATTCTCAAGAAATGTCCAACGTGATGGCAGGTGATGCACACAGAGATTTCCTGCTGATGCCCGTTTTTAACAGTGAAAATAAGCCTGGGTTCGACTCGAGGAGGACAGTCCTGAGGTGACTGTAAACAGTGCCCTCTGGACCTGGGGGAGGGCCCAGGTGTTCACAGGCGGGATTACAGGTGAGCTCACTGTGGTCACAACAAAAGGCAAGGTGGATGGCAGCACAGACGACTGCCCAACTGGTGGAGACAAGGCAGGACGCGGATTAGCTATTCCTGAAGAGAAGCCAACACTTCAGTTTGTAGAAATGACAGGAACATCAAGTTGCTGGTAAATAATTTCACTTTGAGGTGGCTGGGACATTTCAGTTCCCTCGCTCTATGTCCCTCATTAGGTCTCTAATCCATGAGTTTGGAACTGATGGTCTCTGACTGAGGCGGCTCCAAGACCAGTTCACCAGCTCCGCAGCTGGGCCAGATGGTGGAGTTTGTCCCTGTGACCCCAAGACGGTGAGTCAAACCCTCTCCTGCTTCACGAACACACAAGGCAAGTGGGGACCCACTGCCCAGCCTGCATTTCCAGAAGTAAACAGTTTCATAAAACGCTGTGCCACCTGGTCTACGTGTGACTCTAATGCCCGTCAGACGGCGAGCACAGTTACAGTTAAGGTGGGCGCTCCGCCCCCCAGGCAGCCACGTGTGGAGTTTATGCTCCGGAGCAGCTGTGCGGCCCCAGTTCCTTACCGCCCTCATAGTAGTGCTGCGTGGACTCCTCAAACGACCGGTCGTAGCTCTGCTCCGTGTAGGATGACTGCTGGTAGGCGTAATCGCCGTGTCCTGCGAGCAAGCGGAGATGACCTGCGGTCAGTGGAAGCCCCTGACCACCCAGATCCCGCGGAGAGACAGCTGTGAGCTGACCGGGCAAGGCCGTCGGGTCAGGAGAGAGCCCAGAGCTGGGCGCTAGGCCCGTGGAGGAGCTGCTGACCGTCTCCCGGCCTCGGTTTTCCTACTTTAAAATGCAGACAGCCACTGCTTCATGGGGTGAGCACAAGGATTAAGTGATGGTTAATAGAGGACAGAGCACATTCAGTGCTCGATATGCAACGAGCACCAGTGGCCATTAGCTGTCAATGTCGCTGCACAATTGCCATCCTGCTGCCTGCTCCTGGGAGTACCCCACGTGACGGGAGCACACGACCCATCAGGAGGCCTTGTCACAGTTATGTGGTGGGGGCATGGCTTGCCCTGCACGGGTCTCGGCCACCTCCCTACGCCTGCACCCGACTTATCCTCACTCACACTGGACTCCTGCCTGGCTGTCCTTCTCCTCCTCAAATCCCACCCCTCCTCTATGACCACTTTAAATGCCACCTCCACAAACCTCGGGGCTATTTAAAGACGGTGGTGGTGGTGGTGGTGGTGGTGGTTGCACACAATGTGAATGTGCTTAATGAAAGGTGACAATTCAAAGGCAAATAACCTGCAGAGATTACAGCGGAGCGGCTGGGAGGTGAGCGTTACAAGACAGGAACAGCAAGGTCAGGTCTGTCCCTCGCTGGAGGCATTTCACAAGGAAGCTGGCGTCCATCTTTTCAAACATTTATATCATCTATGCAGGGGACCGCGCATCCCAGCTTCAAACCCCTGCTGCCTCTCGGGAAGGGAGACGAGGAGCCCCGAGGAGGCGACTGGCCTTGTGTGCCGGAAGCTTCTCTTGGCAGAGACCAGCCCTCGTCCCCACCCCCAGCTGCGCTCAGGCAAGGGGGCTGTGGGTGCCTTGCTGGCGGACATCGGGGCAACAGCTCTGAACTGGGAGGGCCCTCACCGTCAGGGTAGTACTGCTGGCCCATGGGCTCCGCGGCGGCCTGGCTGTGGCCGTACTGCTCGCCATAGTACTCCTCCTGGCCCAGATACTGCTGGGACGAGCCTGAGGGCGACAGCGAGGGCGTTAGCTCAGGACCTGAGCCGTTCCTGAGTTAGGTCAGGACCCCAACCGGAGAACCTCCTCAATGGGCGTCAACTCGGACACCCCTCGTGCCTCCCCGGGGACAGGGACATGCCCCCCACGTCCAGCCCCTGGACTTTGTACTTACCCCGCCCCCGTCCCAGGCCCTGCACCCAACTCCCCCCCCAGTGGGCTTGAGCCTCAGCCCCTGCGGGAACGGCGCTGGCTTTCATCCTTCAACACTTCGTGAGCCCCTCGCTGGCTCCAGACCCCCAAAGTCCTTGCTCAATACGGACCAGTGTGTGAAGCCTCGTGCTCTCCAGTTCCCGGTGGGGAAGCACACAGACCAAGGGAGGCGTAGACGTTACCTTGCTGGGAGGGTCGGTAGGGCGCCATGGGCCGCTGCCCCATCATGCTGCTCCCCTGCCCGCTCTGGCCCATCATGGCAATGGACGACTGGCCCTGGTAGTGCTGGCTCCCGCCCTGCGCCGAGTTGTAGTGGGACGAGGCTGCCTGCTGGTGCATCATGGACACTGGGCGATATGACAAACTCTGAATAACCCCGAGAAGCTCCCGGCGTGGGCATCCTCACCCCAGACCCCAACCGCGCCCCTGTCCCAGGCTGAGCCGTCACTGTTCTCCTGCGGCTCCCCCATGAGATTGTCCCCTCGACTCCGTGTCACATGTTCTACCAGCAAACCTTTGTGCTAACTCTTTAAAAATGTGCGACAATCGGAACAAGCCGGCAAGCACCGCGAGGCCGGGAGCGTGCACAGGAACTTGAGCCCTTCCTTCCCCGTCCCTAACCCCCCAGGCTGTCCCTAGAGGAGCCAGCTACCCTCGCCCACCCCGCGACTCGGGCTCAGGGGGGTGGTCCCCTACTCCCTGACCTGTCACTCATGTCACCCCTGCTCGGAACCCTCTAGAGCCGTGCTGTCCAACAGGGTGGGATGTGAGCCACGTCAGGAAAGTAAAAAGAAACAGGTGAAGCCTACTTTAGTAATATATTTTATTTGACTCAATATATCCAAAATATCATTTTCAATATGAAATTAATATTAAAAAATACTAAGAAGATACTTCACATCCTCTTTTCCTGTTCTAAGCCTTTGGAATCCAGTGTGTCTGACACTCATGGGACATCTCAAGGCGGACTGATGCGGCCCAAGTGCCCGAGGCCCAGTGGCCACCGCAGTGGAGAGCCCAGCTCTCAGGGCTCCCGCTGGCCCCAGAGAAAATCCTGGCCCGTCGCCTGCTGTGTGTGGTCCTTCACCCTACCACTTCTGTGCCTCTGGCCACGCTGTCCCTCCTACCTGTGTGAGCCTAATCCTGTCCTCTGGCAGGACGTGTGCCGCCCCTCCTCAGAGCCTTCTTGAAGCTGCCATGGGGAGCAGTGCAGCCCCCCCAAAGCCGGGCCCTGCCCCTCAGGACACTCCTGGAGGAGGGCAGCTCTCGGGACCCGTCCTCTCCTCCCTCCAGCACAGCCCAGTGCCCAGGAGGAGGGCGGCCCTCAGGACCACGCGCACAGCCTGCACACATCTCAGAGGGGCCCAGGGGCAGGTGCATGCCCAGGCCTGGTTGGGCGGGGGCGTCACAGGGCCCAGCGGGGTGGTACCTGGGTTGGACTGCATGTTGATGTTGGCCCGAGACACGTAGTTGCCGATGGCACCTTGCCCCTGCAGGGGCACACTCTGCGAGGCGGGTCCCGAGTGGCTGTAGCCAGGCCCCGTGCCGTGGCCGCTGCCAGACATGCTCATGGAGGTGGTGGGCAGCGTGCTCTGTGCCGTCTGCTGCATGGACACGTGGTTCGGACCTGCCGGGAGGGATGGGGTGGGGGGGCCTTAAGCCCATCTAAAACCACCTGTGACAGCAGAGCCGCTGAAACAGCAGGAAACACCCCGAGTTTCCTGCAAGTGATTGTGGGGAGGGAGGCTGACCATGGTCAATACTGCTATGAATGAATTAAACAGCTGAGTGATTAATCAAGAAATAAACAGACGTGCTGACAAAGTAGAAGGTGAGTTGTGTATTCATTGTTACATTGTTATTAATAGTTCCCAATAACTATTAATAATTCTCACCCAAAGACAGGAGCATTTTCCCTCTTGTTAGAAGATCCACATGGAACCCCACCCTTGATCTGAAGTGGCCATATTTAGTGTCAAAGCAGAGCAGAGATCTGGAACGAGGCCGTTATTCCCTCTGCACGTTACCCTCTGCGCATGTGTGCCTGGGCACAGCAGCCAACCTGGAGCCAGGCCCCCTGGAAGGAGAGGGGCCTCCCATGCTCAGCCCTGTGGGGCGTGGGGTACCCCACGGGGGCAGCCGTCTACCTAGGAGCCTGCGTCATTGCCAGGAACCAACCCCAAACCCAAAGCCCAGCCCAGAAGTGCTCAGGGCCACTCACCATTGCCAATCTGGCCCTGCATGAGGGAGGACGGGGGCAGGCCTGTGCCGATGGCGTCGCTGAGGCTGCTCTGGGAGTGCAGGCTCTGGCCGGAGCTGCTCTGGGACAGTGCTCCGGGGCCCAGGTTCATGTTCTGGGTTGGCGGCTGCAGGCAACAGCAAGGTTACAGGGAGTATGGTTGACACAGAGAACGACACCAGAAGCCACTCCCGGGATCTGCAGTCCATGAGATTTCCAGCTACATCTCATGGCCACCTGGCAAATGTCTATAACCAACCGCTGCTCTCACCCGCAGCAGGTGACCACGGGGTACCAGGCCCAAGCATCTCAGGCCAAGATGCAGATGATACGCCAAGTGTTCTGTGTAAACGTTCAGAACTTAAACGAGTACCAAGCTTATCATGACACACTGGGAGGTTCAAAGCTGGGTCCCCCTTTCCTGGGATTCAGGGAACCACTTCACCGGCCCAGGTGGCTGCACCCACCTCGTTGTTCCACACTCCTCCCTGCCCCTCTCAGACTCAGCTGGCCAGGCGTCTCTGTGTCCCTCAGCCCCTCAAGCCACAGGGCCTTTGCACAGGCTGTCCTGTGCCTCAGCACCGCATTCCCAGGCGCTCCTCCTGTGCATGTCCTTTCCCTCCCCTCCTCTCCACACCCACGCCCACCCCTGATCACAAGACGGAGCAGGGAGATGGGGTTTGCAAGTGGCCTCCCTGCACCCTCATCTCCCAAATCCGAGGCCAAACAGCAGCTCCGAGGGTCTGGACACAGACGCTGTCTACACCTGGCCAAGAAAATGAACTTTCCAGCAGGATCTGCTGGTATCTCCAGGGTGAAGAACCCAATTCGATAGGCCAATCAAAGTTGGTTTAACATTTTTACTAGCAAAAGACATCCTGGTGTTCATGATGGGGACTAGGGCATCGGGAGGTAAGCCTTCCCCACATCACGTGAGTCCTGGAACCTCGTCACCCAGCACGGTCAACAGGGCTGGTCCTTCCTGAGGCTGTGCCCTCCCCTCCCTCAAAGGAGGCCCGAGGCAGCCGCCCCTGGATCTTGCCTTTGCAGCAATAATTTATTTGAGGAAAACGCGTTTTAAAAAGTCAAACAGGAGGGCCGGCCCCGTGGCTTAGTGGTTGGGTGCGCGCGCTCCGCTACTGGCAGCCTGGGTTCGGATCCCGGGCGCGCACCGACGAGCCACTTCTACGGCCATGCTGAGGCTACGTCCTACATACAGCAGCAACTAGAAGGATGTGCAGCTATGACATACAACTATCTACTGGGGCTTTGGGGGGAAAAAAAAATTATAAAAAAAAAAAAGTTTAAAAAGTCAAACAGGAAATAAGACATTTATATTAATATTTGAAGTGTTTACTGCACTGGGCAGTTTTTTTTTTTTTTTTTTGTGAGGAAGATCAGCCCTGAGCTAACATCCATGCTAATCCTCCTCTTTTTGCTGAGGAAGACCGGCTCTGAGCTAACATCTATTGCCAATCCTTCTCCTTTTTTTCTCCCCAAAGCCCCAGTAGATAGTTGTATGTCATAGTTGCACATCCTTCTAGTTGCTGTATGTGGGACGCGGCCTCAGCATGGCCAGAGAAGCGGTGCGTCAGTGCGCGCCCGGGATCCAAACCCGGGCCGCCAGCAGTGGAGCGCGCGCACTCAACCGCTAAGCCACGGGCCGGCCCCACTGGGCAGTTTTTTTAAGTTTTGTTGATGAACCACGGCAGCGCAAGATCGTGTGTCATAATTTTTAAATCGCTCAGAAGGGCTCACAGTGAAAAGCAAGGAACCCCCATGCCTCTTCCCGTTGTCCCCAGATCTGCGTCCCACCATTCCTAGGTTTGCTTCCTCTGGGGTCACTCACCTCCCTTTGCTAAAGACGCCGATGGCACCACTCTGGCCAGTCCACTTCAGACACGTCCAACTGACCTCCCATGTGACGGGAGGACCCACCCCGCCCCGGTCTCACGCTCCTGCCTGTCGCCTTGGGGCCTCCAGGGAACACGCCCAGATCTCTGCTCCCCACGCTGGCAGCTGGGGCCGTGCGTGACTATGCTGGGCAACAGTGAGGAGCCCCCGTCCCCATCTGCAGACACTCACAGCGGGGAGCAGGGACTGCATGTTCTGGTTGGAGTCCGCGATCGTGGCCAGGTAGACCAGGTTCCGGTGCAGGATCTGCTGGTACCTGCAGGCGAGGGGTGCACCGTGAGGCGGAGGGGCCCGCGGGCCGATCCAAGGCAGAAGTAGTTTATCCTGGACAGCCTCACCCTGCAGCCAAGCCCCGGGGACAGTGCAGGCGGCAAAGCGCTCTGCAGGCCGGGACGGGGCTAGGGGGGCAGTGGGATCCCATCCCACCACACAATGCCGGAAAGACCCTGAGGCAGTGGCCAAGGGGGAGGCGCCAGCCCGTCTGTTCAGAGGGTGGAGGTGGTGGGTGGGTCACGCAGGAGGGAATGCCAGGGGACAAGCCCTCCTCTGGCTGACCCTGACACCAGGCTAACCGGATACCCCAGCCCCCTGAAGAGGTGCTCAGAGGGCACAGGGAAACTCAGTTCAACAGAGGAGCGCCTCCGGGCGGGTGTGGCAGCCACCCTGTGCACCTGCTGTGTGTCCAGCCCTGGGGGGTCCTATCTGGACAGATAGGACAGGAGGTCCTATCTGGAGGAGCTCTCTGTCCTCTGAGGCATCCACCAGGTGCAGCTGGCCTGGGCCTCCCCCAGCAGCCTCTCCTCCCACACTTCCACTGCCCTCCAAACCTTCCCACCTCGCCTTGGGGAGTGACCTGGGGGAATGAGGCCACCCTCCGAGGACTGACTCTTAGTAGCTTAGATGACCTCTGCCAGACTCGCTGAGGCCACTCAACGCCCCAAGGGGAAGTTGGGAGGGGCCGGCAGGGCGGGGGCGCGGCCACTTACTGCGTGCACTCGGCGGTCTTGCCCTTGCTCTGGTAGTCCAGGATGCACTGGATCAGGTGATGGTTCTCGTCCAGCATCTGAAGGAGAAGTGGACGTGAGCGCGGGAACACACATGCGTCGGGTGCCCCGCAGGGGGCTAGAGGGCGCCGGCTGGAGTTGCTGGTTAGATGTGTGACGGTACCTGTCATGGGTGTGCAGGTGTTCTTTGTACAAACTGTCACTCTTACATGTAACCTCAGCAAGTGGGACCAGGCACTTTCCACATCCCTGTGGGCCAGGGTGAATCCCCCCAACCCCGCAGGTAGCCCCCAGCCTCTCTCACCCTGCAGATGAAAACCCACAGCCCGCAGGACCCCCATTTTCTGGGCCCTTGACCACGATGCATCTGTCCAGCTTGGGGGGCCAAAGTTCACAGCAGGGATTCCAGGACCCCGAGCCTGGGTCTGGAGGGGGTAAGATCCGCAATCACAGCCGCACTGGGCGGGCACTTCTGGGGGAGGCAGCTCGCATCCCTGCAGAGCATCACGAAGACCTACAAGAGCCATCTTTTCAGGATGGCCACCTGGGGGGCAGTGCCTGAGATGGCTGGGGGAGATGCAGGAGGAGGAGACGGAAGAAGCGGGAGAGGGAGGAAGGCCTAATGGGAGTGTGGGAGGCGCCGGCCATGAGAGCTGCAGCAGAGGCTGCAGTGGCACAGAGGGCAAGACCAGGTCCGGTTAGCACGGGATGGCCAGAGGGGCACAGAGTGAAGCGGCCAGCTTATTCATCGTCTGTTCATGCAGCCAGCCTCCCGCTCTGGAGGGAGGGGCAGAACTGAGCCCACCGCAAATGCTGCTTTCCATGAAAAGGCCTTTCCTCAGAAACTTTCGTCAAACGAAAAATCTGTGCTTTTCATCTCCACCAAATTGTGCCCCGTCATTTTGGCCCAGAGGTTCCTCCGGGTGGGCTCAGCTCTGCAGGCCTCTGAGCAGGCGGAGGGGCCCACCTGCCTGCCACCGTGCGGGTAACCCCACACACTGTCCTGGGGGCCCATAACTGCACTCTCACCTCGAGGCCCTGCTCCTTCAGAATCCCGGGCCAAAACCCGCCCACAGAGGGGAGACCAAGGCACAGAGGCCGAGTCCACCCCAAGCCCTACAGAGCGACCGCCCTGGCTCAGCTTCTCCCTCCGCCCTCGGCCTCCATGACTTCAGGGTTTGCTTCTCTTGCTCAGTTTTTCACGTTAGAGCTTCCTCCTCTCTATGCTTTGCCGTTTCTCTCCACTGAGGAGATGACGCCCCAAGTTCAGCAATTCCCACCCTGGCCAAGGAGCTGGCCTGAGACAGGGAAACCACCAGGGGGCGCTGAGGGCCAGGAATTGCCCACGGAGCTCACCTGGGGGCATGTGAGGGGCAATTAAACACAGGAGGATGGGGCATTCCGGCCATTCGCACATCAAGACTCTTTCTCCAGATGAAAGGAAAAACGACTTTTCTTTTTCTTTTTTTAAAATATTTTATTTATTTATTTATTTTTGCGGGGAAGATCAGCTCTGCGCTAACATCCATGCCGATCCTCCTCTTTTTGCTGAGGAAGACTGGCCCTGGGCTAACATTCAAGCTGATCTTCCTCCACTTTATATGGGAAGCCGCCACAGCATGGCCTGACAAGTGGTGCATCGGGGTGCGCCCTGGATCCGAACCCGGGCTGCCAGCAGTGGAGCACACACACTAACCACTATGCCACAGGGCCGGCCCCAGAAACGACTTTTCTTAAGAAAGGAAAACAACTGCGAAAGACCGTCTTCCTGTCCCTCCGAGAGCCACCCTTATATAAGGCTTCACAGCTTCAACTCGTGCACTCGTAATTCCGTGGCAAGAATTCTCTCCCAAGGACACACGCTGCATACTAAAACGTTTTATGCACAGATGTCCATCTCAGTATCATTGATAACAGCTCAAGAAAGGGGGAAGCAAGCTAACCCTGATGGCCTAGTTGTTAAAGTTCTGTGTGCTCTGACTCAGCAGCCCAGGTTCAGTTCCCGGCACAGAACCACACACTCATCTGTCAGTAGCTGTGCTGTGGCGGCGGCTCACATACAACTAGAAGGACTTACAACTACAATATACAACTATGTACTGGGGCTCTGGGGAGAAAAAAAAAGACAGAGGAAGATTGGCAACAGATGTTAGCTCAGGGCAAATCTTTCCCAGCAAATAAAAGGGGGGTGGTGCTAAATGGTCAATGACGGGATTACTTAAGCAAATTACGGTGTAACTATACAATGAGATGTCAGCCAGCTGCTACAAATGTTTTTGTAGTGTTTATAAGCATGAGAAAATGTTATACTGTTAGGATGGTTTTTTTTTAGCAAGAAGGGTACAGAATACTATCTCAGTTAAGTTAAAAACACTCAGACAAAAGGCCAGGACCCATCAGGTGAAAGATGGTGGACAGGATGTCCACTGTGCTCTGAGCCCTTGCAGGCCCATCTGGTGTGTGAGTGATGAAGAAGGGAACCGTTCATAAGGACAAAGAGAACAGGGCTGAGGGAGTAGTGCCAGCAGCAGCATTCTAGAAGTGGAAAGCAAATGGATGAGCGAGAACCGAATTAGCAGAACCCAGGAGGCTGGATGTGACACTGAGCCACACTCAGGAGCCCATAGGGTTCAGGAAGAGATCCCGGGCCTTCCCCACAGCTACCTGGCCGGGGACGAGGGGGTGGGGGGCGGCGCGGGGGAGAAGGGCAAGGCAGCTCCAGGGAAATGACCAGCCTCCAAGGAAAGTGCCAGGACACTGAAGGCAGAAGAGCACCTCCAGGTGAAGGCACAGATCAATCCGGCAGACTTTCCCCTGGTGCCCTAGTCCTAAACATGAGCACACGGCTGAGCCACACCAGCATTTGCGGAAAGCCTGTAATTGAGACAAACCAAAAGCAGCCACAGAGGCCAAAACCTGGAGGAGATGAAGACTATGCAAGAAGGAAACTTAAAAAACAAAAAGAAAGAAAACCACAACTATTATTAATATCCTCAAAAGATAAAAATTATCATATCCATAAAAAAAAGATGCTATTAAAAACAACAGAGATAGGGCCGGCCCTGTGGCTTAGCGGTTAAGTGCGTGCTCTCTGATGCTGGCGGCCCGGGTTCGGATCCCAGGCGCACACCGACGCACTGCTTCTCCGGCCACGCTGAGGCCGTGTCCCACGTACGGCAACTAGAAGGCTGTGCAACTATGACATACAGCTATCTACTGGGGCTTTGGGGGGAAAATAAATAAATAAATCTTTAAAAAAAAAAAAAAAACAGAGATAGAACAAAAAAGAGTTCTCGGATATTTAAAATATATTGACCAAAGCAAAAACAATCAACAGAAGTGTTGGAATACAAAGTTGAAGAAAATTCCTAGAAAGCACATCAGAAAGACCAAGGTAGAAAAAAGAAACGATAATGAAATTAAAAGAACGATCCAAGTGGCCAAAAACAATTCTTCCATGACTTCCAGAAAGATGGAAAACAGAGAGAGAAAATTATCCAAAAACATCGTTTAAGGGGTTTTGTCAGAGCTGAAGGAGGTGAGTTTCCAGGTTCTCTAAGCACCCAACTTGCCAAAAAACACCGGGGACAAAGAGAGATCCTAAAAATGATAGGATGAGAAACAATGGCACTTAGCTTCTCCACTCAGGCTAGTGGAGGAGCAATGACCCCAACATGAGGGAGACTTCCAGAGGAGAGATGACCTCATCCCAAGAGACTTCTGTAGGAGCAATGATCTGATGCTGAGGGAGACCTCCTGAGGAGAGATGACCTGATCCTAGGGAGATTTCTCGAGGAGAAATGATCTGATCCCTGGAGGAGACTTACTGAGGTGAGATGACCTGATCCCGAGGGAGATTTCTGTAGTAGTGATGACCTGATCCTGAGCAGAGACTTCCTGAGGAGAGATGACCTGATGCTGAGAGAAACTTTCTGAGGAGAGATGACCCAATCCTGAGGAAGATTTGCTGAGGAAAGATGACCAAATCACGAGGGAGACTTCCTGAGGAGAGATGCCCTGATCACAAGGAGAGACTTTCTTAGGAGAGATGACTTGATCTGAGGAGGACTACCTGAGGAGAGATGACCCAATCCTGAGGGAGACTTCCTGAGAGAGATGACCCAATCCTGAAGGAGACTTCCTGAGAGAGATGGCCTGATCCTGAGGGAGACTTCCTGAGGAGAGATGACTTGATCCTGAAGGAGACTTCCTGAGAAGAGATGACCTGATCCTGAGAGAGACTTCCAGAGGAGAGATGTCCTGATTTCAAGGGCGACTTCCTGAGGAGTGATGACCCAATCCTGAGGGGAAACTTCCTATGGAGCAATTACCTAATCCCAAGAGAGACTTCATTAAGAGAGATGACCCAATCCTGAGGGAGACTCTCTGTGGAGAAATGTCATGAAGCTGAGGGGAGACTTCCTGAGGAGAGATGTCCCAATCTTAAGGGAGACTTCCTGAAGAGAAATGACCTGATCCTGAGGGGAGACTTCCTGTGGAGCAATGATCTGATCCCGAGAGAGACTTCCGGAGGAGAGATGACCCAATCCTGAGGAAGACTTCCTGAGGAGAGATGACCTGATCCTCAGGGGAGACTTCTTGAGGAGATCCTGAGGGGAGACTTCCTGAGGAGAGACGACCAGATCCTAAGAGGAGACTGTTTGTGGAGCAATGACCTGATACTGAGGTAGACTTCTGCAGTAGCAATGACCCAATCCCAAGAGAGACTTCCAGAGGAGAGGAACCAATCCTGAGGGAAATTTCCTGAGGAAAGATGAAATGATCCTGAAGGGACACTTCCTGAGGAGAGATGACTTGATCCTGAGGGGAGACTTCCTGAGAAGAGATGACCCAATCTTGAGGAAGATTTCTTGAGGAGAGATGACTGGATCCCAAGGGAGACTTCCAGAGGAGACATGTCCCAATCTTAAGGAAGACTTCTTGGGGAGCAATGACCTGATCCTGAGGGGAGACTTTCTGAGAAGAGATGACCCAAACCTGAGGAAGACTTCTTGAGGAGAGATGAACTAATCCTGAGGGAGACTTCCTAAGGAGAGATGATCCGATCCTGAGGGAGACTTCTTGAGGAGAGATGTCTGATTCTGAGGGAGATTCTACAAGAGTGACAACCTAATCCAAGGGAGACTTCCTGAGGAGAAATGACCTGATCCCAAAGGAGACACCCTGAGAAGTGACAACCTGATCTTGAGGGAGACTTCTGTAGGAGCAATGATTCAATCTTGAGGGATACTTTCTGGGGAGAGATGACCTGATCCCAAGGAGACTTCCTGAGAGATGACCCCATCCTGAGAGAGGCTTCTGTGGTGGTGATGACTTGATCTTGAGGGGAGACTTCCTCAGGAGAGATGACCTGATCGCAAGGAGAGACTTCCTGAGGAGAGATGACCTGATGCTGAGGGAAACTTCCTGAAGAATGATGACCTGACCCTGATGGGAGACTTCTTAAAGAGAGACGACCCAATCCTGAGGGAGACTTCCAGAGGAGAAATGTCTCCATCTCAAGGGAGACTTCCTGAGTAGAGATGACCTGATCCCTAGGTGAGACTTCCTGAGGAGCAATGACTTGATCTTGAGGGGAGACTTCCAGAGGAGAGATGACCTGATCCTGAGGGAGATTTCTGTAGATGTGATGACTTGATCCTGAGGGAGACTTCCAGAGGAGAGATGACCTGATCCCCAGGGAGACTTTGTGAGGAGGGATGACTGATACCAAGGGAAGACTTTCTGAGGAGAGATAACCCAATCCTGAGGGAGACTTCCAGAGGAGAGCTGACTCAATCCTGAGGTAGACTTCCTGAGAACTGATGACGCAATCCTGAGGGGAGACTCTGTAGGAGCAATGACCTGATCCTGAAGTAGACTTCCTGAGGAGAGAGAATCTGATCCTGAGGGAGACTTCCCAAGGAATAATGACCTGATCCTGAGGGGAGTCTTCTGTAGGAGACATAACCCGATCCTGAGTGAGAGACTTCCTGAGTAGAGATGACCCAGTCCCGAAGGAGACACTCTGAGGAGCAATAACCTGATCTTGAGGGAGACTTGTCTCCTAAATTCTAGTCAGCCAAAACAAAGACCAAGTATGAGGGTAAAATGAACATACTTTCTGAACACAATTTAGGAAAATGCATCTGCCACCCAAATGACCCACACTCTTCAAAAATGTCAATGTCCTTTCTTCACAGAAATAGAAAAAAGAATACTAAAATTTATATGGGGCAACAAAAGACCCCGAATAGCTAAAGAAATCCTAAAGAAAAAGAACAAAGCAGGAGGCATCACAATTCCTGACTTCAAAACATACTACAAAGCAATAGTAATCAAAACAGCATGGTACTGGTACAAAAACAGACACACAGATCAATGGAACAGAATTGAAAGCCCAGAAATAAAACCACACATATACGGACAGCTAATTTTCGACAAAGGTGCTAAGAACATGCAATGGAGAAAGGAAAGTCTCTTCAATAAATGGTGTTGGGAAAACTGGACAGCCACATGCAAAAGAATGAAAGTGGACCATGTGCTATCACCATTCACAAAAATTAACTCAAAATGGATCAAAGACCTGAAGGTGAGACCTGAAACTATAAAACTCATAGAAGAAAATATAGGCAACACACTATTTGACATTGGTTTTAAAGGAATCTTTTCGGATGACATGCCTACCCAGACTAGGGAAACTAAAGAAAAAATAAACAAGTGGGACTTTATCAGATTAAAGAGCTTTTATAAGACAAATGAAACCAGAATCAAGATGAACAAACAACCAACCAGCTGGGAGAGAATATTTGCAAAACATACATCTGACAAGGGGTTGATCTCCATAATACATAAAGAACTCACACAATTGAACAACAAAAAAACAAACAACCCGATCAAAAAATGGGCAGAGGAAATGAACAGACACTTCTCCAAGGAAGATATACAGATGGCCAATAGGCACATGAAAAGATGCTCAATATCACTAATCATCAGGGAAATGCAAATCAAAACAACACTAAGATACCACCTCACGCCCGTTAGAATGGCTATAATCACCAAGACAAAAAACAACAAATGTTGGAGAGGATGTGGAGAAACAGGAACCCTCATACACAGCTGGTGGGAATGCAAATTGGTGCAGCCTCTATGGAAAACGGTATGGAGATTCCCCAAAGAATTAAAAATAGAGATGCCCTATGATCCAGCCATCCCACTACTGGGAATCTATCCAACGCACCTGAAATCAACAATCCAAAGAGGCTTATGCACCCCTATGTTCATTGCAGCATTATTCACCATAGCCAAGAAGTGGAAGCAACCTAAGTGTCCCTCGACTGACGATTGGACTAAGAAAATGTGGTATATATATACAATGGAATACTACTCAGCCATAAAAAAAGACAAAATCGTCCCATTTGCAACAACATGGATGGGCCTGGAGCGTATTATGTTAAGTGAAATAAGCCAGAAAGAGAAAGACAAACACTGTATGATCTCACTCATATGTGGAATATAAACCAACACATGGACAGAGAAAACTGGACTGTGGTTACCCGGGCAGTGGGGGTGGGGGGTGGGCACAAGGGGTGAAGGGAGTCATATATGGGGTGATGGACAAACAAAAATGTACAACCCAAAATTTCACAATGTTAGAAACCATTAAAACATCAATTAAAAAAAAAATGTCAATGTCTTAAAGAAGACAAAAGAACAGTTCCTTACATGGGAAACTAAACATATGTGACTTGGAGTCTTTTTGTGCTATAAAGCACAAACTGGGAAGAATGGGTCATTGGAATTAGGTCTGCAGATCAGATAACAGTACTGTATCAACATTAGCTCCCTGATTTCAATCATTGTACTGTGGTTATAACGTCTTTGTTGTAAGGAAGATCATGCTTGAGTATTTGGGAGTAAAGGGGCATCATATCTGCAACTCATTCTCAAATGGTTCAGGCCATGATAATATGTATACACAGGGCAGGGAGGAGGGACAGAAGAGAGCAAATGAGGCAATATGTTAACATTTGGGGAATCGGGATGAAGAGAATACGGGAATTCTTTTTAAAAGTTCATGTCCCATGCACCTTTTCTCAGGAAGCTACAAAAGGATGCAGTCCATCAAAACAAGGGAGCAAACACCAAAATGGGAAGAACTGAGACCCAACACAGGAGAAGCCAAAAAATCTGGGACAATGGTGGAGGGAGACCCAAGGAGGCCCAAGAAGAGCAATGCCAAGACAATGAACCTGACAGAATACCTGAGCTGAGAAGGCTTCCATGGCTGGAAGAGAGTCTGGGATAAACCAGTGAAAAATGATTTAAAAGGAGAGATTACCAACTCCAGGGAAAACAAAAGGCTGGGCAGGAAAAGTGGTCATATGATCCTGCGTGGGACACCATTCATTCATTCATTCATTCATCTATTTATTTAATTTATTTTTGTGAGGAAGATCAGCCCTGAGCTAACATCCATGCTAATCCTCCTCTTTTTGCTGAGGAAGGCCAGCTCTGAGCTAACATCTATTGCCAATTCTCCTCCTTCTTTCCCCAAACCCCCAGTAGATAGTTGTATGTCATAGTTGCACATCCTTCTAGTTGCTGTATGTGGGACGTGACCTCAGCATGGCCGGAGAAGTGGTGCGTCGGTGTACGCCCGGGATCCAAACCCGGGCCACCAGTAGCGGAGCGTGCGCACTCAACCACTAAGCCACGGGGCTGGCCCGGGACACCATTTATATTGTCACAACAATGTTTTAACACCAGAGGTGGATCTAATTCCAACCATGAGGAAGCCATTCTGGAGGAGTGAGGAGTGCAGGTGTGTGGTGAGTGAAATCCCCATTTTCCACCATCATCACGTGAGATCAACAAATATTAGGGACTGAATATTTGTGACCCCCTCAAAACTTCTATGTTGAAGCCCTAACTTCCAATGGGATGGTATTAGGAGGTCGGACCTTCGGGAGGCAATTAGGGTTAGATGAGGTCAGGAGGGTGGAGCCCCCCTGATGGGATTAGTGTCCTTACAAGAAGAGGAAGACACCAAAGCCCTCTCTCCCTCTCTACCAGGTAAGGCCACAGCGAGAAGGCAGCCATCTGCAAGCCAGGAAACAGGTGCTCATCAAGAACTGAACCTGTCAGTACCTTGATCTTGGACTTCCAGTTTCCAGAACTGTGAGAAATAAACGTACGTTGTTTAAGCCCCCCAGTCTATGGTATTTTGTTATAGCAGCTGGAGCTGATTAAGAAAACAGACAACACCTAAAACTAAACATGTTTGAGAAGTAGCCACTTTGTTTAGCAAGTGGTTTCGCCATTTTTGCTGGAAGTACGCAACAGAGTGTGGGGTGGAAGAATCACTCCTAGTTTTTAACACAAGCCCCACAGCACTACTTGACTCTTCGTGGACAGCACGGTTTTGATGCGTATAACATCTAACCTAAAAACAAGAAAACAAGTGACAGGAGGGAAACCCTGGCTCTCCCTGGGTCAGAGAGTATGGATATAGTTTTTATTTCCTTTATGCATTTGCGTTTATGATAATTCCTAAGACAGGCATGTCATTGTTTAAAAAGTGATCTTAAAGAAACCTAAAATGAGTATGGGACACCTGAGCTAGGCAGATCCAGGCCTCATCTGGCTCCTCTCTACCTAGAGTGTGGCTAAAAATGTGCCCCTAATACAAAGTTGAAAAATAAAGAAACCACGTACGCTGACTGGAGGATCAATGTACTTGGTGTCCTTATTGCTGTCTTCTGTCGACACCAGGTTTCTAAGCTTTCTCACGTGCAGTTTCGCCTTTTCCTGCATCAGGAGGCACGCCCCTCGCACTTTGCTCTCTTGGGAAGGCTGATTTTCTACAGGTTCAGAAGTGAGCTGTGCAGGCAATGCCACGGAAAAAGGAGTTTGAGACTGATGCAGCGTGCGGGTTGAAACCCACGTGTCAGGTGTGGCCCATGGCCACATGGGGAGGGCATTGTGGGCAGAGAAGTGCGAAGTTGGCAACACCACCTGGGGGAGCCAGAGGCCAGCACTGAGGGCCGCCCTGGCGAGCGGTGGTGAGATCCCCACTCTGAAGGCCCGTCCGAGGCCTTGGTGAGCATGACAGGGAGGAGGTGAGACCGCGCTCTTGCTCATAGTGGAGTGGCGGCAGCTGGCCAGATTTGGGCGGAGACTGACATGGGCACACATCTGCTTGGTGCCACATGGCAGCAGCGTGTGATCTTGGCAGCGGGGGCCCTGGGAGGCACCTGGAGATGACATCTGAGCCAGAGCTGTAAAGGTGACCAGGGGCACACAGGTGAAGACGGGAGAAAGGACAGCCCAGTTGGGGGGCACGGTGTGTGCAAAGGTGTGGCGGAGCAGGGCACGTCCAGGAGTGGAGACAAATTCCACGAGCTGGAGATGAGGTTGTGGAGTGTCAGAGCAGGGGACAGTGGGGTGGCTGGGGATGGGAATCCTGTGCCCAGCGGAGTGAGGGTGACTTTCTCAATCGCAGCTTGGGCTGAGTGCAGAGGCTGATGGGACCAAGGTCACCACACACATGGGCACACCTACTACCCACTGCTGCAAAACGAAACCCGCGCACTGTTGTTAAAACAACCATTTCTTAGTTCTCATGACCCCAGGCTGTCTGTGCAGGTCTGCGGCTGGTCTCACATGGGATCATCACAGGGTCACCTGGTGGCTGGCCTCATGGGACAGCTGGGATGCGTGTGCCTCCTTCTCCATGTGGTCATCCTGGTGCTCTCAGGGCTCTGAGAGGGCAGCCCCAGAGCACAAGTGCTTATCAAGCCTCTGCTGTCACGCTGGCTGATGTCCCGGGGGTCAGAGGTTCATGGGGCCAAGGCCAGCGTCCACATGGGAGCAGGCTCAAGGGGTGCAGAAGCGAGAGATGTCACTCCATGGTCTCTGTCTCTGTAACAAGCCACCACGCAGGCTTTACAAAGACTTGGGCTTGGCGGTAAGGGAACTGAAGGGCAACAGGCTGGGAGGGCCAGGGCACTGCTTCCCACGGACATGGCCAGCAGAGAGAACACACGAGCCAGGAGGCAGGGCTGGCACGGGACAGGCCTGGAACTGCTGAGGCCACATGGGCAGTCCTGACTGGGTGGGTAAGGATGACAGAGACCGGGAAAGGGAAGGGGCTGGGGGTCCCAGAGCCCACAAAGAGAGTGGGGGACAGGGGCTGGCGCCAGCAGGGAAAGCTGGTTGAGGATCTTTACGGAGGGAGCAGCCCCCCACGACAACCTGTGTGCGGCCCTGGAAGGAGGGGCACAGAGAGGCCTGGGAGCTCCGAGGCTCACTACTGGGGAGGGCTCAGGTCACCCCACAATGGGCAGAAAAATCCCTCACAATGTCCCTGTGGCTGTTCTTTTAATCAACAAAGATTTGCTGCTTTCTGGTTAAATGGGAAGAGGTTCACGGGCATGCCGAAGTTCAGGCAGCCCCAAGTGAAAGGTGGGCCACGTGCGCCCACCCAAGGCCACCAGGGCTAACCAACCCCCGCTCCTTCTGGACGTGTGCCCCCTCACTGTGTGAACACATGGAAACAATCCCTTCCCGCTGGTCTACATCGCGCCCTTTCCTCTCTGGTGTCTTGGAGACTGTCCTGTCTCAGTGCGTGAAGATCCCACCCCGTTGTTTCCTAAGCTCCAGGGCATTCCACATGGTATTCAGTTGGTCTCCCATCTTCCACCGCTACAAAGAGTGCCGCGATGCACGCCCCCACACACGGGGTGGATGGACATGTGAGGTATATTCCTAGGAGCCGCCTGAGGTGTGAGAGGGACGAGCTCTGGCTAACTGGACAGCTAGTTAAGCATCACCAGGTGGCTGAGCCACCCTGGCACTTGTGCCCCCTCTTCCCACTGCCGACCTCAGGGCAGACGTTGCTAATGATCAGGGCTCTATCCCCCAGCACATGGCAGCTGCCACCACTGGGCAACATCAGAGCTCGGCAAGCGGCGCTACAAACTCTGCTGATGGAAGCCAACGGGACCCCCTGAACATTTACCCAACTGCAGAGTATGTGAATTAGGTGAGTTTCAAAAAAACCCAAACCTTACACACATGCAGTGTCCTTGGGAAGAGCTGGCTCTGCTCCTGGTCCTACCTCTGTGTGTGATACACACGTCCAATTTCCAGACTCTCAGGACCCTGGAAAACATCTTAACGTCACTGCAACAGCGAACATACTTTCATCTTCCTTAGGCCGCGCGGGAGTCACTTCCTGTCTTCAGTGTTGGGGATGCTCATAAACGTGTGAACACAGCACAGCAAAACCACTCTGCTTCTGCGAGAGCCCCCATGCTGAAGGGGGAGGGGCGCGATGCATGGAACGCGGCACATCCAGACACGTCTCACCCCGCAGGTCCCTTTTCTGGACTTGGCGATAGTTTCCTGCCATCTGGATGGAACCCTCGCCTCCCTTTCGGAAGGCCGCTGATAAATGCTGGTTAAACGTCTGACCCAAAGGCTGAAGACGATCGGTCACCAGGCCGAGCACGCTCCTGAGCCAGGTGATGTCTCTAACTAGAGGCACGGCCTGTGAGGGGCTCACACAGCATCCTCGTTTAAAACAAGGAAGCTGAGGTGCAGAAGGCTGAGCCTGGCTTTCCACCAGAATAAGAATATGAGCCCAGGAAACCCCCCTAGCTCCACGGAGTCCATCCCCATCCTTGCCCCCAGGCCACTCCCCCACAGCGGTCTCCAACTGAAGAGAAACATAAGGAGCCCATGGCGACGGGCATTCTGCACAGGAATCACGTGCTGGCCAAGCGGAATGAGGCCTCGTCACAGGAGCCCCCTCTGCACAGACATCTAGCACCTTCTTCCTCTCGACTCCTGTCCCGTTCACACGGCAGGGTAAGCAGTTGAGGTGCACGCTGTGGATCAGACAGTCAAGACTGACCCAACCTCTTCCCAGGTCCTGCAGGACTTGGCGACATCACCACCAGGCCCCCCTCACTCCTGCCTCTGTGGGGCTGGGCATGATAGTTCTTCACGCGCAGCCAGGGGATCCCAGGGAAGCGGCCTTCTGACCACAAGCACACAGGAGCAGGTGCCCAGGCCCCAAACCACTGGCCCAGGGAACAAGCTGGGGGCAGAGGGCTGGAGCCACAATGAGAGAGCTAACAGGGACACGTGTGAGTGTCACACGGCAAGACCCAGCTGCTGTCCCTCTCCCTCTGCCTCCACACTGTGCACACAGCTACCACATAGAAGACAGGCGCAGCCTGTGGATGAGGCAGCCACTGGACAAGGCAGGTGACTGCTTTAGGAGGGAAAGGAGTGAGAGGGAGGTGGGGTGGGCACTGCACTTTATCCAGACGCTCCCTGGTCCTCCAGGCCTGAGGGGCTCCCAAAGGGCTCCTGAGGGCCTGAGCAACAGGCAGGGAGCACACCTTCTTTGTAGGAGCACCCAGCAGGAGAGCCTTTGCCAGGTTTTCCTCGGCAGAGGGGACAGAGGCTTGGGCATGGCTAGACGCCATGCCTCCCCACCCGAGGGGGCTGGAGTCAGAGCCTCTGCAGTGCTCAGGTCCAAGCGTGCTCAAGTGCCTTGCAGAGCAGCACCCTCAGCAGGCAGCACGTTAAGACACAGAAGTTGACAAAGAAGCCAACTAAGAGCTGGCCAGCATGCAGCAGCCCCGGTCCCAGCTTCTCCTGCGCCTCCACGGCGCCCTGCCCTCACCCCTCCCCAGGGCTGGCCCCAAGAACCTGAGCGAGGGGACACTGCCCCTCCCATCCGAGGATCGTTCCCGGGGGCCTCTGCTCACTGGGCAGAAAGCGCGTTCAGTAACAACTGCCTAAAAGGATCAATCAGCCAAGTTAATGGGAGGCTAGGAGTGCCCAAGCCATCTGTAGTCACGGGGACAGCTTTAACTTTAAAAATGGCCAATTTACTTTCCTTATCAAATTAGCCCATGTTCTTTAAGACAAGGAGTTCCAGGTGTGAGAGAGCACAGGGCACCTACCCCCGACCCAGATGGCCAGCCCTTACCCGTGCCCCTGCCCCCCAGCCCCTGGGCATGGAGGACACTGGGGCAGGGCTGGTCCCCCTTTGGTCCCTGGCTCTCAGACCCCCGCACAGCACCCGCCCTCTCTGGTCTCACTTTCCTAAACTAGACCCAGATGTCCCCTTGCCTATCAGCTCTGTCCTGTCCCCACCGACCTTGTCTCTGCTGCACAAGGTACAGAAGGAATAGATGCCATTCCCACCCTCCAGCCAAGGAAACAAACTAAGAACACCAACACAAACAGTAACAATAGTACTTACATTTATTAAGCAACTACTGTGTGCCAAGCAGCAAGGCCGATGCTCAGGGGCCCCTCTAACGTGCCCAAGCGCAGCCTCGCGGTCCATGGAGATGGCTGCAACCCCACCCCACCAGAGCTGGACAGTGGGGATTCGCTGGTCCCAAACCAGGGGACGGCAGCACAGGGCAGGTCCCAGCCTGCGGGCCAGCTAGCCAGGCACGAGGGCCACTGAAGTTTGCTGGGACACTGCCCCTCTCCACCTGAGAGGAGAGTCCTCGGCAAAGTCGTGTCCCCTGTGGTTCTCACCAAAGTGCAGTTCTGCAAGCGTCTCACCCCACACTAAAACTGTGCTCAGCCACCCCAGGGTCAACCACCCCGGCACATAGCCCAGGCTTCCAGCGCAGGCCGGCTCTCCCTGTCCTCCCAGGTTTGGCCCCCTTCCTGCTCCACGCAGACCACGGGCCGGACCACCTGGACCCCCTCAATCTTCCAGACCCTTCTATGCAGGCCATGCATGGGACCACCTGCGACTCCCTCGATCTTCCAGACCCTTCCTAGCTCTGTTCCTTGGTTCTCCTTGTCTGGAGTACCACTCCCCCACACATCCTCTGTTACAGGTTGAGTTGTGTCCCTCAAAATGATATGCTCAAGTCCTAACTCCCAACACCTGTAGACGTCACCGCACTTGGAAATAGGGTCTCTGCAAACGTGATCAAGTCAAGATGCAGTCACACAGGGTCAGGGTGGGCCCTGCACCCTACGACTGGCGTCCTTACGGCGAGAGGGGAACTGCACACAGAGACATACACAGAGGGGAAGCCAGGTGAAGACAGAGGCAGGGATTGGGGTGATACGTGTAAAAGCCAAGGACACCAAAGATGGCCAGCAACCACCAGAAGCTCAGAGAAAAGCATGGAACCACCCTCCCTCAGAGACCCAGAAAGCATCCAATCCTGGTGACACCTTGATTTTGGACTTCTGGGCTCCAGAACTCTTAGAAAATAAATTTCTGCTGTTTTAAACCACGCAGTTTGTGGTAGTCTGTTATGACAGCCCCAGGAAATGAATACATCTGCCTATCCCAAGCACTGCCACTCACAGACCCGGCGTCCCAGATGCCCCAGTGTGTACTGGGCACTAACTGTGCCAGGCTGGGGACACAACAAAGAATAAATCGGTGACCCGCAAACTTGGGAGCCCAAGCTGTGTGCCAAGGTGCTACACTCACCACATGACCACCGAGGGAGCATGAAGGAGGGCACATCTGAGCGGAGCCTTGAAGGCTGAGTAGGAGTTTGCCTGACAAATTCCTACCCAGATATACTCTAAGGACAAGGAGTATACTTACTGCTCTTGCACTACCAAGCAGGCTTCTGAGAAACCCTTCGCTTTTCTCAATGCTCTGAGCACGAGCACACGCTGTGGACACAGCCCACGCGCTGCTCACGCCCTTCTCAGACTGCCAGTAAAAGAGCCCTGGGTACATATATTCAGCATGAGAACACTAAGGCAAGTCCACAGATTGCTGGCCCCACCAGGTCAAACCAGGTGATAGCCTAATTGAAGACCGGCCTGTGTCGATGGCCAGCAGGCCGACTTTCTGCCTGGAATGCCATCCACAGGTTTCCCTCTTTCTGATCGGATGTTTGGGGGCAATGCTCTAAGACACACGTTTGCCTGGAGAATTTGGGGAGCTTTAGCAGGGGGCGGATGCACAGTGCAAATAACTGGATAAATGCTGAAGCCAAAGGTGGTTTCAGGAACGGTAATGTGCTTATCACACTAAGGCTCCAAAGAGCCAGGGTGCTGAGAGACTCCTGGACGGCCAACACGTGCCTCTGAGCCAAGCACCTGACCCTCGGCCAGCCCAGTGTCTCCATATCCAGCGTCATAGTTACAGCAGACCCCCGGAGCCAACGTTCAGGTTCAACTCCCGGCTCCACCACTTACCAGCAAGGCACTCAGCCTCCCTGTGCTGCAGTTTCTTTATCTACACAATGGAGATGATAGTAACTACCACGAGGAATTAAGTGAGTTAACATCTGCAAAGCTCTCAGTGCAGGGCCTGATATGCAGTAAGCACCACATAAGTGTTTACTACACAACAAAAAAAAACCCCCACTTTTAAGTCTATATTTCTGCTGCTTCTCAAATCGCCTCTCTCCTGTTTAGAGTTTCCTGAGGCACCTCATGTGTCAAAACCAGCCACAGCAAAGGTGGTCTCGAAACAGACGAGAGGCTGAGGACAACGCGTGTCATGAAGAGGCCGCAATCCTCAAGGTGAATGCCCTTGGGGAAATAAGAGGCTCAGGGGAACAGGACACACTGCTGTTGACCTCAGAAATCCAGAGATTAGAAAAGAAATCAATGCAGCTATCAAGCACGCTGAGAAAACTGAAACGGGAATGGCTAACACGGATCTTCTTCTGAACTTGTCTTCTAAAAAGAAACAGCAGAAAATTTAAAATCTCAATTTCAAAACTTAAGGCTTTTGTTAAAGGTGTCCCCAAACCCATATAAAAGTTATCTCTAAAAAACCCCAAGACCAAACTTACAAAACTCGGGGAAAAGCTGTAAAGAGAATCTGCACACTTGGTTAGGTGAGGAGGTGTCCGGCCCAGTGTCACGCTGAAAAACAATTTCACACGCGAATAAGGGCCTGGAAGATTGGCCAGCAGGTCAACCCCGAGGTGTTGCGCGCTCCTTAAAGGGCTGCAGGGCTGAGAAAACGGCGTCCCACACTCGGGACGCCCCCCTTGGTGCCTTGGAGTGCCAGCATCTTAGTAAGGCGAAGGGCGTAGCCGGCTGCTGAGCCAGGTCCCCGTCGCCCCGCGCCCCCTTCACTTGCCAAGCTGCACGCAGGGGCCAGGGGCCGCCCGCCGGGCTGCGCCACAGCCTTCGCCAGCCAGGCGGGTCTCCGCGGACGTCACCCCGCGGGCACCCAATCCCGCCGCCCTGCGCCCTGGCCTGGAAGGCGGCGGGTCCCCACTGCGCCGGGCGCGGCCCGGGATTATTCTCCACTTGGCCCCTCGGATACCATTCCGAGGACACCACCTGGGGGGGCACCACCCGGCGGACACCACCGCTCGGACATCACCCCGCGGGCGACTGGCCCCGCCGCCCTGCGCCCCTGCCCGTGGCCCCGCGCGCCCCCGACCAAGTTGGCGCAGGCCGGCCGCGGAGCGCGCGCGGGGCCTCGTCGGGGTCGCGGTCGTCGGCTGCGCCCCGGCTTTGTTCGCGCTCCGCGCCCGCCGGCTGCCTGTGCCCCGGCCCCGCGCGCCCGCCCGCACTCCGCGTGCCCCCGGCCCGCGGCCCCCGGCCCCCAGCCCACCTTCTGGATGGTTTGCTGTGTGACCTCCCCTTTGCCTCTCGGCCGAGCAGACGCAAACGCCACCGACATCGTCGCGGACACAGGCTCAGCCCGAGATCATCAGGGTTTCTTCTCCGGCTGCGCTCGGCGGCCCGAGGTGCTCATTCTCCGCAGTCGCTGGGGGGCGGGGGGGGGGGCGCGGGGGGCGCCGCGCCGTGGGCTCGTCCGCCCCGCCGCCGCCGCGCCGCCCCCGGGCCCGCAGCTCCGCAGCCCCGGGCGACCCCCGCCCCCAAGCCCCAGCCCCGCGCGGCGCCCCTGAGCCGCCGCCCCGCGCTGCGTGTCCGGCCCGCCGCCGCCGCACCTTCCCCCCGCGCCCGGCCGCCGGTGGTTCGGCCCGGCCCCGCCCCGGCGCGCGCACGTCCGCCCGACGCCGCCTGACGCGCGGGTCACCGCCTTACGCCAGCGGCGCAGTTGGCGGCGCCGGGGGCGGGCGGGCGCGCGCGGCGCGGGCGCAGCGGCGTCGTGAATCGCGGGCCGCGCCGGCCGTGAGTGTGCGCTTTTCCCGGGCCGACTGCCCCGCGCCGCTCCGCTCCGCCGGCATGAGCTACGACCGCGCCATCACCGTCTTCTCGCCCGACGGCCACCTCTTCCAAGTGGAGTACGCGCAGGAGGCCGTGAAGAAGGGCTCGACCGCGGTGAGCGGCCGGCCGCCGGGCCTGCGCGCCCGGGCGGGGGCGGCGGAAGCGCGCCGGGCCGAGGGACGCGGGGCGGGCGGGGGCTCAGCTCGCGGGGAGGCCGCGGCACGCGGGGGGACGCCGGAGCGGGCCGGGGGGAGCGGGGGAGGCCCCGGCGTGTTGGGGGCGCGGGCCGGGAGGTCGGCCGCGGTGAGGGGGAGGAGGCGGGGAGACGGCCAGAGCGCTCGTGGACAGAGTAGGGTGTTGGGGGGCTTCGCGCGCCGCCTCGGTCCCGGCGGGCGGCGGCGGCGGCGGCGTCTCCGGACCGAGGACCCACGTTACCGGCCGGGCGGGGCCCGGGTGCGTCTTTCGAAGAGCTTCCCCCGAGTGGCCGCGCAGAGGGCCTTCTCGGGGTCGCAGGGAGGCTTCGCTTGGATTGGCCTTTCGGAATTACCACAGGGGCGTTAGTTGAACACAGGGAAGTCGTAACGTTGGTGTTACTAAAGGAAGCAGAAAAGGGGCACGTTTGGGAACCGTGATGTCGCACCACATTGCTCTCATCACGCTGATTTTCACGTAGGGGCCAGTGTGGTCCATGTTTGCCGGTCACTTTAGACGGGTGCCTTGGAGACCAGCGAGTTCAGTGTCCGCAGTACATTTCAAAGAGCCAGTTTCCTTTCTCTCTGGTGTCTCCAGAGCATGTGAGCGCCTGGGGTGACGGCCATCTTGGCGGGGTACCTTTGCACCGGCCCTCGGGGAGCTCGGTGTGGCTGCGCTGATGCACCTCAGGCGAGCAGAGGTGCAGGGGCCGCACCGGGCAGCAGGACTGGCTGTTACTGGCTCTGTGGATGTTCTTTAAGGAAGCACGTGACTTCGGTGAACTGCATCCAGACAGCTCCCCGCCAGGGGACTTCCCCCACTAGGGAGAGCAGGTGTCGGGAGGTCCAGGTGGGCTTCTGGAACAAAGGGTGGCAGATTCTCAGAGTCCGCCCGCAGTTCCCGGGGCGGCTCCCGGCTGCTAGCAGGCTCTCACTGCTCTGATCCCTCCTCCGTTGGGCAGTGTGCTGTCCCATCATCCCCTTCACCTGAGCTTGTACCTCTCATGTTGACCACTGTTTGAAATTTAAATTCGTGGTGCCTTTGAGACACTTGTCAGTTTGCTTATTGGTCAAACTGTAGGATAGTTTTAATTTTTATCGTCTGGTATTTCAGAGATGTGAGCAGGCAGAGAGAAAGACATGGGGTTCTGTGAATTTCGAAGTGTTTCTCATTTCCCAAATCTCTTTTGAAATTAAGGCCCAAAATCCATCTTGTGACCTAACTCAGCTAAAAGAGCACTGGAAGAGTTGACAGCTCACCCCCGCATTCCCATCCCCAGTACTACCTTGGGCCAGCCCAGGTGGCTAGCTTTGCTTAACCCACCTAGCATCTCTGGGCCTGGCCTTCTTTTCGGCCCCGGGGGAATTTTGAAGATACACGAGAAAGCTCCTTGAAATCTGAAACACTGCAGACCAGCGCTTTCCAACCACGGGTGATTCTGCATTTGGCAACGTGTGGAGACATTTTTCCTTGTCCAAGATGGTGGAGAGGTACTACTGGCACCTAGGGATAGAGGCCAGGGATGATGGTAAACATCCTGCAGTGCTTGGACAGTCCTTTGATTCTAATCAAAGAATTCACCGGCCCAAATGGCCACAGTGCTGAGGCGGAGAAACCCTGCTCTAAACAAAGAGGGGATGTTGCTTTTCCAAGTGATTGTCCCATTTGTGTCTGCTCCTGCCTTCACTGGCTGGTTTACTGGCTGCCAGTGCTTTTTCCCTGTTTTGAATACATCCTTCTCCCCTTTACAGTATCTGCCATAAACAGAGAGCAGTTGACACCTGTAATGCTTGATACAGTTGTCCACCTGACAGCAAATCAGGCCTTCTCCACAGCTGTGCACACTGGTGTGCAATAGTGCAGGAGAGGGTGGGGCAGCTTTTAGTGTAATTTCACAACTGCAGAAACACTGCTTTCAAAACACCTGACTTGAATGTTAGGATCTCAGGCTTAAAGGCACCTTTTGTTGGAGTCTTTCATTTACTGGGTTGAATTGATACATGTGCTTATACACACTTATTATTACAGTACTTATTAGTTGTATTGTAACTGAAACTACATAACAGTATTTTAAGCCACAGGACTAGGCATGTAGGTCATGATACCTGGGCTAGCTCTGCCAGAAGCAGATCAATACCCATGGTCTGCAGGGTGTGGTGCCCAAAGCAGTGGTCCAGGGAGTGGGGGAGGGGTGTGCGTGGGCTGCTACCCCTGGGATATTCACATCTGCTCTTAATGCTCTGTGTGGAGTGGCAGAATCTCATGTCACTTTGTTAAGTGCTGTGTTGATTTTTATTGAAGGTTGGCGTTCGAGGAAAAGACATTGTTGTTCTTGGCGTGGAGAAGAAGTCAGTGGCCAAACTGCAGGATGAAAGAACCGTGCGGAAGATCTGCGCTCTGGACGACAACGTCTGCATGGCATTCGCGGGTGAGTCGGGGGCTGGTGCTCTGTTCCTCGGAGGCTCAGCGAAGACCTGCGCTTTGGAGGTTAGCCTGAAGGGTGGGCTATTGGGAGACATGTAAACTGGCTAAACTAAAATCATTTAAAAGCATCGATTTGGGCCTTTAAGAAAACGTTTGGCCATGGTGGGGGGCAGGGAGCTTTCCTTCTCAGGTGGCTGAAGCACAGGGGCTAAATGAATAAACACCCCCAGGACGAGGGGGCTGTGCTGTTGCCTCCACTGCTGCTATCAGCCCGATGCTGGATCGGAGTTACAGTCTAGAGAAAGGTCAGGCTCTCCACAGCTAACCGCACCTGTGAAGTGGAGAGAGCCGGACAGTGCCCTGTTGTCAGGGCCTGCAGTGTGTTCTTGGCACTTGGGTCATTTCACTCATTGCCTCCCTCAAGCAGGTCCAGTTCAGGAAGATCCGCGTTCACCTAAACTAGAGGTTGACTTGCCTTGTCAAAGGATTAGTGTGTTTAAATATGCTCTGACAGGCACAATTCTTTGTACACCCAACTTTCTCAGAGAAGCTCACAGAGGCCAATCATTCCACTGTCATCACTCAGAATGACCTCAGTGTTGGTTTCACAGAACTGGTTTTGGAATCTTTGCCAAAGGTTAGCGCTGTCCACTCTTGTGATCTGTGCTGTCCTTGCTTGGAGTAGACGAGGTGTGGCTCAGGTGGGATCCTCTCTGCCATCGTTGCAGGCCTCACCGCTGATGCACGGATAGTCATCAACAGGGCCCGGGTGGAGTGCCAGAGCCATCGGCTGACCGTGGAGGACCCGGTCACTGTGGAGTACATCACTCGCTACATCGCCAGTCTGAAGCAGGTGGGTGCCCACTTGCCCATGACCAGTTCTGGCTAGGAGCAGTTGCTGCTTTGTCATGGAAGGTGTCCTCCCTTGGTGTTGCACATGGATGGTTGCATGTGTCACTTTAGGGGAATCAGAAAACTGCACTTGTTCCACGCGCAGTTGTATCTGTCCTTGTACAGGTGTAATTTACTAAAGCTTGTCCATTTCAGCGGCATGGTTCTGTTCTCATTTAGGTGCAGTCCAAATTCCTATTGCTGGAGGGCAACGATAGTTTTTATCTTGCCGTTCTGAATGACGGGTCACCAAGCAGCTGGGAGGGGGCTGAAAAACACTCCCCCTCTGGTGAAATGCTAGTCGTCCTTAAACCTAACTGTGTAGCCACAATGCGTGTCTGTCATCAAAATAATTCCAGAGTCTCAGTTGTGCTCCATGATGTGATTCTGGTCATAGGAGTGTCTTTTTCTAAGAGTGAAAATGCGGAAAAGAAAGGGGGAATGCTGAAAACTATTGGCTGATTTCATTTATCATTTGAATTGCAAATAATCTGGAAGTGTACTTAGTAGTTTCTTTTCATCTCTCCACTCAAAGCAGAGCTCGGAATGTCACACGTTACTTAGGGTGGGTTCTGTGGGGCCTTTCGTGCTATGAAGACGGTGTTAACGTGTTCCTTTTCCCGCCAGCGCTACACGCAGAGCAATGGGCGCAGGCCGTTTGGCATCTCTGCCCTCATTGTGGGTTTTGACTTTGATGGCACCCCCAGACTCTATCAGACTGATCCCTCAGGCACATACCATGCCTGGAAGGTGAGTCTCTGACAAAACAGGGGCTTCAGGGTTTGGAGGCCATTGGGAGGAACTGGGCCTAGTCCTTCAAATGTGTGTGCACGCACACACCACCTGTTTGTTCCACGACAACCCCTGCTGGTGTGGGAGCAAAGAAGTCATTAAATGTTGCCGTTCCGGAGAAAGTCAAAGCACAGTGGGGTGTAAGGATACGTGGCCTAAAGGAAAACTGCCTGTGTGCCTTTCAGTAACGAAACAGAAGTAGATCCCATCCCTGGTAAGAACCAGCACCAACTCCCAATAGCCCTTTGTGAAAGGAAGCCATAGGGCAGGGCCTGGGGCCCAGACCCAGCTCCCTCCAGACTGCCTCTCACCACAGCACATGGGAGAGCAGGCAGGGCAGTGGCCGGCTGGCCCACAGGGGTGGCCCTGTTTTGGGGCTGGCTCTGGATTGTCATGCCCTGCATCATGTAATACACCTTTCTGTTTCAGGCCAATGCCATAGGGCGGGGTGCCAAGTCAGTGCGTGAATTTCTAGAGAAGAATTATACTGACGAAGCCATCGAAACAGACGATCTGACCATTAAGCTGGTTATCAAGGCCCTCCTGGAAGTAAGTTTGCATTTGATCTCTGGGCAAGATGGTGAAGACACCCACACCGGGTGGTGGTTCTTGGGCTGGGCAGAATGGGCAACTGACGAGAGGGCAACAAGGAGGTGGCGAGGGTGCCAACGGTAATGCCAGATATCTGAGGGCTTGCTCAGATATCTGAGCAGTGCTGGGCACTGTTCGGCACTTTATTAGCTCCTTTATAGGCTGGGGCAGTTGAGGCAGCAAGAGGCTAAGTGGTTGGCCAGGAGCGCACAGGTCACAGCCATCACTCAGCCTTGTTGCAGCTCGAGCTGCTGCTGCAGTCAGGGGATTGGAAAGGAAACTGGGAGTAATGGTTGGGAGTCATGAGGACTTGGGTTTTGTCAAGACGGTGGAGGTGCTGGCAGGTGAAGCCACAGAGGCCAGGGCGGGGTAGTTGGAGGACCAGGCTGGGGTCCAGGGTTCAGAGCTCAGATGTGGGAAAGGCTGCATGTAGAGGGGCGAGTTGTGAACAGAGCTACTGTGCAAGAAGGACCAGTGACCCAGCCCAAGTCCGACTGCCAGCAGATGGACGGGCGCAGGTGTTGCTGACCCTTTGCACGTGACGTGCTGGTAGAACAAAAGCTTTGGGTGCTGGGACTTCAGTGTGTCCTGCCCTCTTCCCTCATGTGGCAGTGCTGGGTTCAGGTGCACACACTATCATTGGAGGTGCTTGCCAGAGCTGTTTGGTCTGGAGGTGGGCGAGGTGTCTGATGTTCTTCTCTCCTCTCCAAGGTGGTTCAGTCAGGCGGCAAAAACATTGAACTTGCTGTCATGAGGCGAGATCAGCCCCTCAAGGTAATTACCAAGTTTGTTTGCTGTCTTTACTTATGGAGAGTTCCCCGTGATCAGGGCAGGGGCAGTACAAGTTCAAGACCCTTCTGCTGTGGCTTCAGCACTGGGAAAGAGGTTCTTTCCAAGGCTCTCCACAGTGAGTCAAAAAGAAAGCATTCCAGTGTTGGTCTCCACGGTGTTGAAGATAGTACTCACGCGTGCTCTTGGCATGCTGAAAAGCTCTCAACAACTGTGGATTTGCTTCTGCTTTTTAATAATCACCTAAAAAAATGATGATTTGATAATCTGCTTTTTAATAGGCTCTGACTGTTGTTGGCTGGATCAGGCACACAGGGCCTTGTTTTCCTGTAGTGGCAGCTGTGAGGTGTAGTTTGGCCAGAGTCCAAGGGGGCACTGGTGCTCTGGGGCACCTTGTGTGGCTTGGGGGCTAACCATAAATTCTTTTTCTTTGGTAGATTTTAAATCCTGAAGAAATTGAGAAATACGTTGCTGAAATTGAAAAAGAAAAAGAAGAAAACGAAAAAAAGAAACAAAAGAAAGCATCATGATGAATGAAATCTTATACTGGTTTTTAATTCAAATCATGGATGATTTTCAGAATGACATGTAGGCATTTCCATTCCATTTATCCATACTGTCCAAGTGTCCTACAGTAAACTTCCATATTTTTTAACCTTTTTTTAGAGTGTGTGTGTCTTTTGGGTGTAATTATGATAGCTCTTTAGAAAACTTCCCTAACTTCTGGTTTCTGAGCACTCTCGAGTGTGAGCTTTCCGTTCCGTTCCTTGGTGCCAGGCTCTAAGTGAGTGGGTCCTCCCTTGGGGTTTGTGGGAGGGCTTTCAGGAGTCCAAGCAGCATGCAAAGTGCAACAGGTGCTGTGCACGGCTGCAGACAGGCACTGCAGATGGGTGCATCAACTCAGTGTCTCTCCTTGAAGGGTTCTAAACAGATGGACTGACTTTCGGTTTCTTCACAGACCTCCACTCAAATCCTCGAATGTCAAGGACACAAGCACAAACAGCACTCAGTTTAAGTCTTGAACTCAGAACTCTACAGAACAGCAGCTGTGTTCAAATTATATTGTATTCCTGGATTTAGATCAACACTTAGCATGTTACATATTTTCTATCTTAAGACTTATGGCACTGGCTACTCCCCACCCTCTTGCATTTTAGCCGGAAAGACTGCTCTTTTAGCTTCCAGGCCAGCAGAAGTTTAAGTCATGGTCCTAAGGTTTGTCTTTACAGAAAAATCCTCACCACCTCCTTCACCTGCACAGCTTTGCAGCCTCCCATGAGGCCCTGGTACCAGTCCTTGTGATGGAATTGCCTTTTGGCTCCCTGCACCCCAAGAATACCAGGGTTTTTGGGTCCTCAGGCTGGCCGCCCCTGCCAACTGCTGTTAGGACTCTGGGGCTCTGCTTTCGACCTCAATCCACAGCTTCTCTTGCTTGGGGTTCTCATCTAATGGCACATAGACATTTTTCCTCTAAAAAGGAGTAAAGAGGCCCAGATACGTTAAGCTCAGCATAAAATGCATAATTGTCAAAATGGTTGTCAGTGTTAAGAGCAAGGTTAGTCACAGGTGGTAGACTATGACCTGACTAGATTCTCTAGCCAAGAAATACCTGTTTGCTGAGCCACCTAACTAGTTTAGAATTAGTGCCCTGGCTACCTGCATCTAGTATGTACACTATGGAAGACTTGTATTTTTTATTGGTCAAGGACGTTGGTTGCCAAAAAATGAAAGGTTGCCAGGAATTTGTTCAGGTTCTGAAACTGACGGCTGGGCTCAGCAATACAGGCCGACTGCCTGCTGCCCAGTCATGCTCTGGGCCTGACTAATCAGGCAGGTACTGAAGGGAGAGGGACACAGCTGACTGGAGGGACCTTATCCTCTGAGATTGCTTTTAAAAAGTCACCAGAGGGGCTGGCCCAGTGGCGTAGTGGTTAAGTTCATGTGCTGTGCTTCGGTGGCCTGGGGTTGGCGGGTTCGGATATCAGGCGCAGACCTACACACTGCTCGTCAAGCCATGCTGTGGTGGTGTCCCACATATAAAATAGAGAAAGACTGGACAGATGTTAGCTCAAGGACAATCTTCCTCAAGCAAAAAGAAGATTGGCAACAGATGTTAGCTCACTAACAGGCCAGTCTTCCTGACAAAAAAAAAAAGTCACCCGGACATCCATTACAGTGAAATGGGACACTTCAAGTCTGAGAGCAGCCAGGTCTTTGCTTTCCCGCACGGTCCAGGGATCCAGCCCTGTGACGGTCTAAGGGACTGAGAACATGGAAGTTCTGGGGAACTTGGAGGCTGCAGTAAGGCAGCAAAGGGGGCCACTTCTTAAGCAGGTTTACCTGTGAACTGAGTTTTTAAAACTAGTTTGTGTCCAAAGTGTCTGGAGAGCGGTGCCACTCATCCCAGGAGGGTGGCCCACAGTAAACTCAGGCCTGGCTCACTGCCCTTTACCCAGACCAACTGGGTCAGTCTCGCTCAAGAGCACCAGATGTTCCCCCAAATCCTACCAGCCCCTGCCTTCAGATGGGCATGTTAGATGTGATGTGATTTGGGCAGGAGAATCAACAGGACTATTTACTTCCAGAGCAGAGAAAAAAGTCTTAAAGGTTTGCATGTTTATTTATAATTACAATTTACCTTACTCCAACAGAGCAGCCCCATTGCCATGTTCCAATTCTTAGCCATTAAGTCCTACAAAAATAAACCCAAGCTTTTACAGTAACTTAATCAATACAGAACTAAGACCTTTATAGCTGTTTATAGGGGTTTAGTTACCAAGGTGCTTATGTTCAACACAATGCCCTGTCAATCAGAGGGACGCATGCTTATACTAAAAGTCTGACCTAGTTACTCATGCAACCAATTTATATTCCCCACCCTCCCTCCACCCACCTGTAAAACAAAAACACAGAACTATTTACAAGTGAGAGGAAATATGCTCTCGGTCAACCGACCTTGCAAAAAAGACTGGCTCATTTCCAAGTGGATGAGACACCGAACAGTGTTCGGCCAGAGTCCAACACTGACTGGCCAGGGTCAGGGGCTGGCAGGGACAGGGCAGAAAGGACAGGGAGGCCACAGGGGAGCTTGTCCTGAGCTTGGACCCCCAACCCCAATTCCTACGGCAGTCAGGCTCCAAGCGACAGCTCCTAGCTCACGTTCAGGGCCTCCTCCCATGCCTCCAGGTGTCCCCCGACCCCACCAGCCCCAACCTTGACCTTGCCACTCTGGACGTCAGGGTTGTCTGGTTTGCTTATACAACATGATCTGTGGGACACCCCACTTTCGCTGCCCTAGCCCCACCCGTCCCCACACACCACCGTGCTGGTGGTGGCCCTGCCTGGCTCCTGAGACCCCACCTGTGGCAGTGGGGGTGCCAGGCCAGCAGCACAACAGGCCAGTTGGGTTATAGAGATGCGCTTGGCTGCCGCATTTGCCAAATGAGATTTGGTTCCACTTTAAAAGTCAAAGCTGTCAAAAAAAAGTCACAAAGTGAGGATCAAGCTTTCGCTCTAGAAACCTTTCTGCAAAATACCAAAACCTTGGAGTTAGGCTGTGCGCAACTACAGAGGAAAGATAGGCCAAGATACCTCAAAGAGGTTACCCATGAAGACTTCCCCCAAAACAAGTGTTTCTAACTCAGACCAGGTCCAAGTTCTCTTAGGTCCAGAACAGTAGTAGTAGTATGGGATTTTCCAAACTCAGCAAACAGAGTGACCCACGTCTCCCCCAGAAGTGCAGCGATTTCCAATGTCCTCAGACACAGCTTCGTCTGGCTGCTTCAGCAGGAGCCTGCAAGAAGAGGACACGACACCATGTGAACGTGTTCCGCACGTTTCCTTAGGCAGCTACCCAGCGTAAGCCAGGCACAGCGGCGTGTGAGCAGAACAGGAGCAGCTGAACCTCTCCCCCACCCCCAAGTCAGGCCAGGGCTCCCCACCACCTTCCCATCATAACCCACAGCGAAAATCGTTTTTGTTCACGGTGGGGACAGGGAGAGGCAACTCCAGGTACCACTCACCTGGCTGGGAGCGGGTCAGCACCCGGCACACGCATAACCCATTCCCTGCCAGACCCTGGGGGGCATGCAAGTCACCTGAGGCCTCATTAAAAATGCAGACTCTGACTGGGCTGGGCCGAGACCCTGACTTGCAACAGTCCCTCACTTGCTGACCACAGTAGCCAGCACCCAACCCCCCTGCACCTGGAACCTCACTTTGACAACCCTGGGGCCTGGGCCCCTCTCCAGAGATTCGGGGTCAGTTGGCCTGGGTTGGGTCCAGGTCCCGCGGTCCCTGAGAACCGCCTGGTGATTCAGAGGGTCAAGGTCCTTGGTTTGGGCTTGATGCCTTGTGGCTTCTCCTCCTGGAGGCCAGAGCCAGCCGCTGCCTGGCTCCTAACTCTCTTCCTGGAGAGGCTTCCTACCTGGTGCTCCTGTCTCCATGCCCTCCCGCCAGAGGATCTAGAAGCTTCCCCACTCACCTGCAACTGCATCCTCACACCCTGCCAGTCCCAGCTCTGTGGGAAGTTGGGTTGCGACGGGTTGTACCATTGCCCCTGCCCCCTCGAAATCCACCCCGGAAACTACGGCCACGAAGAAACCTTCCCGACACGCCAAAGGTCTCCGTGTTGAGCTTCCTCTCTTCAGCCCATGTGGTCCGCCTGGAACTGAACCACAGACAAGGTGCATGAGACCGACTGCAGCAAGCACCAACTTGCAGCTTTCTGAGCCAGGCCTCAGCCTCCTACAGCCCAGGAGGGAAGATGGACAGGTGACTGGTTACTGTGTTACTGGAGCCATTAGAGGGGGTGACCCAGTCAGGACCCTGGGGCCTGAGACCCAACACTGCAGATACGCCCAACCACATTTCCAACCAGGTGTGCTTGTCACCAGGCTGGGCTGCTCAGTATACAACTCTCATGCCTTCGTCACCTACGGTGACACGACACTAGTGTGCTACAAAGGAAGCCCTCACCGCTCGCTAGGCCCAGGGCCCACACAGGTTCCAAGACCTGGCAGATCACGGACGCCCCCAGACAAGTTTCTACTAGACGAGGAGGGGATTGGGCTAGATGGAGTGGGGTCCCCGAGAACATGATGCCTATGCTTTGGGGTGGTGGAGACACAACACCCACACTCCACACAGCCCAGCAGCCTTCCTGCTACCCAAATATGCTGCCAACACCCACTCTTCTATCTCCATTGGGGACCCCGGTGTCCAACTGTGTGTCTGGCCAAGGAAGGCGGCGCAGAACTGAACGCTCACGTAGTCACCAGCTGAGGAGGGCAGTGCCGAACTCAGCCTTAATGGGGAAGACAGCAGTGGAGCAAAGAGCAAAGCAGTTGCTGGACCTTGGTCAGACCCCTTATGTCCCTGTGACGGCCGGAGCTTCCCACGCCACCACTTACCGCTGGCACCACCAGAACTGATGTATCCATTATGCAAATATCTGAGTAGGAGCCTAAGAGATGTGCCCTGAACTTAAGATGTGGGCTTGGTCTTCCAGAGAGCAGGCCCCAGTCCCAGAGTTCTGAGGCAGAGTGAGCATCCTCCTGCCAGCTCATCTAGGCTCCACCGGGCCCCTCAGCCCAGCCCCCGAGCCCAACTCCCTGGCCCCCTGACCTGGTCTTGAGTTCAGAGGAGATATTGTCAAAAAAGGACTTGGATTTGTCATAGTAGCAGTTGGGCCCCAGGTGGTCTTCCTCAGCAGGGGCCTCGTCACTCTGGGTCACCACCGCCGGGTCCTTCTCTTCCCCTTTCTCAGCTCTGTCATCTGCACAGAGAAGCAGCACACATTGTTCGCCGGGATGCAAACAAAGAGCGCTTCCTATTAGGGTGGGCCCGGCAGCCATCCTCAGGCCTCGCTGGAACGCTCCCGGGAGTGCTCTGTGCTAAGTGGAAATCTCTTCTAACTCCTACTGCTTGTCCTGTCACTCCTGGGGCACAGTCTGCTACCTGTTCCACGAGCACTGTCTTCACATCACCCCCAGCCACCTCGTTTCCGTCATTCCTTAGACAGCACAGTTTCCACACTGGCCACCACCCCACGCCGCGCCCCCAATAGGCTCCAGCTGTCTTTTCTTGCCCCATTCTATGGATACTCCTTGGGGGGGAACGCAATTTTCACAAACAACTCATACCTTTAAAATTCAGTTTCTTCTTAAATTCTTTGTCCAGCTCCTCTCGGTTGAACTGGGCATTTGCACTCTCAAAATCAAAGTCGCCCTCAAACTTGATTGTGTTTTCCTTGACATTAGTCGGGCGGCTTTGCCCTCTGGAGCGATTCCTCGTGCGTCTATTCCCTGTGAACAGGGAAGATGGCCACGGCTGGTAAGCCACCAACCCAATGTGACTTAGTGAGAAACAGACGAAGAAGAGAAGACAGAGCACAGAGAAGCAGCCACTGAGCCCCAGCACCCCTGAAACCATCACCCAGGGAGAAGCAGGCCGGAGCAGTAAGCAGAGCACCCCTGGGCACTTCATGGCCCCGGAACTCAAGTGGCAACAGCTGTTACCTGATCTCCTCCTCTGGGGTCTTCTGTTCTCGTCGTTCACCTGCCCTGGAGCTTGCACAGCTGCCGGCTGAACTACATCTAAGGCGCAAAAGGGAAGAGTGAGGCAAGCACCTGCAAAGCAGAACCCAGCGGTGGAAGCAGGGCGGCACCACCACAGGGACATGCAGCAAGGTCCTGCCCCGCAGAAGCACATGGGGTTGGAGGGGTGGTTAATTAGAAAAAGAATCCCAGGAAGCAGTGTGCCACTTTTGAGAACATGGAGCCAACTCCAGGGGACTGAGTGTGTAAGTACCGCTGGCTGTCTTGCTGCTTGGCTGGGCCGGCCGCCCGTTCAGCTGCATCCCCGTGGTGCCCTTGCCGGGTAACAGCTTTTTGGCATTCAAGTTATCAAGAGAACCAGTCTGGACAGCCTGCTCCACCATGGGGCTCTTGCCGACTGGGACAGTTGGAAAACCAGCTCCTGAGGTGGGGAGAGGAAGAGGGTTTAAAAACAGAGAAAAAGAGAAAGCCTTCACCCCTCCAGATATTTCTCTTCTGGGTGGCATGTCAGGCAGGAGAGGAAGGCGACTACCTAGAGAGGGTCTACACACCCAGGCAAAGCCCCCCACACAGGGCCATGCCCTCTGCGACTAGCCCAGGCAGCAACAAGGCCAGCTCAGGGAGCCCTGAGCCCCAAGGTCCCCGACTTAGGGAACCCCAAGGAGGGAAAAACACCCCGCCACAAATCAGCACCTCATGGGTGGTCTAGAAATGGCTTTCTGAAACCCACAGAGGCTCTAACCCCGAAGTGGCTCAATGGTCCGAAGTGCTGGTGAATTCATGGCTTGAGAATTTGTTTCGTTCTGGTACTTGGTGGACAAGAACCATCCCACTCAGGGATCTTCCAGAAAATGCAGTGGTCAGTCTTCAAAGTTAAATTCTAGAACACTGTCATTTTTGCTTAAGGCGTAATAAAACCAAAAAGGATGAAGTAATAAGAGCTGACTACAGAGAAATAGCCTGCACACCTCTCAAGAGTAAAAGCTCATCATAAAGAAAGGAAGGGCTCCCAGGCTGCCCTTGGGAACGGGGCTGTGCTGAAGTCTGTTCCTACAACACTGCATGCTCAGCCCTGAGTGAGGAGATGAACGCTCAGAAACTGGGCCTCAGTGGAGGTCCCAGCCCACAAGATGGTCCTCCGAAGCAGGAAGAGAAAGAGGGCTATGCCATACGCATCAGTCCCTATCCTCCCTCTCCTCTCCCTGGATCTGGGGTGCTGTTTAAACAGGGCAATTTGGGATGTGGTGGAGGTGCACAGAAGTCCGAGACAGAAAAAGTGAGCCCCAACCATGGGGTAACGGTCAGAAGGGCAGCCCAACACAAGTGAAGATGGGCTGGTTCACCTTTTCCACATGGGACAGAAACCGGAGAAACCACTGTGAAAAAGTCCTTGTAATCAGATCGAAAGTACTCCCAGGGCCGACCGGCACGGCCTTGCACACCAGTACTTGCCAGTGTCCTCTATGATGGGCATTGACCTAGACCACTTTCTCTGGCCCATCACTTCACTCAGCATGGCCTTCCCTGAGCGAAACACAACTCCCAAATGCTTCCTGCTCACACTGTAACTGGATGCGGCAAGAATCTTGGGCTCATCTTGCTTTTTATAAAACCAGACCAGTTAAAACAATCTTGCCCTATGAGCAATTTTATGTAAATAGTCCTAAGAATGATGATCTAGTGTAATTTTTAAGTGGGGAAAACACATTACTACTTCTACAACTCAGAAACACTGGCGTCCATGCAGGATTCAGAAAGCAACACATGCAACGTAGCAGCCTGACAGTAGTTGTGGCCATAACGAAAGCCCCAGGTACCACCTTGGACGAGTCTGCAATGCTGAGGGCGGAGCACACAGCGCTCTACCTCAGTAATGCATGTGCATTTCCGACCTCTGGTGAAGAATGACACGCAAGGTCAAGAAACCCCACAGGTGCAGCCGCCTGGCAGAGAGAGGTGGTGCACCAGCATTAACAAGCCAGTCATCAGCCACACTGTTCACCTGGTCAACAGCTCGGGCTAGTCACCCAATTTTAAAGGGGCTTCATTTTATGAAGACACCTGAGGCCTCCGACTCTGAACGCCCTGGATGGGTGAGGAATGTGCTGCAGGGATCTCACAGCAGCACGTGAGTTACTTAAGGGCGCTGCCCTGCAGTCTTGCACAGCAATCCAGAACACATTTAAGACCAGGAGAAACCACAGGGAAACAGCTTTCTGTGCAGACAGGTTTCCCATATGTGGTGATCTCAATATAGCTCAAAACAGACCGTGGACCCAGGGAGAGTAAGCAAAGCACCGTGCTGGTTTTTCCTAATCCTGCCTTTAAACTGTGGGAGTTAATAAGTCAGGACTATGTGCTTAACACAAAGCAGCAGCTTAACTGATCCAGGAGCTGCCTTTTTTTTTTTTGTGAGGAAGACCAGCCCTGAGCTAACATCCATGCTAATCCTCCTCTTTTTGCTGAGGAAGACCGGCTCTGAGCTAATATCTATTGCCAATCCTCCTCTTTTTTCCCCAAAGCCCCAGTAGATAGTTGTATGTCACAGTTGCACATGCTTCTAGCTGCTGTATGTGGGACGCGGCCTCAGTGTGGCCAGAGAAGCGGTGCGTCGGTGCGCGCCCGGGGTTCCGAACCCGGGCCGCCAGTAGCAGAGCGCGCGCACCTAACCGCTAAGCCACGGGGACAGCCCCCCAAGGGCTTCTTAAATTATGAGCTACAGCTACTGTCATTCTGGTCTACTGGTTTACCCCCTCGCTCTTAGGATGGCTTGCAAGACAGCATGCAGTTCTCCAAACTGCTGTTACCCTTGGAAGTGAGCTGATGTGGCTCTGAGGACATGTCAAGCTCTGAGACAGGTTGTGGAGATGGAGAAGAGCTAGGGCTGGAAGCTGCGGCTGAGGCTGGAGGGCTTACCAACTTCTCTAAAAGAAGATAAAGGAGAAAAGAGCAAAAAAGAAAAGTACACAAATAAGTAATGAGAAACTTATCTTGTGTCTAGCAAGCTTGGAAAGAGCCAAGCAATCTCCTGTAGAACACTTTGCTCACACAAACCTATTCTAGAAACACAGGGAGCCAGGCTGAGACGGGCACCACCACAGTAGGAGCAGCAATCAAGACAACCTGATTTTTAGAAGTGACCCACAGCACCGGTCCAGGGCCTGATCACAGCCCACTGCTAGAGCGTAAGCAAGGTGGTGATGCCTGCCAACTCCACAATTTGAACACATCGCAGAGCTGCGGCCAGGGCCAGGTAGACTTTTGCTCTAACACATGGAGAACAGAATCTTATGCCAGGGTTAGTCAACTTTGGGGGAAACTTAATTTTTGAGCAAGGCATTGACAGTAGAATGGTAAAGGATATAACAGGTAGATGTTGTATTTAACTTTTACGTTTATAGGCTTACAAATGTGCAAAGAGAACTCATCTGTAATTACACATATCAGTTATTTCTTCTTTGAAGCAGATACACCACAACTTCCACTCAGACCCAGGCTGACATTGCAAATGAATTTTGATTTGATTCATCTGTTCCAAAACTCGGACTGTTGCCTCTTTCACTCCCAATGAAGTAGTTACTCAATGTTCTAACTAGTTAAAATTGCACTGAGTGAGGCACTAAGTGTGTGCTACAACCTAAACATGACAAGACCACAGTGTCCCCACCACCAGCGTCTGTGGCCCCGCTTCTCGGGGATCACAGCACAGGCAGTTTACCAGATAGAAACAGTCACTCACCTAGACCCAAGGAAGCGGCGTACTGCTGGCTAAGCAGGGAGCTGGCGGCCAGCTGACTGTAGGGTGGCATCCCTCTGAAGGGGCTGTAAGGCACGTGTGGCTGGAAGGAGGAGGCTGAGCCCGAGCCCAGGGAAGACTGAGCAATGAAACACACAGGTGAGAGTAGCGCAAAGCCCTCCTGCCACCCTGCCTGGAAAGCACTGTTCACACGGGGAAAGGCAGCGGATCTTTCAGTCTGCATTCCTGGAGGCTTGGGTGGCGCTGAGGGGGCTAAGCTTCCAGGACAGTCTAAGGGAGCTCAAAGCTGCCTTTTCCACATTTCAATCCCAGCTCCACCTGTCCAGGTAATTCGAACGAATTTCTCTTAACTCAATTAACCCCGGTAACAGCTCCCCACTACCTGCCATCAGACAGTCTAACTAGGCTCTGTAAGAGGACAGAAATGCCATCCTCAATTTGGCCCCAATCCGCAGGAGCCTAGCTGTGTGGCTGGGGAACTATTTACAGTTCCCCAGAGAACCATCTTCTCTCTGGCCCTGTGCTCCCAAAAAGCCTCTTTGTCCCTCAAGGCCTGGCTCAGGTACTTTCCTCTTCTGAATCCCTGAGGACCCTCCCTCCAAACCTTTCAGAATTCTCGCCCGGGGCTTCTCCACGTGCCCCCAGAATCCACTGTGCATGCTCCTACCTTCCAGGGAGTGCGCTCAGTCCCAGAGCTTCCTGCAGTATGAACCCCAGAGGAGCCAGGAAACATTTAGATTCACAAGTCAAGAAAATATTAACCTGGGCTCCTTGGTAATCCTGAGCAATATATGCCATAACATAGCAGGCAGGTATGTGGCGTAAGACTTGCAAATTGGGTGTTCCACAACGCTGGAATTTAACATCTGGACAGTGTTGAGAGCAAGTCCTGCCGTCCCTACTGGCATCTTATGCCACTCACACCATGCCATTGGGGCTTTACGCTTATCCAACCAGAAAGTAAGGACAAACACGATTCCTCAAGCACCCCAGGTCCAGGCAAGACTACAAGCACCCACCCCTTTCTCTCTCTCTCTCACACACACACACACACACACACACACACACACACACAGCGAGTCTCGCTACAGCACACCCTACTGCATGCTGCAAAAGTTATGGAGCACAGGAACACCAACAGCCTAGACAAAAATTAAACCGCTTTTCATTAGAAGGCTATTCCTCGAGTTGAGCACTCTGGCCAAACAGATGACACCAAGTTCCATTTGGAAACAGCATCTCTTAGAAACAGTGCCCACACAGAAGCAGAGCAACGCACTTACTTGAACGATAGCAGGATCCTGAGGGAGTGCGTGCTGAGCTTTTGGAGGTTCACACACAGTAATATCTTTGATATCACTTCCCCGGAAAATGATGTATTCATAAATTTCCTCTCTTGGGGGGGCAGGCCTATCGGTGGGACGGTCTTCAGTACCAAAGGACCTCACTTAGGAGTTGAGAAAAGGAAGCGTTAAGTTGTCATCCTCAGCCAAGTGCATTCAATCAATCCTCTCGCACCGCTGCTCCCAAGCCTTCCACAAGACAGGAGGCCCCTGCCCTGGGCGCCATCCACAGCACAGCGCCCAGTTTCCACATTTCAACAACTACTTCACCTCTGATTTTCAATGGACAATACCTACAAGACTCCAGTTGGCAAAGCTTCAAAAAGTTCTAGATCACAAAGACAACAAGGGCCAACTTCAGAGCGTGCCAGTCTCATGAAGCTCAGTGTTCTCAAGTGCGAACACAGAAGGCCTGGCGCTCTCAGCAAAACAAGGTCTGCTCTGCAGAACCCCCTATTCACATCGGACTTGACAGATTAAAGAGCCTGACAGCTGCTTTACGACTGAAACCTCACCAAACATCACCCCTGGAGAGTCTGTTTTCTTAGGAAAGAAGCCAATAGGTTAAGAATGTTATCTCCACCCTTCTATCCACAACCAGCCTGGGAGGAGCCGTTACAGAAAAAATGGGAGAAGAGGCCCCAGAACTTGGACCCACACCACCAGCTTCGGTGTCTACCCGAGGAACTGCTTGGAGTATTAACCCCTATCGGCAGGGTTCAAGGAGCCCAACCAAGTCTCTCCTTCTTAGGTCTCTGGGGCAGAGCTGGGCTTAAAGCAACCTCTACCTAATCTGAGCACAACTCCTGCTAAGGACCAGGGACTACTCTGGGCCTCAGTTCCTCCAAGTGGGATCTAAATCCCAATGTAGTCAAGCGCCAAGAGTACAAGTGAACACCCAACCTTATAATACTGAACTATGTCCGGGAGCAATGCAGTCTATCTGAGAACTTGAGCTTTAAAAGGAGATATTCCCAGAATTTGGAATGACTGTGTCCTGAAGGCCTGGGGCTCCCTGACCTAAGGAGCGTGTGAGCAGTGCTTTGACACTTAAGGGCCTACCACGGCGTCTCCAGCCTAACCAGACCCATCAAACAAACAGGGTTTCTGCAGACCTAGCTGCACTGAGCACTTATTTCTAAGAGGCAAGGGAAGGACACTCGCCATCTTCCTGGAGAATGAAGACAAAGAAACCTTGGGGCCACCTACCGCCTCGACGGGCTCAGAAAAGACTCTGGACTCGTCCAGAGCCAGGATACAGCCATTTCCCTGTAAGCCTCTCGGAGGCTTCAACGCGGTACCAGCGCCTACAGGGAGGGTCTATCACAAAAGGGTAAACCCACAGACCGAACATCTGGATCCGGGCAGGAAAGCGCTTTAAACAGGGGCACCTAGCTGCCGCCCGATGCTCCTACCCTAGCAGGAGGTTCCATTAAGACGTGGTATTTATTCAGGCTCAAGGCCCCAGCTGCTTAATAGGTTCCACAAGGGTTGCAGGAGTCGTGTTTTCTCACCCCCAGCCTCTGGGGAGGCCCCGGGCAGACCCCGGCCCCCGCCCCGCCCCTCCCCCGCAGGGACCGGGTTCTCGGCGCCAGCTGCCCCCTCCGCCCCTTGGAGCAACACCGAGCCCCCACCTGCAGAGGTGGGCTCCGCCGCGGGAGCTGGGCCCGCCCCCACCTCCCCACCCCAACCCCGGCTGGGCGGGCCGGCCGCGCACAATAACGCCGCCGCCGGGGCCGGGGGGACCATTGTGCGGGCTGGGCCCGGGGGCGCCCCGAGGAGGGGCGGGGGCCGGCGGGGCGCCCCGGGAGGCGGGGCTGTTGGCGGGCGGGCCGGGGCGGTTGGGGCCGCTACCTTTGGCGAGCGCCACCGTGGAGTTGTCCGTGTCGATGGTGTAGAGAATGCCCTCGTAGCGGATCTGCGCCTTCGAGATGAGGCTGATCTTGCTACCCAGGTACGGGGTGCCCGAGGAGCCGCTCATGGCGGCGGCCGCCCGCCGGGCCTGGCCCGCTCGCCTCCGCGCGGTGGCCTCGCCGCCCGCTCCGCCGCCTCGGCGCCTCCTCACCGCCGCCCCACGGCCTGCGCGGAGACCTGCGAGCAAGCGGCGGCGCGCGGCCGGGGGCTCTGAGGGGAGCGCGGGGGAGGAGGGGCCGCAGCAGCCACATCCGGGGCCTCGCGCCGCCACGCCCCGCCCCCGCACCGCTCGCTGCCCATTGGCTCGCTGCGCCGGCCTCCCTTTAAATATGGCCGCACCGCCTGCCTGGGGGCGGGCCTGCGCTCCGCGCCTGCGCAGGGAGCGCAGCCGGCCCGGGCCGACTTTCCCCGGCTCTCCGCCCCACCTTCTCGGCCGGCTCCCGGCGGGCCCCGCGCGCGGTGGGAGCACGAGACCAGGCGGGCGGGCCTGGGGGAAGGGTGGGAATCGGGCGGGGCCAGAAAACAGGGGGGCGGGGCGAGCCAGGCCCCGCCCGCTGCGCGTGCCGGACACGCCCCAGACCCCGGCTCCCTGAGCTTGTGGACGCCGTCCCCTGGCCTCAGTTTCCCCTCTGCAGAAGCGTGCAGGGACAATTTTCCCCGCCCTGGGCTGGAAAGCCGCCCTGCCGGGTTGCGCCCCGACCCTCCTCTTCCCCAGCACCGGCGGTCTGGGGTCCGTGCGCGCAGGGCGAAGGCGGGAGCCGGGAGGTCCTTGCCCCGAGGGACAAAGGAGGGGGGCCGGGGTCCCTGCCCCAGGGGACGAAGGTGGGGGCCGCCCTCCGGGCGTGGGGCGCAGTAGTAGCCGCGAGTAACGAGCCCTTCCGGCGCGTCAGCCACTAAATATAACGTGCTGAGCGCATCTTCTCCTTTAATCCCGCCCCTCCCCCAAACCTGCGGTGGCGTTCCATGTCCCTTAAAATAAATCCCACCCCGCCACGAGGGCCTCAAAGCCGGGTCTGACCTGGTCTGCCTGCCGCCTTGCCCGGAGGCCTCGCTGTGAAGTGGAGGAAGGGGCCGGCCCCTCTCCCCTTCGCTTCGACCCTGTTCTTCCCTGCGCAGCGCTTAGCTCCAGTAGTGATTCTGTGTGCGCCTGTGTGCTCCCTTTTTGTCTGTCTCTCTCTCTTGACTGTGCACATCAGATCAGGGACCAGTACTGGGTCCTGAAAAAAACTTAGTGGGTGGGGACCAGCATTTTATGAAAAATGAAACAATTAGATGGAAAATATCAGAGAGCGTTCCACGCAGTGAGAGTGAGTGTTGCTCTGTGAAGCGTTTATTTCTCTTACGTATATATTTACATGGACACTTGGTCAATATGTGAAATGTATTTCTGACCGTGAGTGCCAGACAAAAAAGTGCAAGTCCCTGCAGAGAACAACTTACCCACCCTGGAAGATAGGCGTCCTGGCTCCCCACTTTACAGAGGAGAAAACTGAGACCCAGCACAGGAAAATCCCCCAAAGGCAAGTTGCAGGCTCTTGCCCTTTGTGAAACCCCCTGGTCCCACCAGCACCTGGCAACATCCAGTAAGAGAACAGTAATGGGTTTGAGAAAAAGGAGAGACGAAGCAGAAGAGAAGAGGGAAAAGCCTTCAGACTTTATCTGCCAAGATTTACCTGTACGTTCCAGAATTGCTGCTTGGCTCCTGGAAAATTGCACTGGTGAGGAGAACAGGTATAGCACAGCCACACAGTTAGCCCAGCCCCAGTAAGAGAGATCTCCAGAGATGGGGCATCTTGCCCCTGGAAGTGAAATGGGGCTCTCCTTTAGCACAGCACACCTTCCCCAGGAGTGCACCTGTCTGGAGTAGGTGCTGCCCTAGGTCTCCTGAGCACCTCAGCACCTCAGTGGTCCCCCTGCACAGCTGAGGTCTTCCTTCCTCCGACTTTCCAGGTCCAGAACATGACTTCCTAAAGGTCACAGATTCTGTGCCTCCACCCCCTGGTTTCTGCGCCACAAGACTTTGTATGTGTTGTGGATGGGGATGCATTCTTCACTAACAGGAGCTGATTCTGTCTTGGAAAGGGGAGCTGGATCCTGAGCTGCAGGATCAGGGTGGGGTGCAGTTCCCAGAGACATCCAAGAGCCCGCCAGCCTCCTGGGTGTGCATCTGGGTGGTTCCCTGAGGACATCAGCCACGGTGCAAATGCCCAGGCAGGGCAAAGGCTAAAAATACCCACAGTGCACAGGTCCAGGAATGCTGGCCCTGCCATTCATTCCTTGGTGTCCTGCTTGAAGTGGAGGGCACTTGCAAAAGGTCTGAGAAGGGGAGTGATTGTGTGGGACCTAAACTTGACCCAGGAGTCCATTGGTGTGCTTTGTTTTCCAGGCTGGGGCACACCCATCCAGCAGCTCACTAAACAGCACTTCACAGTGCCCACCCACTGCGTAACCACTGAGCCTTAGATGCCTGAGCTGAGGAATGTAAAGAGAGGAGCTGAGAAGCTGGAAAACCCTGTGCAGGTCAGACTCCCTGCTTCAGTTTCTCTGTTTGCCAAATAGTGATTATAGCTAGCGTGCCCATCTCACTGGTGGACATGAGGACCCCAGAAGGCAATACCTGTGAAGGGCTTTGAGAGGAGCTAGGGGCCCATGCATGGGACACTGGGTGTGCAGACAACCACAGAGGCAGCTGGCGAGGTTTCCACTACAACCCGGAGCCGCTTACTAAGCGCCTACCGTGTGTATGGTGGAGAGTGAAGTGATACCTGGTAAGGACAGGTGTGAATACGTGGACATGGGACCCTGCTCTGGGTCCCATCACCAGTCTAGCTGGGGTCACACAGCCAGTGTCCTGCAGCAGGTGAGAGGCACATTACCACAGAAAATCATTTTGTGACTCTAATATGCATCTGAGAAAGAGTGACTGGCATGACCGTTGATTTCACAGGTGTCATTGCTTAGTAGGAACCAAACAGCACAGGTGAGCTGATTCAAAGAGATGTTAATAATAGGTGGTCCACAGATAAAGCAAAAATCAAGTCAGTGGCCTGAAGTGTGGGAATGTGCCAGTGAGGTGCGACCTCTCCTGTCCACTCCTCTCCTTCAGGACCTGGCACATAAGAGGGGCAGATGTTCACCCCACTGGGAGAGAGCCTTTGCCCACCTACAGAGGGCGAGCAGCCAGGAGGGAGCTGAGGGATTGCAGGTGGGCTGGGTGGGGAGGTCAGGACTGGCTCGGAAGGTGTCGCTTACTAGGAAGTCTTCCGGGCAAGAAAAGGGGCTGGGAGGCCCAGGGAGGGTATGTTCAGGGCCCTTGACCCACACGTGTGGCTGGGGAGCAAAGACAGGAAGCAGAGCAGAGTTGATCTTGCACAGCTGGGACTTCTCCCCGAGGTCTGACCTGCTCTCTCTGAATCCCGTTGAAATTCATTTCCTCCCGCCCAGGGCCCTGCAGGGCTGTTTTCACTGGAGGCTCCATGAGCACCAGTGCGTGCTCATGTGAGGTTCATGCGTCTTCACCCCTTCTTTCCTCTTCTGTCTCCACCTCCTCGCTCCTCCACCCCTCCTCTTCTCCCCGCCCCCTAGCTAAGCCTTCAGGTATGGGGGACATGCTGTGAGAGGTAAGAGAGAAGTATGTGAGGATCCAGACCCAAGTAAGCAGCCTCGATCTGCCTTTCCGGGTCCCACTAGGTGGGAGAGCTGAGCAGAGTCGATGGGAATCGGGCAGACCCAGACATTAGATCCCCAAGTGTCAGATGCTAACAGGGCTGGCCCTGGAGCCACCCCTCAGAAATGCGGAGTAAAAATTCTCCGAAATCCTGGAAACAGAAAAATGGGCCATCAGACAGGTTAGTTGGCTTTTCTCTCCTGGCACGGTTAGGCCTCCGCTACTGAGGGCTTTAAGAGTCCGGGAACAGCTTGGCGGGGCACATTCCCAGCACGCCTTAGCCTCCCCTCACCACCCTTGGCTGGTCAGGCAGACCTGGCTGGAATCCTGGCCCAGTGCCTCCTGGTTGTGGCCTCTCCTCACCTCTCCAACCTTAGCTTTCTAGCAGGAAAAATAGGGACTAGATCTTGCCTCAGGGAGATGCTGTGACGATGGAAAGTGCAGGTGAGCTGCTTGCACTGGACCAGCGCATGGGAAGAACCCACTTAATGCCTCATCCTGGATCACCACCATCTGCTTGCCAAGAGCCGGCGTGTGCAGGGCATTCACGGATGGGAAAGGCAGTTAGGGACCAGGTCGGGCTGAGGAAGCCTATGGGTCCCCTGGCCCTCAGGACCACCAACTGGGCCACCGTCACCCATCCTACAAGGCCCTCCTTGCCTCTTCCCTCTGCCTGGGGCTCCCTCATTGCTTCACTCGGGGAAGAAGAGGTGTCCAGGCCACAGAGACTGATGGAAAGAGCAGCTTCACAGACCAGCTGCCTCTGGGGTGGGGGGTGGGGGTGGCTCCCCACCCCACACCAGCAGGGGTGGGCTGTTGACAGCAGGGGCAGGAGGGAGGCAGCACAAGCAGGTTTCCATGGGGAGAAGGTGAGGATCGAATGGGAAAGCAGACTGCCTAGAGGCAGACCTTGTGGGGCCACTCCGTGCTGTAGTCCCTGGCCGCCTCCTTCTGCTGCTATAGAATGGGACAGCTGGCAGTACCACCAGGCTTCTGCTGGGGCAGGGTGCTGTCGGCGACAGTGATGGGGGAGGCCAGCAGCTCAGGGTGCTTCCCACCTGCCCCCCACCGTCCTAAGACCTCTTCTATCACTGGCCTCGGGTTCTAACACAGAGCCTGCACAAGGCGAGCACACCGTCACTGTTTGTCTGGCCCAGCTTGCAGCGGCCATGGGAGAGCCCAGGGCAGGGTGTCTGCCCAGCCTGCCTGCTGGCCGCCTGGACCTTGGCTCCTGGTGGTTCCCGAGGGGAAAGGGAAAAGGATGATGGAAGTCACCAAGGACATGGCCAAGGGGAAGGGGAATGTTGGGTCCCGTGTATTTCCCTGAGCACACCACCCTGCACACTTGGGGTTGTTTTTATTTATCAATAAAAGTTAGTTCTAAGGACCCAGTGGCGATGTGTATATCTGTTCACCAGTACTGAAACGTTTCCACAGCAGAACCGGAAACCCCCATGACTACTAGCAGGAGATGGATCGTTCATGAGAAAGAGACACGGAGAGTCACAGACAGGCAAAACGCACGCAGGCTGTTAGACATCAGGATGGCAGTCACCTAGGGCCTAATGGCTGGAAGAGGCCTGGGGGTGCTTTCAGGAGCCAGCCATGGGTGCTGGTTACACAGATGCGTTCCATTTGTGAAAATTCATTGAGCTGAACACTCATGATCTGAGCACTTTTGTGCACGCATATGTTACACTTGGATAGAAAGTAAACACCGAGACCCGTTCATCACGCTCTTACTAAGTGGCCATAACGGCCAGTGTTTACAGAGCCCCACTCTGTGCCGGCCCCAGTGCCTGCCCAGCCATGCATTCTCCCTAACCCGCCGTCCCTAGCCCTGGGAGATGTGATGCTGCACCTTCAGAGGTGAGGAGACCAGCCTGGGCTAGGTGCTCGGCCAGGGTCACACAGCCGCAAGTGGCAGGGCTGAGATTTGGATCCAAGCCTGCCAGCTGCTGACCTGGACCCTCTGCCTCCCTGCTCAGCCCTGGGAGGCAGAGACCAGACATGAGTTCTGCACTCAAGGAACCCACGCTCTGCAAGTGCCCCGGATGCAGACTGTCCTGAGGCTGGAGCTGGACACTGGGGGAAGCAGCCGCTTCTTCAAGGCTGTCTCCTCTTGCATTCCATCCTCTCTTGACCCCATGCAAAGGATGCAGAATGCGTCCTAAGGAGTTGCCGTGGTAACCCAAAGGCCTACCTGGGGAGCATCCTAGGATGTGAACTCCAGGTCAACTCTAAGGCTGCGCACTTGTCTTTGCACCCGCCTGATGGCACACGTGTCAGCCTGACGGAACCACAGCCCCAAGAATGAAGTCACGTAAATAAAGACGTGGTGGCAGAGGCCAGGAGAGATGGTGCAGGCTTCCCAAAGCCTGTCTGCGTGACAGTGCTCTGCGAGCCGGCGGGAGGGCCCCTCGTCTGTGCACTAAGACATTTTCACCACCCAGCAAACGGTTGGAGTGCACGGATGAAAAGTGTTCTGCCAGGCTTTTCATGTACGATTTCCAAATACATGGGCATTTTTACTCTTGTTAAGATCCGACTTGTTAACACCGTCAACTTTCCCTTCTGTGGCTTTCTTACCCACCCTGAACTCAAAGGCTGGATTAAGGCGCCCAGTGGCAAGAGGTAATGTGCACTAGGAGCCTGCAGGCACCCACACAGGTCCCAGGCAGACATTCGCCGTGATGACCATGACAGAGGGTGGGCGGGGGCGCGTGTGCCAGAAAGGGCAGGGTGTGGGCCGGGCTGAGAAGAGGGCTCTCCTACAGGAAGACGGTTTCTCAGTCCAGGGCTGCTTCCAGCTTTTCCAGCAGGTACCAGCAGCTGGGTGGGGAGGACGGCACCTGAAACACGTCTCCTGGGGCTCGTGTTGTTCACACAAGCAATCGCAGACACATAGGAGTACATATTTGTCTTTCCAAGCGCCGGAACATGAGAACCACGCTTGCCCTGGGAGTCTTGCTGGGTTCGGGACAGTGTTTTCACAAATGGCATTCCCCACGCACCTCGGAACCTCAGGGAGAACAGTCCGGAGTCTGATCTCTTTCTGGGCTGGGCTGGACTGGAACTTGGGCCTTATTCATTTATTTGTTTGTTTAGAAAATTATTGAGGTATTACTCACCATAATATTCACCCATTTAAAGTGTTCAGTTCCGTGGTGTTTAGTATAGTCACAGAGTTGTGCAACCATCACCATTGTGTAATTCCAGAACATTTTCATCACCCCCCTAAAAACCCTGTACCCGTTAGTGGTCACTCCCCACCCCCTCTCCCCTGAGACCTAGGCAACCACCGTGGATTTGCCTGTTCTGGATATTTCACATCAAGGGAATCTGACACTATGTGGTCTTTTGTACCTGGCTTCTTTCACTCAGCATATGTTATAAATGTTTTCAAGGCTCATCCATGTTGTAGTACGTATCAGTACTTCATTTCTTTTTATGGCTGAATAATATTCTTTGTATGTGTGTTGCTTATGTATTCCTCAGTTGATGGACATTTGGGAGGTTTCCACTTTTCAGCTACTCTGAATAATGCTGCTATAAACATTTGTGTACAAGGTCTTGTGTGGACGTATGTTTTCATTTCTCCCAGGTTTATACCTGGGAGTAGGATTGTTTGCTCATATGGTGACTCTATGTTTAGCATTGTGGGAAACTACCAGACTGTTTTCCAAGGTGGCTGCCCCGCTTTCTATTTCCATAGCAGCGTGGGAGGTGAACCTGGTCCTGGTTTGATGTTATCTGGGGACAGGGCGTGCACGTCTCAGCAGTGCTCTTCCTCTGTTCAGGGATGAGAGTCATTTCCCTGCTCAGGTGAGCACCTCAGCACCAAGTGTCCACTCTCTCTGTCAGCAGTTGCCCACGGGGCAGACTTCCATGGGGCAGACATCCATGCTCAGAGGAGCAGGGCAGACAGAGGTTTCTTTCATGGTAGCCACTGGGAGAGGACTGTGACCCCCTCCTGGGAAAAGCTGTGCTGGGGTTGCCAACACGCAGCCGCCTTTTATCTTAGCCAGTCACGTGGTCCGTGGGAGCGCAGGCATGCAGCCCATAAGCCCCAGGTCTCCCCACTCCTAGTCTTCGGGCCTGCTGTTACCGTCTCTGCCCTGATACTCGAAGACCACGTGTTCTACTTTCTGAGTACAAAAATAAGGCCCATTCAGGGGCCGGCCTGGTGGCATAGTGGTTAAGTTCACATGCTCCGCTTCGGCAGCCCAGGGTTCATGGGTTCGGATCCTGGGCGTGGATCTATGCACCACTTGTCAAGCCATGCTGTGGCAGGCGTCCCACATATAGAGGAAGATGGGCACAGATGTTAGCCCAGGGCCAATCTTCCTTAGCAAGAAGAGGAGGATTTGCAATGGAAGTTAGCTCAAGGCTAATCTTCCTCACCAAATAAATAAGGCCCATTCAGCAAACACCTTGAAGTGAGTGCTCAAAGGAAAACTAACAGCAGTTCAAATTCGTAATTGTCGAGCATGTGCTGGGCATTGCGCTAAGCAGTTTACACGTCTGGTGTTTGTGGTGGCATCCTGTAGTGGGTTCTGTAGTTATCCCATTTCATAGACAGGAGACTGAGGACAAGGGCAGTTAGGGAACATGCCCACTGTCCCAGCAGAGCCAGGGTGCAAACCCAGGTTGGGGAAGCCATGGTCGCCAGCATGCTATTACACATCCTCCCTAAATATTTGCTGAGTGAGTAAATGAACCCTCCCTGGCTGTGCTGCCTGTTGTCATATAAAGGCCAAGTGAGAGGGTCACAGGCTGTTTTATCCAGGAAGCAGATGCTGAGATGAGTGAGGGTACAAGCAGTTTATGGGGGTAACACCAGTGAGGGGAAAAGCGGAGGAAGTCAGGTTGGGCTGGGAGCTGTCGGGCCTCCATGCACTCCTGATAGAGTCTCTTCCTGCCCAGCAGGAGCTCTGAGTACAGTGGAGGAGTCCACCCTGGGCAGAAATGGCCAGGCCCTAGTACTACGGCCTTGCTCAGTCACAGGCTGGGGCCACCCTGAGAAGGGCCCTTGCTCAGTGAAATCTGAGGCAGACCCTAAGGCTCTAACGGTCAGCTAACCCCCTTGTCACAGTTGGGCACTGAGTCCGTTTGGAAGGGAGATCTGTGTGGCCATAGTCTACCCCTTGTGCCCGCAGGTTCTCTCCCCTGTGCATATAGGGGGCTCCTCCACGGGCACCCCAGCTTCTCTTCTGGGGGGAGACTTTGGAGAGTGGGGTAGGCGGATGAGCCCTGTCGCTGCTGCTGGTCTGGGGGCCTCAGCTGGTGCTCATCCCCTCCCTCTCCACTCTCCAGGCTACACCCCACCTCAGCCCTACCTCTGCAGGTCTTGGGGGCCTTTCTGTAGCATGACCCATGCCCTCATGCCTGAGGGTCTGAGCCCCCCGTTATGGTTCCTTCCCAGGCTGGGGTAGCTGCACTGTCCATTCACAGTCCCAGCCGTGCTGGGGGCACCGTGGCGCCAAGAGGGCCCTGAGCACCCTCGGAATCCAATCCCACCGGTACCATCTCTCCATCTTGGCAGTATATGCTGGCTGAGCCTTGCAGCTCCTCTGGGGCTCAGGCCCTTTCCTCCACTATTGGCCAGCTATGCTGTGACTTAACTCTGATTACAGGCCTGGTGGCCCAGAGAGGGTGTGGGGACAGCTCCCCAGAGAGGCACCTGTTGTCTCACGGGAGAGAGAATTCTGCATTGCTTCCCTACAGCGGGCAAGGGCTGGCTCTTGAAGGGGAGGGGTGGGCCGTGTCTGCAAGCTCAGATGGTTCAGAGCCACCTGAGGAGTGAAACTCTTTGTGCACACATTCAGGTCCCCACCCCCTGGAGTGCCTCAGCTGAGCACTCAACCGTCTGTGAAGCTCAGCCACTCCGGCCATCACATCCAGATTTGAACTTGAGCTTTTTCTGCTCTTCTGCCTGAGATGAGGCCTCCTTTGAAGCTGCTAGAGAGACTTGCTGGCTCTGGCGCTTAGTTTTCAATTGTTTCTTAATTGCCCTCAGCTCGTCATTGTCGTCTCTAAGTCAGTCAATACAGCTTCGTTAACAACTCTCCAATTCCCTTGTCCCCGCCTCCTCTACTTTTCAAGCAACTGAGTCATGACACTGAGTTTGCCACTGGGCTAGCCCCTGGCCGACGCAGCCTCCTCCACGAGTCCCTCTGCCAGCTCCTCTCATAAAAAAGAGTGTTAGCGGTTGGGCCCTGGGGCCCGGCTGTCTGTGCACCACCCTGCACCAGGTATGGGGTCCTCCTCCCTGACCTGGTGGTGAGTGATCCAGTCTGCAAACCCGTTTTACTGCCTTCTTTCTTGGACCACTCCCCTCCTAGTCCCAACTCGTCAGGTTCTCCAGGAAGCAGATGCCATGGTGAAGTTGAGAATGCAAAAGGTTTCTTGGGAAGCCACACTTCCAGAGGAAAAAGGGAGGCAGCAGGATTGGGCAGGAGGGACCACGGACTGCGCTGAGCCAGCCCAGCGGGCAGCTCTGGAGTGCACTGCCCATTCGGGGTGTCCCATGTTGGGCAGAAATAGCTGTCCGTGTCCTACCGCCTTGCTAGCGGTGGCTGGGGTCACTGAGAAGAGTATGACCTGGGTTTGAATCTAAGAGCTGGAGGTGCCAATTTACCCCACTCCTTGCAGCTGGACAGTGGTCCTTTCCTGAAGGGGATCAGAGGGGAGAGGGCCTCAGTATTGGCGGAATCCACCCCTTTTGGCGGAAGCCCTCAGCATTGTCACCGTGCGCCATTTTGTGAAGAGTAACACACTCCCTTTGGGAGACTGGCATGGTCCTCACCCTTTTCTGTGAAACTGGGCCCTACCCAGATGTGGAGCATCTTTTCATGTCCTTATTGGCCACTTGTCTATCTCCTTTGGAGAAATGTCTATTCAGATCCTTTGCCCATCTTCAAATTGGGTTGTCTTTTTCTTATTGATTTGTGATAGTTCTTTATATATTCTAGGCACGAGTTTCTTCTCAGTATGATTTGAACCTTTTCTTCCTTTCTGTAGCTTGTCTTTTTACTTTCTTGATGTTGTCTTTTGAATCACAAAAGTTTTTAATTTTGATGATGCCTAATTTATCTCTTTTTGCTTTCATTGCTTGTGCTTTTGGTGTCATATCTAAAAAGCCATCGTCTAATCCAAAGTCTTTGCCTATGTTTTCTTCTAAGAGTTATATAGCTTTGCTTTCACATTTAGGTCTCCGATCAATTTTTAGTTAATTTTTGTATCTACTGTAAGATAAGGGTCCAGCGTCATTCTTTTGCACGTGGTTATCCAATTTTCCCAGCACCATTTGTTGAAAAGACCATCCTTTCCGCATTGAATTATCTTGGCATCCTTCTCAAAAGCCAATTGACCATATCTGTGAGGGTTTATTTCTGGGCTTTCTATTCTAGTCCATTGGTCTATATGTCTGTCCATATACCACTACCACACTGTCTTGATTATTGTAGCTTTGTAGTAAATTTTGAAATTGGGAAGTATGAGTTCTTCAATTTTGTTCTTCTTTTTCGAGATTGTTTTGGCTATTCTGAATCCCTTGAATTTTCATATGAATTTAAGTTTGTCAGTTTCTGCAAAGAAGCCAGCTGAGAGTTTGGTAGGGATTGTATTGAATCTGATATACCAATGGCATCAGGGAAATGCAAATAAAAATCAATTTGCCGAGTATTGCCATCTTAACAATATTCTGTCTTCCAGTCCATGAACATGGGCTATCTTTCCATTTTTGTAGGTCTTCTTTAATTTCTTTCAATAACGTATTGTAGTTGTCAGAATATACGTTTTGCACTTCTTTTGTTAAATTTACTCAGAATTATTCATGGAATTGTGTTCTTAATTTCATTTTTGTTTTGTTCATTGCTACTGTATAGAAATACAGGTGATTTTTGTATATTGATCTTGTGTCCTGCAACCTTGCTGAACTTGCTTATTCAATCTAATAGTTTTTTAGTGGCGTCCTCAGGGTATTCTATTATACAAGATCATGTTATCGCAAATAGAGATAATTTTCCTTCTTTCCTTCCAGTCGAGATGTCTTCTGTTTCATTTTCTTGCCTAATTGCCAGGCCCTCTCTTTACAGATGGGGCTTGGAGAAGAGAAGTGACTTGCTGGCTTGCACAGTTGGGGACTGGTGGTTGAGGTGAAAGCCCTGCTGAGTGGAATTAACTGCTGCCTCCCTGGACCTTCCCTCCCACCCAGGCCCATGGCCTCTTGCTCCCACGCCTTTCCCTGGAGTCCTGAGAAACAAAGGTTTGGTGTGGCCATGGGAATGGGGAGGCCCCAGGGTGCTTTGGCATTTCCAGTAAAGCTTATAGGGACCCCCTTTCCCCCCAGTGGAACCCTTTAGAGTCTTATGACCTCAGTGGCCTCCCGCTGGGGGAAGCTGACCCTCACTTGTCAACAAACGGCAGGCCAGGTCCTCAGTGACTAATAGCAAAACCAGATCCTTCCTCAGATAGAGCTCTGCGAGATGGAACTCTCGGGAGCGCTGGTTACTTCTGTGCCTGAGCCAGTGCGTTGTCTCCCCCTTGAAGCCAAACCAGGGTCAGAAGCTGACCCGACTCTGAGCCTGGGCAGGCAGGAGTCAGCAGGTGCATGTGACAGCCTGATGCTCCCCTCCCTTCAGGGCAGCTGGACAGCAGTAGAGTCCAGCCCAGCACCCCTCTGCCTTATTAGGAGACCCTTTCCTGGAGTCCTGCAGACCACCCACCCTCTTTCAGCACATCCTGCCCTCCTGCTGAGTCCAAGGCAGAAATGCCCACTGTCCCTGGAGGTGGTGCCCAGGTCAGCAGGATTGAAACGATGCATGGGGCAGGGTGGGGGTGGGGCGTGAGAGATGGGTCAAGGGTGCACTGTGGGAGGGAGAGCTCAGAGGGGCATCTCACAGTGTGGAACCCAGAACCCCAGACTGCACTGAAGCAACACCCCCAGAGTTTGAGCCCTGCTGGTGTACAGGGCATGGCGCCGGCTCTGGAGGCAGAACCTGGGATCTGTCCAGCTGCAGCCTCAACCAGCTGGGTGGGCTGGGTAGTCCCGTAAGCATGGGGAGCCTCAGGCTCCCCTCCTGCACCCCTCCCTGGGCTCAGTGCACCTTCTACGATGACACATGCCTGTGGGGGCTAAAGCTGGTGTTGCTGTTGCTACGTAGTTCTGTGCCATGGTCCTGCGCTCCCTTCCAGACAGAGTGGCAAGCCTGGGGTGGGAGGGAGGGTCCTGGACCAAGATGATAAGGCACAAGGCATGGTCACAGGCACCATCGCATATATCCTCCAACATACCTGCTGAAGGAGGGCTGTGCAGATAAAGAAACAGGCTTCACTGGCCATTATGAGTCCTGCCTGGGGCAGCCCAGAGCCTGATGGAGTGCCTCTCCCAAGCTGTACCCCTAGTCCTGAAGCCTGGCTCCAAGAGGGGCAGCTCTGCGGCCCTTTGTGGAACGGGAGGTGGCTGCACTACCGGGGGTGTCCAGGCAGGCGGGGAGGAGCATTCTCCTGGTGGACGGGAATCCTCTCCCCTTAGGGTAGTTCTCCCCTCCTCCTGAGCCTAAGCCAAGGGACCCTCCCCTGGGCTGTCCTGGCAGGTGCCATTCCCTCCCCGCCTGCCTGGGCTGGCAGTTCTCCACCAACGAGGTCCCACAGCCCTCACTTCTCCCATCCTCTCTGCCCACCACCACTGCCCCAGCCCTCTTTCTTTCTCACTGTCTGGGTCCCCTTGGGCCAGCAGTGGGCGATCAGATCACGTTCTCACTCCCCTGCTCTGAACTGGGGCTCCCCTCCTCTTAGACTGAAATCCAGACTCCGGAGTGCCTACATATTCTGACACTCCCACTTCCCTAATATCTCCCCTCCTTAGATCCCTCCTGCCTCTCTTACTCTCTTACCCTCCGCTCCACCCAACCTTGGCACTGTTCCAGCCGTACCAGCCTCCTGGCTGTCTCCCACTACCTCCCTGTCTGCATTTGTTGTCTGACCCCACCTCTCTTCTCATCCTTCAGGACTCGACTCAAATGTCCCCTCGTCAGAGGGCCTCCCTATGCCCCTCCCTCACCAGGCCAGTCCTCATGGGTATCTGTCTGCCCTCTTCCTAGGGCTTATCGTCACCACTCTCTGAGGAATCTCCTGTGTCTGCCTCCTCCCCCTCCCCCACAACAGACTGTAAGGAAGGCAGAGGGCCTGTGGGTCTTGCTCGTATTCAATGTTTGGTTTAACAGACATTGCTGAGCTCCTGCTCCATGCAGGCGCTGTGCTGTGGGCTGGGAGGTACATGGGTGGGAAACCAGGGTGGGCTGCCCTCGTGGAGCATCCAGTGGAGAGAGGGAAGGAGAGGTGAATCAGATGATCACTCAAGTGCTTAATGACACTCTGCAAGAGCAGAGAGCAGAGAAAGCAAGGAAAGAGTCTAGGGAGACGTGAAACTGATTGGGGGTGACCCTGAGGAAGTGAGCCCTGAGCTAACTTGAGCCCTGAGCTAACAGATGTGTGTAGAGATTAACCAGGCAAAGATTAACCAGGAACTGCATGTGCAAAGGCCCTGTGTCAGAAGGGAGTGTGGCACCTCTGGGGAAACAGAAAGATGTCAGAGTCGCTGGAGCAAAGGGAGTGGAGGTGGAATAGTGGAAGGTGAGTCCGGAGAGACTGGGACAGGGGAGGCGATGGTACAGGGGTTGGTGGGCCCAGAAGTGACTGACTAAGGGACACTGGGAGCTTTGAAAGATTTGAAGTTAGGCCATTTATGTCTGAAGACTGATGGGGACGGTTTGTACAAGATGTACACCAGAGCTGGGTGCAATACTCAAGAAAGGCTCAAACAGAACACTCCATTACCGTAATGATTAGAACATCACCGGGTTCACTGAGGTTCAAACAGTTGCTTTACCACAGTGGTAGTGAGCCTGTAGTTCTGTTGACCAATTTGCAAGCTAAATGTTTACACACAAAGAATTTAAATAACAGTATAAGGTTATTTGTAATTATGTCCTGAAATAAAGGTTACAGGCAAGATTTTCTTGAGAACAGAGAGAAAGAAGAAAGTAGTGTGAGAGGAAAGATTGGAAAAGGTTTTTGGGAGTGTGGAAAACAACCTGGTCCTAGGAAGGAAGGGTTGAACTGGTGTTCATCCACCCACGCATCCTTCCACCCATTCATCCAACCCATCTATTCATTCATCTACCTATCTACCTATCCATCTTTCCTTCCTTCCTTGCATCCATTTATCCACTCCTCCATCTACCCATCTGTCCATTAATTCATTTATCTATCCATCCATTCACCTATCCTTCTGTTCATCCATCTGTCCATCTATCCATCCATCCACCCACCCACCCACTCACCTATCCATTCCGTTCACCCATCCATCTGCCTGTCTGTCTATCCATCCGTCCACTCATCCACTTACCTATTTATCCATATCCATCCTTCTCTCCATCTGTCCATTCATTCATTTGTCCATCCATTGACCCATCCATTTATTCATCCATCAACCCACCCATTCATCCATCCTTCTATCCATCCATCCATTCATTCATTTATCCCTCAATCCACTCACCCACACACTTGTCCACTCATTCATATTATTCATTCACTTATATATTTATTGTGTGCCTGCCACATGCCAGGCACTGTGTTGGGTGCTGGGGACACAATAGTGAGCAAAACATGAGGAGCTCTGACATGGAGCCCACACAGGTGGCAGCAGAGATGAACATTACATATGCCGACACACAGTACCTGGTTACTGGGGGAAAGGTCACTTGGAGGGAAGGTGCACTCAGCAGGGAGAGGGTAGAAGCAGGGTGGGTCCTGCTGCATCAGGGACAGTGAGAAGGCTTTCCTGAGGAGGTAACAGCTGTGAGAGGGCTTCTGCTGGCTTCCTCTCTGGGGACACTCACCCTTGGAACCCAGGCAACAATGCTGTGAGGAAGCCCAACCTAGCCCATACAGAGAGACCATGTGGAGAAGCTCTGAGGCCTCCCAGCCAACACCACACCTCCCAGCCTGCACCACCAGGCACGAGTGACTGAGCCTTTGGGTGACTCTGGCCCCAGCTTTTGCATCTTCCAGTCGAAGCCCCGACATGGTGGAGCAGAGACAATCTGTGCTCACTCTGCCCTGTGAATTCTTGATGCAGAATCCGAGATCCTAATAGACCACTCCGACTAGGGGTGATTTGTTTTACAGCCACGTAACTGGGCCTGGCGCTCACCTGTGGGTACAGATGATCCTGCACCCTGGGGAGTCCTCAAGAGGGAGCAACAGGCAATCTTTGGAGAGGGGGTCTCCTCATCTGGCTGCCCCTAGCCTACGTGCTCCCCCATTCCTCCTGAGTGTGCAGTGACTCTGCCTTCTGGGCCTGAGAGGAGTCACCGGGTCCACTGTAGCTAGGCTCCCACAGGCCACCTGCAGATGCAGACCCCCCCCCGCAACTGGACTGTCCACTGCTCATCCTCTACCATTTGGGGCCTTGGCTCAGCCCATGATCCTGCCTAGAAAGCCAGCCTCTCCTCTCTCCCTGGCTGATTCTGCCCATCCTTCCAGGTTGATCCCTGTGCCCACACTCCCACCTCTTCCAGGAAGCCCTCCCTGACAGGAGTCCACAGTGACCTGTGTTTCTGGGAAACTGAGAGAATTCATTGGTGGTGAAAGTGATGTTTTTTCCCCCTCATATGAATTGGGTGACTTTACGGTGTTTACTCTGTCTTTGGTTTTGTTCCAGAGTGGTTTGGCTTCCTTAGGTTGCGAGAAGTAGAGTCTAAGGGTGTGAATACATCACTCCCAAGTCCTACTTCTCGCCCCCTGCCTTCTCCCCACTCCTGCCTCCCCTCCCCACTCCTCCCGACTCCTATCTCCTTCCCTCCTTCTTCCCCCTCTTATCTCCCCCTTCTCCCTCCTCCTCCACCCTCCTACATCCTTCCCCCTCCCCCCCTCCTCCCTGGAGGGGCTCTCTTCCCTGGGCCTCCCCAACCTGCCTGGCTTTCCTCTTCTTGCCGGCCCTCCTTCCGTGTCTCCTGTCGGTTCCTCCTGGGGGCTCAGCACTCTGCCCTGGCCTGGCCCTGTCCACACTTGCTGGGTGATCTCACCTGTGCCCTGGCCTTTCCTGTGGGCTGCTGACCCCCACAGCTCCCTGGGCTTAGACCCCCCATCCACCTGTCCACAGCCTATCCGCCAAGTGGGCATGGCCCAGACAGAAATCCGGATCTGTCTCCAACCCGCCCTCCCAGTCGTCCCATCGTCCAGCTCTCCCCATCGTCCCCTTGTCCAGTTGCCCAGGCAGGAGCTGTCCACCACCCTCTCTTTCTCTCACACCCGGGCCAGGAAATCCTGTTGCCCTGACTTTCAACATGTTCCAGAATCCCCTGCTGGCATTCCTGGAGGAGCCTCTGGCCTGGTCTCCTCCCCCTGCCCTTCTCCCTGCCACTTCCTCCTTCTGAAGCACAGAGAGTAGAGCCTCAGGCCCTGCCCCGTCCCTTCTGCCCAGCTCTCCCCTCCCCTTGCTGCTCGGGCCCCCCGGCTCAGCTAGGCTTCTACATCCTCTCGTTTGCTGTTCCCCCTGCCTGGATGCTCTTGTCCAGGCCCCTAATGGCTCCGCCCTCCCTTCTCTGTGCTGATGTCATCTTCTCAGACAGGCCGTCCCAGCCCTGGGCCACCCTAGGAAATGGCAAAGCAGCCCCTCCTAATGTGCCCTACGCCCCTCCTTACTCTACCCCCCTCCCACTCACAGCCCCTCATCTCTGACCTGTGTGCCCTCAGCTCTGCCCCCTAGAATGCCAGCTCCACAGGCGGCCTTGGTCCCCGGCACCTATAGCAGGTGTGAGCATCCAGGCCAGATGCGCTGTGTGAACTGCTCTGCTGCTCCCTGTTGGGGCCCCTCATCAGGTCACCTCCTCGTGGCTGGAATGGAAAAGAAAGGGCCCCGGAGTCCTGCCTGCAGTTGTCCTAATTCTCTAGGCCAAGGGGTCACAAACTCACTAGTGGGGGGCTGTGTGGAGGTGGCCGGTGTAGGGCCGTAGGGCCATGGGGTTTGGAGAGTGTGTTTCCTGGTAGGGGGGGCAGCTGTTGCCCCAGATCACTTTTTAAAAAGTAAAAGTAAATTTTTGTTTTACAAATAAATACACAGAGACTCAGAAAAATTCAGTGGCTTGTCAAGAAGACACGGCTTTAAATGCCCTGGGCGATGCTGGGTCCAGAGCTGTCAGACCCACTGGTTTGGAAGGGGAGCTAGAAACTGGATTTTATGAGAAGTTTCATGATTGTATTTGTTGACAGCTCATACAATTGTCCTATGACACTGTGCCCGATTCTTCCTGAGGCGGGGAGGGGTGGTGGGGTACTCTTGCCCCTTCACGACGACCCCCTGGGTTTCGGCTGTTGGGTTAGACGTGCATGGCTTGTCTTTCTCTTTTGCAAGTAGGCACTCAGGTGACCTTTCGTGATGTTTCCAGAGGACTTCCCACCCTCTGGCCACTGCTTCTACTTGGTGGTTGGAGATGTATTTGATGTTAACAGCAGATTAGAAACAGGAACGGTAAGGTCTCCCTCCAAATGTGCCTTTCAAACAAATCCAAATGGAAAGGGTGACTTCCCGTTCGACCTAGTGCAGCAGGACCCACAGGAGGACCACAAAGGGACACTGTGGCATCCTGTTTCCCTCAGCTGGAACACAGATGGCTGGGTGGCACCAATAGTCAGACCAGGGGAAGCCAGAGAGGCTCCAAGTCCAGGAGGCCGGGCAGCTCTGACTGTGGGCATGGGGTGGACTGAGAGCAGGAAGAGTGGTTAAGAGGCTTTCAGAGGAGCACTTGGACCCCAGACCCACGCCAGGAGACTGCTCATCCCACACGGGTGGGCAGAAGACTAGAGGTCCAGGTCTGTTCTTGGGGGTCAGGTCTGGGAGGTTCTGGGCTTGGGGGCCCAGGTACAGCCAAGTGCAAAGTGAGGCCCCAAGAGAGGAACAGGAAGGTGAGTTCACAGGCACATCCCTAGAGGTGGCCTTGGCCCCTGACCCTGCTCGTTCCCAGAATGGTGTGTCCCCCATGTGGGAGACTGGAGGATTCTGCAGAATTGGACTGACCCCTCAAGACCTCTGGCCAAGTGCCTGGACCCTGCTGCTTCACCCTACAGGTCCACCCTCACCCTGCCCAGCCACGCTGCTGCACATCAGCACTTCCATGCCTCTCATGAAGGATCACCAGACCCTCGAGGTAAGAGCATCTAACACAAAAGAGAGATTCTACACCTGCCAGAATAAAAGAGCCCGGAGGAAACAGAAAGAACATAGAGAGCAAGAGATAATATAAAAAAGAAAATACCCTCAGAGAAATGAGAGAAAATATTGCATCCATGACCTAAGAACAGGATGCTATAAAAAAGGAACAGGCAGAGAATAAGAAAGAGCTCTTTTATTATTTAAAAAAATAGGAAAAATTATAATTCAATCAAAGATAAATTTCGCATAGAGTAGAAAAAATGAAATGAAAAATGGGACAGAAAACATAAAATGAAACCATCAATCTAGACACTCTAATGTGCAAATAATAAGTCCCAGAAAGAGAAAACGGAAGGGAGAGCATCATCAAGCAAATAATTTACCGGGAAATGTGTTTTAGCACATTTCCCGGTAAATTAAAAACAGAAGGACGGGAGGCTCCAGGCTGAACAAATCAGACTCAACTGGGCGCGGCATTGTGAAATTTCCAGAACCTGCTTTTCATTGCAGAATCTCTACTCAGCAAATCTCTCAAGAGGGCCATGTAAAGCCCTCTGCAGGTGATAAGGACTCCAAGCACTTTTCTCAGGAAGCTGCTGGAGGACACACAGGAGTGAGCAGGGACCCAGGAAATGGGATAAACCCCCGAGGGGAGCAGGGAGCCTGGAGAGCAAGGGTCCAGGCTGGAGCCAAAGTCAGCATGCCTGAGAGAGGCCCCCGGGGAGAATGGGGCCGAGGGTAGTCATCTGGCTCCCCCAGGTGGGAAGGTGGCCCGGACACGCCTCTCCGAGTCCCTGGAGAGGCTCAGGGATTGAAGGAAGCCAAGCACGGGAACCTGACCACAGGAACAACTGACACCAGGATAGCTGAGGGATGGGCTCGCCAGGCCTGCGGGCACAGGGACCCCCCCCGCCCCCAGGTGGCGAGTGGAGGAAATGAGTGGGTGGGGGGCGCTGGGAGAGCCCAAACTCCTCACGTTGCTTATGCAAGTTTAGTAACTAAACATTAGGAAATCACCATAGACAGCCCGGAGATGGGGGGTCCTGCAGGGGGTCCTGCGGGGGTGGGAAGAGGGAGCAGGGAGGGCTATGCTTCTTCAAGACCCACTTTCCTCCAAATGCAAACTACGTTTTAAAAGAATCGGGAGGATGGCCGTCCATCCACACCCTGTCCCCCATCCAGGAGAGCCATCTGTTGTGTCTAAGGGAAGGGAGTGCTGATGGCTACAAGACGTGGGCCTGGGGCACCCAAGGGAGGGTGGGCTCTGCTGTCCAGACTGGACACAGGTAGTAAGGATGGGCCCGCACAAGGCTGTCACAGCCCATGGCACTGGATCCTCAGATCATCGAGTCATCCATTCATTCATTGGTTGAGTAATTTCCCCAGTCATTGATGGATTTATCCCACCAACATCCATCGAGTGCCTTCCGCATGTGAGACCCTTGGTAGGTAATGGGGATGGAGCCAGGATCAAAACTGGCCAGCTTAGGTCCTGTGGCGCCCACAGGCTGGTGGGAAGGCGGCAATCACCAGTCAGTGTGGTGGTGGCAGTGGGGGTGGGGGCTGGGAAGCACGGTGGGGACTCCCACCTCTGTCTAGCAGAGATCCTCTGCCTTGCCATACCTTGGACTCACCTGGGGCTTAGAGTCTACCTCCAGGGAGCCTGGCCGACTGGCCTGGGTGGGGCCTGGGATGGGGAATTGCCAAAGCTGCCAGAGGTTCTAAGCTGCACTCAGGGACATGAACTACTGGCTGAGGGGGAGCCAGGGAGGGCTTCGGGACAACCTGAGAGTTTAGGAGGAAGGAGGGGCAGGGAGTAGGGGCTGGGAAGGACATGAGCCAAGGGACAGCTGGGGAAGGCCTGGGCTGAGGATGAGGGTGTGAGAAGGACCCTAGAAGAGGATGCAGGAGTGGCCTCTGAGTCCACTGGAGGGATAGCACCAGTGGGCACCTGTGTGGGAGGCGAGCAGTTGCTCCCAGATACCTGGTGAGGTGATCCGTAAGCGCCCTCAGTGGGGTGTGCGTGGAGTCTGAGGGTCTCATGGTGAAGGACGTGCTTTTGGGACTTCCTTCTTGGCTACCTCCTCAGCTTCCTCCCTGTTCCGGACAGTGGCTCCTGGATCTGGGAGGGGTGACTGGGGAAAGGTGCATGGAGGCTCAGCAGGGCCGGCCACCTGCCCAAGGCCCCTGGGCTGGCTGGTGGAGTCAGGGTCAACCCCAGGAGCACCAGCCTCCATCGCGACATGGCAAGAGGTCGGTTCTAGAGAAAGCTGGTTGGTTCTGGATAAAATTCTGAGCACCTCCATCTGCTGCAGACCGCCCCCCCCCCCAGTTCTGTTCTGTTTCAAACTCTCTGCCAAAGGGACTTGTTCACGGTCACCTCTCACTCCTGGAAGACAAGCTTTTTTTTTTGCAGGAGGAAATGTATTAAAACAAGAGTTGTCTTGTCTTCCCATTTCCTTTCCCATAAGAATCAGCTGGAAAGAAGCCGGCATCCCCGTCCAGGATCTTTCCCTGGCTGGGTGAAGTGGGCCCTACCCATCTCACCTCCGTGGGAGAGAGTGTCAGAGAACTCGTGACCAAATGAGCAGCTAGCTGAGGGCAGGCCTCCCCCCGATGTCCAGGCAGCCCTTCTCCAGAGCCTCACACTCTTCCCTCTCAGAGTCCCCTTCTGGATGGCCACCAGATGGTCTGGGCACTAACTTGGCTGCCCAGGCCTTGCCTGGCCTCTCACCGGCCAGCCGTTCACAGCAGCCCTGGCGCCCACGGTCCAGCTCCCCACCCTGGGTCACATGAAGCTGGGCTCCAGGACGTCAGCAGGTTCCCCAAAGGGAGGACGCAAATGGCTGGCCTCTGTTAAGGGTGAAGCCTATGCCTGTCCAAATTTTCTGCAGACCCCTCTGCTCTGCCCAGTTTGCCCCTGCAGGCGTCAATGCCAGGGGGGTATTCCCAGAGAAGTCTTGCAACAACTGTGTTTTGCTTGGGCTCCAAATTACCTGTCACTTCACCTCACGGGGCGACGGGCAGGCTGAACACCAGGGTGGCAGCGAGGAGGGGAGCCCCAGCACAGGGACAGGCAAGAACCCACGCCAGCCCCCAGCGGCGGTTGGGCACAGGCCCAGCAGCGTCCTCACTGATGGGATGCTCTCACCCCGCTACAGGAGGACTGAGGAGCTGGGGCCCTGCTGGTCTGCCTGGGGGGTGTGGAGCTGGGCCAAGCTAGGCGTCCAGTCAGCCTTGGGGCCACCAGTCTTCTCACACGGAGGGGATTGTGTGCCCCGGCACCGTGTCAGTGGCTGTGCCAAGGCCAACATCTGCACAGCCTTCCCAATGGACTCCTTATTGCTCTTCCCGTGTCCCTCCTGCTCTGTGGATCAGGCCAGGCTGGCCCTCCATCCCCATCTTCCCTGGTCTTTGAGCACCCTGTGACAGACGCAGAGATGAGAAACTTGAACCATAGGGCCGGCCTTGGGCCATGCCACAGGAGGGGCCCAAAGCTATTCTGGGTGACCAGTGCCTGCCTGGCCCCTCCTGGGAGACTGTGTCTGCACCGCTGACCAGTGGGATGAGGAGGGGACTGGCCCAGCACAGATAATGCCCAGTACCTGGCCGCCCTGCCTTTGCAGGTACAGAGCCTCGTGCTGGGCACTCACCCCAGCGTGCCTGACTAGGCCTGCTCCCAAGACACCACCTCCGGGAAGCGCTTCTGGCTCCCTTTCCAAAGTGGCACCACTGTATCACCCTGCTGACTGTCCTCGGGCCACCCTGGCACCCGCTCCCTGATTCATGGGCTTGCTTGTTTCCTGTCGCCTTCTCCTGCCAGATTCTGTCCCCAGAGCCTAGCACAGGCCTGGCCCACAGTGGCACCCAGGAGGCATCTGCTGAGGGAATCAAGGAATGCCCTCTCCTCCCCAGGCTGTGGAAGGAGCTGCCTGCCTGTGGAGCCCCTGCCCAGCACTCTATCTCTGGCCCCCTTTCTCTCCTCCCCCAACGTCTGCCTGAGAAGAACGAGGGGGCTTTAGGAAACCCCTAGTGGTCCATGCCTCAAGTCCGCCAGAGCAGGGGCTGGCGAGCTTGAGGGGAGAGGGGTAGAGTGGAGGAGGCAGGACCTGGCACCTGAGAAGGAGAGCTGAAGGTGGGAGAGAAGCAGATGTGTGAGTGTGAGCGCCGGCGAGTGTGTGTGTGTGCATGTGTGAAGGTGTGAGGGTGTGACAGCATGTGGGAGCCTGTAGGAGAGAGGGTATGCACGTGTGTGCATGTGTGAATGTCCACTGTTAGCTGTATTCCCAAGAGAAACATGTATGTTTGTGTCAGCAAGGTCAAGTGTGGAATGCTCAGAGCAGCATTCCTCATAATAGCTCCAAACTGGAGTCCCGGTGCCCACCAACTGGAGAACCGATGCGTAAGCTGCCGGTATTCATACCACGGGACGCCGCAGGCGTGAGCGGGAATCATGTGCGAGCTTGCAACAGCGCAGAGGAATGTCCTCTCCGCTGAGGGAAAGAATCTGACACAGAAGAGAACTCGGCTCCTCCGTAAGGTAAACCCAGAGTCACCACATGACCCAGTAATCACTCCAAGGGGTAAACCCAAGAGAAATGGACATGTGCCGCACAAAACCTTGTCCACAGGTGTTCACAGCCCCGCTATTCCAAAGATGGAGACAACCCAGATGTCCATCAGTGGATGAATGGATAAACAAGGTGTGCTCCATCCACACAAGGGGATATTATTCAGTCATAAAAAGGAATGAAGCAGGTTCGTGCTACAACATGGATGGACCTCATAAACATTATGCTGAATGAAAGAAGCCAGATACAAAAGATCACATCTTGTATGATCCCATTTATACCAAACGTCAGAACAGGTAAATCCGTAGAGACAGAAAGAACCAGGGGCTCGGGGTGGGGGACAATAGGGACTGACTGCTTAAAGTTTTCCTTTTGGGGTGATGAAAATGTTCTGGATAATGGTGATGGTTGCACAACATTGTGAATGTACTAAATGCCACTGAACCATGTTAAAGTGGCAAATTTTATGTTACATGCATTTTACAATAAAAGAATCACCCCCCATTCCCAAAAGAAATTGGGGGAAAAAAGAGAACTCATTATAATTCCGCTTACATCAAGTCCCCAACCTGGCTACAGGAATCCACGATGTTAGAAGTTGGGGTGGGAGTCACCCTTGGGGAAGGGTGACGGGAGGGGTGGAGGGGTGTCTGGGATGCTGGGCACTTTCTGCATCTTGATCTGGTACTGTGACATGAGTGTGTTTGTGAAACTTCACTGAGTTGTGCACTTTTCAGTACATGTATTTGACTTCAAGAACAAGTTAAATGAGGAAAAATCAAGCGCTGCTTCTCTTTTTTTAATTATAAAAGAATAACATGTTCATTGAAGAAAATTTGGGAATTGCAAAAAAAGCGTGAAGAAAAAGGAAGCCACAACCCCAACAGCCCCTTGTCGCCTTTCCTGGCCTCTTCTTTTCTGTTTTTTCCTGGGCAGTGGCCAGCACTGAGGTCTGAAGCTGGTGAAAACCAGTCGATAAAGTCACCGGTCCCAGCGACGTGTGAGCTCAGAGCCTGAGGCGGGCATGCCCTCAGGGCTCCAGGTCATCTGTTTCCAGTTTCAAGTACAGGCTTTGGTTCTTTCTCACGCAACTCAAGTCCACTACGGAGGGCCAGCGGGGCGTCAGGCTCGTAAAGAGAAGACCAGACCTTTACCCACGCTAGAGCTGCGCTTTCTGCTTTATAAGCTTAAAAAAAATAGCGTGTGGGTTCTCGGGGCAGGACGTTAATTTTGCAAAGTATTCCTGAACCACAGCCCATTTTGATAAGATACGAGCGTCGAATTGCATATTGGCATGATTTTGGGAAAGGTTTAATGTGTGAGAGGACTAGCTTTCCTCCTGCAAAGATGAGGCTCACCAGCCTGTTCGTGACTTCTGACCTCACGCTGCACGTGCTACCAGCTCTGGCTTCCCAAGAAAGGAGCAAATGACTCCTTTTGATTATGCCCCCATTTTAGGAAACCTGAGGGAAAAGATTGGGAGCAGGGGCATCTTTTATATTAGAGCGGGGTCTTAACCTCAGTGGGCGAGAGAATCATCTGAATGACATTTCCAGAATGCAGGTGACTGGGTCCTGCCGAAACCTGTGGACAGAACTCCAGAGAGATGCTGGGCGCTTCTGAGTGCGCACCTGTGTGAGTGTGTGTGCCATGCGAGTCTGTGCATGCGAGGGATTCTGTGCTACTTTAAATGCTAAATGTCTCATGCATATGAAAGAGTGCTTATGTCACAATGCATCTCTTAACTAATAATAAGAAAGCAAGTACCCGTGTACCCGCCATCTGACCTCAGAAGTAGAGTAACCAGCACCTCTGGGCCCCGGAACCTTCCTCAGTGGCGTCCTTCAACAGAGAGAGCTTTGCTCATCCACCTCCACATCTGCTTTGCTGGGCTCCCGCCCCTGAGTCTGGGGTGTCTTCGGCTTCGGTTCTCCAGGGGTGAGGGGAGTGTTGCCTGGCTCTGCGGGGCAGGGGTGGCAACCCAGTGTCCAGCTCCTCCCGACACTTTCAAGCAGGGCCCGGTTTCCTGCCCCAGGCATCTCCTCGGGTCTGAACACCAAGGAAATTGGCAAATGTTACAAATCAGGGCTCCCCCCATCCCACCGTTAGGAAGACAGTTATTGAACATTCACCAACTCCTAACTGGATAATTAATCCCTGACTTCTAGGACCTCACGGTTCAGGTGAGGTGGTAAAACCTACAAGTATAAAATAACTTAAGAGTGTTGGTGAGACCACTTCTGGGTATTTACCCAGAAGAACTGAAAGCAGGGGCTTGAAGAGATACTTGCACACCCACGTTCACAGCAGCATGTTCACAATGGCCAAGAAGTGGAAACAACCCAAGCGCCCATTGGCAGAGGAATGGGTAAGCAAAATGTGGTCTAGCCGTAAGTGGAATATTATTCAGCCTTAACAAGGAAGGAAATCCTGACACCTGCTACAACATGGATGAGCCTTGAGGACGTTATGCTGAGTGAAATCAGCCAGTCACAGAAAGACAAATACAGTATGATTCCACTCATATGAGCTCTCTAAAGTAGTCACAGTTAGAAACAGAAGATAGAATGGTGGTTGCTGGGCTGGGGGTGGGGGGGAATGGGGAGTTGTTGAATGAGTATAGAGTTCCAGTTTGAAAGATGAAAAAGTTCTGGAGATCTATTGCACAATAATGCAAATATTTTTAACAGTACTGAACTGTACACTTAAAAATGGTTAACATGGTAAATTTTATGATACGTGTTTTTTTACCACAACTAGGAAAAAAGAAAAAGATGTTGATGGGAGTAGACTGCTGTATTGGGGAGAGCCCTGGCTGAGAATTCAGGAAATTTGGGTTTTGGTCCACATTCTTGCATTTCCTGGTGGCCTCAGGCACGTCACTTGCCATCTCTGGGCTCAGTGTCCTTCTGTTGTAGAATGAGGGGTTTGTTTTAGCTTTTGTAGGTCAGAAAGCTGAGTGTGCAGAGATGAGCCTGACACATTCCCTCATTGACTTTCACTCAAGTGTGACATTTACAAAAAAACTACACACATCAACACATTCTCTCAAACCAAACACACCCATTTGATGCCATTGTATGAATAGGCCGCCATTTATTTATCCATTTTACTCTTGATGGACATTTGGGTTGCTTTCAGTCTGGGGCGATGGTGAATAGTGCTGCTCTGACCATTCTAGCACTTCCTGTGCACACAGGACCTGTTTCTCTTGGGTACACATGGAGGGGAATTGCTGGGCGCCAGGCTGAGCACTTACATGGCTTTAGTAGAAACTGCCAAACAATTTTCAAGGTGGTTGAACAAATTCCTACTCTTAGCAGATGCTCCTCCTCCTCACCAACTAGATAGTGTCAGTCCTTTTGAGTGTAGTCTTTCTGGTGGGTCTGTAGCGAGTTTAGTTTGCATTTCCCTGGTGGCCGACAAGGCTGAGCACCTTCTCACACCCCAATTATCCTCTCTGTCCATCAGGAGTGACGTGCCTGTTCTAGTCTTCTCCCTATTTTTCTGTATGGTGCATATCTTCTCTCCCTCTGCCTTTCCATTCTTTCAATGGTGTCTTTTGATGAGAAGTTCTTAATGTAGTGCAGTTTGTCAATTTCTTTCCTTTATAGGGTTTAACACTTTTTGTGCTTATTTTTAGAAGTCTTTACCTACTGCAAAATTATAAACGTTTCCTTCTACAAGTTTTATTTTACTATTCACATTTAGACCTTCAATTCAGCTGGAATTGATTTTTCTGTATGGTATGAGGTCAAGATTTATTTTTCACCCTTATGAGTTGCCAATTGACCCAGCACCAATTAGGTTGAAAAGACCATCCTTTCTCCATTGCAAGGCATTGTTCGTTTTGTCATAAATAGGTTGACCATATATATGAGAGTTTTTCTGGACTCTTTATTCTATTCAATTAGCCTGTCTATTCTTGCACTGATACCCCACTGTCTTAACTCCTATAATGTTCGTGATATCTGGTAGTGTAAGTCCTCCCATTTTGTTCTTCTTCAAGGTTACCTTGGTCGTATTTGAACTTTTGCATTTCTGTATGGATTTTAGAATTAGCATGTCAGTTTCTAAGACAAGCATTATAAACTTTGCATTGCTTTAGTTGCAGCCCACACATTTTGATATGTTGTATTTTCAGTACCATTCAGTTCAAGTTATTTTCGAATTTGCCTTGTGATTTTTTTGACTCATGGATTATGTGGATATTTCCATATTTGGGGTTTTCATAGCTGTCTTGTTGTTATTGATTTTAATTTAATTCCTATGTAATCAGAGAACATATTCTGTATGATTTCAATCCTTTTACATTTATTAAGACTTGTTTTATGGCCCAGCATTGAGTTTATCTTGCTGAATGTACCATATGCAATAGAAAAGAATGTGTTGGGTATAGTGTTTGATAAACATCATTAGGTCAAGACAGTTCATAGTGTTGTTCAGATCATTTGTGTCCTTATGAGTTTTTTGACCATTTGTTCTATCCATTGCTGAGATATGGGTGTTAAAATCTCCAACGATTGTTGAATTATTTATTTCTCTGTTTAATTCTGTCAATTTTTGCTTCATGTATTTTGAAGCTGCTTTGAGGCACACAGCAATTTATGGTTTTTGTCTTCCTGATGGGTTACCCGTTTCTCATTACGTAGCATCCCTTTTTATCTCTGACGGTGCTCTGTATCGAAGTCCATTTTACCTGATGTTATTGTAGCCTCTCCAGCCTGGTTAGGCTTCCTGTTTGCATTACATATGTTTGTCAAGTGCCTGTCCTGAGAAGAGCACATGGCAGAGTCTTGCTTTTTTATCCTCTTAATTGAAGTGCCTAATGCTCACCATTTCATGTGATGATGAGTTGGTGGGCTTTAGGTCCATCGTCTATTTGTTTTAAGTTTATTCCTTCTTTTTTTTTTTTGGTGAGGAAGATCAGCCCTGAGCTAAGATCTGATGCCAATCCTCCTCTTTTTGCTGAGGAAGACTGGCCCTGGGCTAACATCCATGCCCATCTTCCCCTACTTTATATGGGACGCTACCACAGCATTGCTTAGCAAGCGGTGCATTGGTATGTGCCTGGGATCCGAACTGGCGAACCCTGGGCTGCTGCAGCAGAGCGTGTGCACTTAACTGCTGAGCCACGGGGCCAGCCCCAGTTTATTCCTTCTAAAATGTCCTGTTTTGCTTTCTTTAGATTATTTGAATATATTGTTTTTGTTTTTGTGAGGAAGATCAGCCCTTAGCTAACATCTGTTGCCAATCCTCCTCTCTTTTTTTTTTGCTGAGGAAGATTGGCCCTGGGCTAACATCCGTGCCCATTTTCCTCTACTTTATGTGGGATGCCTCCACAGCATGGCTTGACAAGCGGTGCGTCGGTGCATGCCTGGGATCCGACCCTGTGAACTCTGGGCCACCGAAGTGGAGCACGTGCACTTAACTTCTATGCCATCGGGCTGGCCCCTATTTGAATATGTTTTAGCATTCCATTTTAGTGTATCTGTTGGATTTTCAGCTATATCTCTTTGTGCTATTTATTTTAGTGATTTTAGTGGTTGCTTTAGGGATTACAATACATATCCTTAACTTTTCACAGTCTCCTTTGAGTTAATATGGTATCAATTCACATAAAATGTAGAACTCTCAATTTCGTAGGTCCATCTTTTGCTATAGTTGTGTATATTACATCTATATACAATAAAAACCACACAATTCAGTGTTATAATTTTTGCTTTAAACAGACATATGTATTTTAGAGAAATTAAGAGGAAAAACAGTCTTTTGTATATATTCAGGTATTTACCATTTCTGGTGCTCTTCATTCTTTCCTGATGATCAAGTTTCTATCTGGTATCATTTTCCTTCAGCCTGAAGAATTTCCTTTAGCATTTTTTGTAATATAGGTCCGCTGGTGATGAATTCTCTTAATTTTCTTTCATATTAACATACCTTTATTCACCCTCATTCTTGAAAGAGTTGGATATTATGTGAAAGATTGACAGTCTTTCTTTCAATACTTTCAAGATGTCGTTCCACTCTCTCTGGCCTCCGTGTATTCTCATGGGAAGCCATCAGCTGTAAACTCACTGCTCCCGGCATGAGATGTTTCCTACAGCTACTCGTAAAGAGTTTTCTCTGTACATTTGGTTTCCAACAATTTGACTATGATGCATGGTTTTCTTTGAGTTTATCTTAGTTGGGGATCGTGGAACTTCTTTAAGTATGAAAATTTATGTCTTTCACCAAATATAAAAAATTCCAGAAATTATTTTCTTCAAGTACTTTTCCCTGCCCCATCCTTTCTCTCCTCTCTTTTTGGGATTTCAGTTACACATATGTAGACGTTTTGATGTTGTTCCAGAGATCTCTTAGGCTCTTTTTATTTATTCTCCACTCTTTCTTTTTCATATTGAATAAATTCTATTGATATATCTTAAAGTTTACTGATTTTTCCACTGTCATCTCCACTCTTCTGTTAGGCCCATTCAGTTAACTTTATGATATTTTAATTTTCAGTTCTAGAATTTCCATTTTTTAAATATAGTTTCTAGTTCTCTGTTGTGATTTTAAAAAAAATCTTTTTGCTTCTTAAAAGCATATTTTACTTTACATGAAAATTATAGTTATAATAATTACTTTAAAATCCTTGTTTGCTAATTCCATCATCTGGGTCATATCAGGGATCAATCTCTATTACTGTTTTTTTGTGAGGAAGATCAGCCCTGAGCTAACATCCATGCCAATCCTCCTCTTTTTGCTGCAGAAGACTAGCCCTGGGCTAACATCTGTGCCCATCTTCCTCCACTTTATATGGGACGCTGCCACAGCATGGCCTGACAAGCGGTGCATCAGTGTGCACCCAGGATCTGAACCTGGGCCACCAGCAGCGGAGCGCATGCACTTAACCGCTATGCCATGGGGCTGGCCCCTCTATTACTTTTTTTTGAGAATGGCTAACATTCTCCTTTTTCTTTGTAGAGTAATTTTAGATTGTATCCTGGACATTGTGTTATTTTGTGTTGACTTTGGATTCTCTTATATTAACTCAAAGAGAGTTGACTTCACTATTTTTGTGTTTATGTTAGCGCAAGGCAATTGACCCGGTGGGGCTCAGACTGCAAACACCATCCCTTGGACAGCAGCTCAGATCTCATCTCGGTTCTTTTATTCTTAACCAAGGTGCCTAGAGTCTGCCCCATGCCTGTGCTCCAATGTCACCGGGAGATTTAGGCCCAGTTAATACACAGAACTTGGGTCTCCCCTTCTCTTGCTCCTTCCTTTCTGGGATACCCCTCTACTACCCAGAGGGTGTCATTGCCCCAACTCTGTCTCCTAGCTCTTGAGGCCAGAAGAACTGCAGACATTTTGTTGGTGTTTTATCTGCCTGAATGGCATGGACTGTGGCATGCCCTTAGGCTAGAAGCTGTGAGAACAGGCAGCTCACCTGGCTATTCCCTTCTTCCAAGAGTTGCCTCCCCTCCAGCATCTGCCTGCCTCTGCTCACTCTGGTGACTCCAAGTAAGTGTTGTTTTGTATTTTGTCCAGAGTTCATGGTGCTGTCTGTGGGAGGGTTGGTTCAATCAATAGCAGTTTACTCCATCATACTGGAAATGGAAGCCTAGCTTGTCGATTTCTGTGAAAAAACCCTGCTGGGATCTTTAAATCTGTTTTGCATTGAATCTCTAGGTCATGTGGGGGAGAATTGACATTTTTACAATATTGAGTGTTCTGTTTCTTGAACTTGGTCTATCCCTCCATGTATTTATTTTTTCTGTAATTTCTCTCAATCATGTTTTACAATTTCCTATCTATAGGTCTTGTGCTCTTTTTTGTTAGTTTTATAACGAGGTATTTGGTTTTTTGATGTTCTTGTAAATAGTCTCATTTTAAAAGTTTAATATTTTACATCTTAACTGATATTTAATGTTCAGCGCCTAATAGCTTTATGTATCCCGTCTAAACAATTAATGCTTACTAAACGAACTTCACCAATGACAAAGCCTGCGGTTTGGTGCACCTCCCGAGCACCTGCAATGAAGCTGAAAGTGTTCGTGAAGGTGGGTTTTCAGGGATTGGGGCTTGGGCTGTACAAACTGAGCATGTGAGCTGAATGAGGGTCAAGTTATGTTAGGAATTAACCAAAGCAACAAGCAATTCTAAGAAACCACCTGATGGGCATCGTGCTTAGAAAATGGAGGCTGGCAGCATCACACCTTTCCAGGTAAGGGGGAGTTGAGATGCCACCAGGCTCCCTTCACTTGATAGCAAGGCCGTTTCTTGTTTGCACTCTGGGGTGGTGAAGGGGACGTTACAGGAGGCTGACCTGCTGGAGTACTGTCAGGAGAGGGAAGCTCCCACCTGAACTTTGAAATAAGCTACTCTCTGAGCTAAACTAGTAAAACCCATCCACAATGGCTGTAGTTAGCCATTTGTGGGAGTCAGCCAAGACTGTTGTAAATGAGTCACTCGCGAGTTTGCAGACAGCCCACATCCAGGAGATCTCACTCAGTCTCGGAGAGGAAGCAGGCCTGACTCTGACTCTAATTTAGGAGTGGACATCTAATCAGTGGGGTGCTGCCATGCTTAGAGAGGCTGTATGGACGGAGAGGTCGGTCAGCCGTGACAGCCTGGGAAGCGCAGCGCTGGTGTCTCTCGGCTTTAGGGTTCGCGTCTTGGGTTTCTGTCCCACCAGGAAAGAGACCTTGGGCTACTGACTTAGCCTTCCTAAACTTCAGTTTCCTCATCTGCAATGCAGGCTCAGCTGGTGCGGAGGGAGTGCTCACGGCATCAGTGTGGTGGTTACCTGTGGCCACCCGAGCCGATTTGAGCATTGTCACCTAGTTGGCAAGGCAGAACAGGGAGGGGACTGTCTTGGCCAGTGGACTCCACTCCAGACCCATCAGGTCACAGGCTAGTCTCATACTCCAGCCTCTCCTAGCTATGTTCTAGGGCAAAGGGGCTGGTCGGGCTGGTCAGGCTGATGAGTGCCTTCTGATTCATTTGAGAGGTCTTCTCTCCAAAAGCGAACAAACTGGTCCTCTGGTGTGTTGGATTGAATAGTGTCTCCCCAAGATTCATGTCCACCCAGAACCTCAGCCTGTGATGTTAGCTGGAAATAGGGTCTTTGCACATGTGATTAGTTAAGGATCTTGAGGTGAAATCATTTTGGATTCAGGGTGGGCCCTAAACCCAATGACTGATGTCTTCATAAGAGGAGAGGACGCAGAGAGACGCGCAGAGAAGACACATGAGGCAGAGTGGAGTGAGGCGGCTGCAAGCCAAGGAATGCCTGGAAGCTGGAAGAGGTAGGAAGCATCCTCACTTAGAGCCTCCAGAGTGAGTGCGACCCTGCTGACACCTTGATTTTGGACTTCTGGCTTCTAGAACTGAGAGAATAAATTTTTGTTGTTTTAAGTCCCCAAGTTTGTGATAATGTTATGATGGCCCTAAGAAACGAATGCATCTGTGTTTACAGATCAGTTTTGTGTTCAAGAGCTTGTCTCTGGGATGTGGATCCATTCTTGACCTTGGGCCCAGCCTGCTGAGTCTGCAGCGCTGAGGAGCACTGCCAGCTGGGGGGGTGAAGTCACCCAGGTGAATGGGACTCTGGGAACCGGGCCTAGATCCACCAGCTGCAATCTAGCTTCATGTCTCTAAAAAAACAAAATCGTTTTGTTGTCTAGTATTTCAGGCGGACAACAAAAGCATCGGTAACATAACGAACACTGCCTATCCCTCACAGCCAGAGAACACTGAAATGATTGTCTCTTGGTTATGTTTATTCTTTTATTTGAGTGTGTCTGATGCTTTCTCTGTTTTATTGAAAAGACAACATACTGCTTAATACACTTAAAAGGCTGGGAAGCTGCCTTTTGGCCAGGGCCTTGCACATCTGCAGGGCTGCAGGTGGCAAGGACGTACTGTTTCTGGGTTCTGTCCATCTTCTAGCAAACATCCTCCCATGTTTAAATGTGTTTATATTTACACTCATTTTCATCCCCCCTTTATTCTTTTTATGCTAGGTGGAAAGTCATAACTTCTTGTGGCAACAAGTAAAACCATATAGAGATAGTCAAAGAAAATTCCCGAGTGACCAAGGGACAGCATGACCAAGGTAGACAGGTTGGCAGCGTCTCCCCCACTCGGCAGTAGGAGGGGAGGAGCCATGGGGCTTCCGCGCCCCTCTGTTCACTCTCAAGGTGGCAGTGCTCTGGAGAGCACCAGATGCAGTACAGCTGCCTAAGCCCTCTGTAGCTCCCACCTTCCTCTGGGGGTGCACAGGACACCCTCCCAAGGAGAGTGGGGACGGTGAAGTGGGGAGGGCCACACTCTTAACCTCCCACACTTCCTGCTGGATGGAAGGTGCCCGAGGACTCTGGGGGTGATGTCAGCACCAATGCAGGGAGGAGGCCTGGTGTAGAGGAAAAGTGAGCCCTCCCTGGCACGCACCCAGCTTTCAGAGACCTGGGGACTACCCTGGGGTGAAGGGATCCTGGTGGCCTTCAGAGAACTCAGGAAGCCACGGTTCTATGGGGAAGTGGGACTAGCCTGCCTGAGATGGCACCACCCACCTTGCTTTACTAAAGATCTCGGTAATGCAGCAGGGGTGGACGTGAGAGTGGGGATTCCCCCAGTCACATGGGCTCTCCCGGGGCCTCAGAACCTGGGTTTCACTTTCTCAGGCATCCAGTGTTCTGCCTTGTAGCACCGCTGCTTGCTCCTCTACCCCAAAGCCAATCTTGAGTGTTTTCAGGGTGCAGACTATGGTATGCACCTGTTTCCCACCAGACCTTCCACATGGGGCTGAGGTCAGCCTGCTCATGCTTTTTTTTGGCCTCCTTTAAAGTTACCTCATCAGTTGTCAACATTTAAAGATTATGAGATTCTACACATAATGCCACGTTTCAGCTATTGTTTGAATACCAGACCATCCGCAACGCTGGGCTCCAGGCGCCCGTGGAGATGGCGCACAGGTGCCCCAGGTTCACAGTCCCCCACCCCAGCGCTCTCTCACACTCAGCTTGTTCCCTTCCTTTCCTGCCTCTGGGCACTAAAATTCAGGTGCAAAATTCCAGCTATATGTTTGCAGGATTTCCCCCGACACTCCCTCCTCGGGGAGGCACCTTTCCCGGCCTCCAATCCCGCTGCTCATTATCTAGAACTTGGGGAGCGAGAGGACGGACTCCGGCAACCGATTTGAAGGGCTCCGCGGGACCGCGCACCCGGCCCTGTGAGATCTGCTTGCGGGAGCCGGCGGGGTCTAAATCATTTACTACGTCACCAGCCCCTCGTTGTGCTGAGGTCTGTGTTCCTGCGGCCTCCGGCTCTTCAGCAGGAGCCTGATCATGTGATCTCACGTCCCCGGTGAGGCCTGAGGCCAGGAGACATTTCTCTCTGGGCTTTCCCAAAAAAACGGAGAGAAGAAAACCACTAGAAATGTCCCGAAACACCATCTCTTGGTTAAAATAAAAAACAAAAACACAAACGCACAAAAAGAGAACTGTACTATTTCTATACAGTGCTCGTAAACATTATTCCAGATAACTTACTTTGTCAAAAGGAAAGAACAGGAAATAAGAAACAGACAAGGACCTCCAGATCGACTGCTCCCTGTCGAACTACTGGCCCCCGACAGGCGCTGTCACCTCGCCTAATAATTTATGAGACAGTCGTGTCCGGGCCGTGCAGCCAGAGAAGATGACAGTCACGCCGGGGAGGCTTCGCTGCGGACTCAGGCGCGGGGACAGGCCGGCGCACCCCGGGCCCTGCGCGCGCCCCTCGCCCACCGCCCACCGCGCTCGGCCGAGCGGCGGCACGCCTACCGCGCCGGAGGCCCGTTCTCGGGCTACGGAGGTGCCGCCGGCCGGAGGGCAGGCCGCGCTCGCCCCGCCCGGTGCTGCGGGCCCCGCGCCGCCCCCGCCCTCGCCCTCGCTCCCACGCCCGCCGGGCAGGCTCCCTGCCCCGGACCCGGGCCCCGACCCCGGCCTCCGGCCGCGCGCGCAGTCCCCGCAGGCGGCGGCGCGGAGAGCCTCGGGCCCGGGGAGCACGGCCTCCCTCGCCCGCCCGCCCGGCGCTCCCGTCAGCTACGGCCGCAGCCATTTTGGAGAGAGCGAAACAAAGAGCCAGTCATCGCCGCCGCCCCCCACCAGGCCCCGGCCGCGGTCCCCGCCTGCCACGCCCTCGGGGCCGTCGGTCCCGGGTACCCCCGGCGGGCCGCACCCCCACACCCCCGCAGGCCCAAGGGCGCGAGCAGCCCGCCGCCAGCTAGGCCGCAGCACAACGGCCACAAGCCCGCACCCCAGCCTCTGCCGCTCGCAGCCATTGGCCGCGCCTTTTAAGCGCGCGCCGCAGCCAATCGCGGGGCGCCGGGCTGCCGGGTGGGGAGCGCCGCAGCCAATGACGAGGCGCCGGGCGGCGGGCGGGGGCGGGCGCGCCGCCGCGCCTGCGCACCGCGCCGCCGCCGCCCTCCCCCCGCGCCGGCCGCCCGCGCCCCCCGCCCGGCCGCCGCCCCCGCCCCGCCCGGCGCGCGCCGCCCCCCGCCCGCCCCCGCGCCCGCCCGCCCGCCCGACAGCCCGCCTGCCCGCGCGGAGCCTCCTCCCCGCCCAGCGCCGGCCGAGCGGCGGCGGCGGCGGGCCGAGGAGGAAAGATGGCGGCGGGCTCGGATCTGCTGGACGAGGTCTTCTTCAACAGCGAGGTGGACGAGAAAGTGGTGAGCGACCTGGTGGGCTCGCTCGAGTCGCAGCTGGCGGCCAGCGCGGCCCACCACCACCACCTCGCGCCCCGCGCGCCCGAGGCGCGGGCCGCGGCCGCCGGCGCGCTCGGGAACCATGTCGGAGCCGGAGCCGTGCCGGCCGAGGGCGCGCCCGCAGCGGCGCCGGAGCCGCCCCCCGCAGGTAGAGCGCGGCGCGGCCTGAGCGCGGGCGGGCGCCGGCCGGGCCCGCGTCCTCACCGCGCCGCCCCGCTTGTCCCCGCAGGGCCCGCCGCGAAGCTGAGCGCGCTCGAGGCCGGCGCGGGGCCGGGCGCCGGGGCCGGGGCCTGCGCGCCGGGAGCCGGGGCCGCGGCCGCGCCCGAGCCCGCCGCCAAGCCCGCCGCCCGCAACGGCCCGCCCGGCGGCCCCGGCGCCGCGCAAACTTTGAATGGGAGCGCCGCGCTGGGCAACTCGCTCCGCGCCGCCGCCGCCGCACCTGCTGTCAGCCTGCTCCACAACGGGCCCGCGCCCGCGCCGCCGCCGCCCAAGCCCGCCGCCGCCACTGTCATCCAGACGCCGCCCTTCCTCGGCGCCCCCGCCGCGCCCGCGCCCCGCGCCCCCTCGCCCCCCGCACCCCCCGCGCCCGCCGCGCCCGCCGCGCCCGCCGCGCCCCCCGCCGCCCCGCCGCCGCCCGCCGCCGCCAGCCTGGCCCGGCCGCCCGGCCACCCTGCCGGACCCCCGGCGGCCGCGCAGAACGGGGGCAGCGCCGCGCCCCCCGCGCCCGCGCCCGCCCCGGTCCCCGCGCCCCCCGCGCCCGCGCCCCCCGCCCCCGCGCCCGCCGCCAACAGTCAGCCCGGGCCCGCCGCCGCGCCCGCGCAGGTGGCCAAGGCCGACTCGCCCAAGACCGCGCTGCAGCCGGCGCCCCCGCCGCCACAGACCCTGGCGGCCAGCTGCCCGGCCGGCGCGGCGGCCGGCATGATCCTCGGGCCAACTATGCAAGGGGCGCTGCCCGCCGCCGCCACCGCTGGCCTCCCGCCGCCAGCCCCCGGCACCCCCACCGGGCTGCCCAAGGGCTCGGCCACCGCGGTGACCCAGAGCCTGCCCAGGACGCCCTCGGCCACCGCCGGCGGGATCCGGGCCACGCTGACGCCCACGGTCCTCGCCCCTCGCCTGCCGCAGCCGCCTCAGAACCCGACCAACATCCAGAACTTCCAGCTGCCCCCAGGTGAGTGGCCGCGCCGGGTGGGGCTGGGCTGCCCCAGCTGGGAGTCCAGGAAGTTGTGGGACCGGCAGGACGCTAAGGTCACGGGTCTTGCACAGGCCTGCAGCGTGCGGAGGTGCACTTCTGCCCGAGTGCGAGAGAGTGTTCCTGTGAGTGTGTGTGTGTGTCTGTGCGTGAGTGTGGCTGCGCGCCCAGCGTGATGTGGTAGCCGGGGTCTCTCACCTCCTGCAGAGTTGGCCTCTGCACGGTTTTTGCGTTGCAGAGTTTCTCTGCCATCGCTCACAGTTGAGTGGGTTCTTTCCGCCTGTCCTGCCTGGCCTTGTGTGCCCCTGCTCCGTGTCCCTGTGTGGAGAGTAGTAGCAGCTGGCGCTCCTGGGGACAACTTAGTGGGCTATACAGGATGTAGGGACATAGTCTGGGTCCATGGTTTTCTTTCACGTGGTGCTTTACTCTCCTGGTCTCTGGGATCAGGCGTATGGCTGTGTCCTCAGTGAACTCTCCTGCTCCTTGATTATCCTGAGCTGTGATAGCAGTCCCCTGATCCTGGGTTAGGGACCCCCCTTCCACCTGTGAGGTCAGGCAGAGTGGCGCCCCTCGTTCAGGCTGGGCAAGGCTATGTGGAAAGCTTCTACTTACCTGCTCACACCAGGATGGCAGAGATCCCAGGTGAGCCTTGGAGGAATCCTGGGCACACACCCTTCCTGGTTGTGTCCTTGCCTCAACTGCGGGTTCTGCAGTAGTATTTCAGTGCTTCCCGGAGCCACAGTATTGTTCAGCACCGTGTTATCGCTTAAAGAGTGCCCGGTTGCCGTGGTTATTGCCATGCTGCAAAGTCAGTGGTGGGCATGTGCTCTCTGGTCAGCTGGTCTGTTGGAGGTACAGACGGAGCGGGGTCGCCTGGAGCCTAGCGGGCCGCAGCCTGTATTTTCCACTCTTAGTCGCTTGTCGTCTCGGCAGTTCTTTAGGGTTCTTCAGGTTTGACGGCGGAGGATCCCCCACGGCATTACGTGTCACGCTGCTTTGTTTTGGGATTCTGAGGCAGAGAGAAACTTGAGCACGTGAGGCGCCCTGTTTTCTCTCCGGCGCCTCCACCTCTGCTGCGTGGACTGCCTGCGGGTGCTGAGCTTCTGGAGAGCTCCTCCCTTGCTGTGTAGTAACATGTGCTGGTGTAGCGGCTGCTGCGGTGGCAGAAGTAGTAGAAACAGCACCTCCTGTGTCCCCTCGCTTTCCGAAAAGAGGGATTGGTCACCGTGAAAGAATTTCATTGTCTTAAGGAGGAAAGGTTTCCCTGTCAAAGTGTGTGGGGTTCCGGGCTGAGGGTAAAGCTTGACAGGGATCTGTGTGTATACGAGTAGGAAAAGACTACAGCCAAACACAGTGTTTTTGGGGTGGTAGTGGGGGCTGCCATGCTGTGAGAAGGAAAGGATGATGTAAAATAAGTTACCTAAGAGGTACTGAGATGTCCCTTACGACACAGTTTGTTTTTGAGTTTGTAAGAGTGTTTTATTGAAGGTTCTGTTTTGCTCATTATGTGTATTTTGACCTTTTAGTGGAAAATATGGCTGATCCTTAGTAACATTTAAGAGAGGGAATTCATGGTCGTAGCATGTTATGTAAACTGTGATGATACTTCTGACCCATCTGTAAAAATGCCCTCAGCGGCCCTGCTCGGCTCAGCGTTTGCCTTAGGCACAGCAGGGATGTTTCCCTGCGCTGCACTTTTGTTATTTAAAACTGGCGTGAGCTTGTCGGTAAGTTGTGAGGTGGGTGGGTGCTTGGCCTGGCTTGCAGGGGCAGTGTGAGAGGCCTGCAGGTGTAGTGGTTTGGGGTTGACTGGACGCCTTTGGTCTGAGCCTTATTTCTTCCGGGGAGAGGACACTGTGGATCGAAAGGGGCATCTCTGCCGTCTTTGTCAAGTGACCCTGGACTCGCTTTCATCTTCTGATGTCAGTGTTAGGGATGTCTGCATGTGACAAGTGGACAACTCCTTGGAAAAACTGTAAAAACACTGACTGTTTGCATAAGTTCTCAGGAGTCTTTGCATTAGTCCCGTGTATGTGAGAGCAGAGAACAGTGCGTGTTGACATTTGGGTGACAAATGCTGAGAGCTGTGCTTTAAAGGGGCCACATGCTTTCTAGAAAATAAAAGTATTACATCCATCTCTTCATGCCCCGTTGCCAGTTGGTCAGCTGATGAGGAACTCTGATTAATTCTTACTTCATTTTAATAACAATAAAAGCAAAAAAAGTATAGTTAAAACTACCACCAAAGTCCCCAAAGTTCCTTCTTTTAAATAGTACAGTTTAATTCTGTAAGTCAAAATGACAGATCGTGAATGTTCTAGTTACGTCATATAATTGATTGACCGAGAAATATTAGATTCTTCTAGTTGATGTTTCCTCGTCATTGAAATCTTTCATCATAAAAGTGTATAAAGTGGAGGCGGAAGTAACTTATAAAATAACTATTGCCTAGTTCATAACTGATTCTTGTTACAACTCAGTGATTAGGGGCCGGCAGGGTTTTCAAAGCTACACGTAGGTGTCAAGTGAAATAACAGGCTGTTGGCAGTTGGAGTGTGTGAAGAGGCTCACCCCCCCAGTGCCTCCCCTTCCTGTGGGTCAGAGTTTTGAGGGTGGGAGAGGAGAGGGACAGAGGTCTCACTGAGGTCTCCCCAAGGGCCAGGCTTAGGCCTTGCGTGTCATTCTCACAGCCCGCCACGAGCTCCTGTTGAGTTTGGTTTTAGCAAACTCAGTCTTGATATTCTTTGTCAGGACAGTTTTGTAAAGAGATGTTTATATTATTGTAATTAATTTGCTGGTTTGGAGATACCAGAGTCTAAGTTTTATCCGTGGAAATAACAAGATCATGTAAGAAGTCTTTAGAGATGTTGCAGCAAAGGCAGCTGTTCCCAAGAACACTGAAAAGCACTAGTTACATACAGCTTAGAATAGTCATAACATCCGAGTAATGTTATGATTCTAGTTGAAAGAAGAAAAAAGTGATATGACACCAAAATTAGCATGCATGTAAAAAAACATCTTGTAAAAGATCTTTCCAGATAGGTGTTACGTTGAAGATGCTCGTTTTTAAAGGTTATTTTTTGGCGTGGCTAATTAGCATTTTCTATAGTGTATGTCTGTTCTGCTTTCACAGAGAACTTGCTCTCTTGTTGCCCTAAGATTTGGCCAAAGTGTAGGTTCTCGTTCCAGGGCAGAAACCGTTTCCTCACTGTCGGCCTGGATACCTTGGCCTAGAGAATATTTGCATGTGACTTATTTACAATGAATACTCCCCAGGTTAATATGCTTATAAGGACAGGTGTTTCGGGCATTGGTTCCCATCCATGGTGAATTTAATTGAATTCCTATCCTTGGGGAGGAAGAGAAAAAAGTCCACTAGGAGCTGATTGTGCTGGGCCCGGTTGAGTTCTAGGATCATTGACCTGAGCTGGGTAGTAGATGGTGGAAGGCAGGAACTAGAAATTCTGGTGGCCAACTTTGGCAGCAGATGCTTTGGCACAAGGGACATTCTTGGAAGTTTAGATTTTGTTACTTGAGGGCACTCTTGCTGTTTGACCTGGGACAGAATATATGGATCCGTGGAGTCTCAGTTTCCCCAGCTAGAAAGTGGGGTTGACCATTTTGTGGAATTCCATTAGGATGAACAGTCTACACTGCTGTCAAGTAGCATTTATTATTCATACACTGTCCCAGTTCCGTTGCACTTTTTCACTGGTTTTCAAGCGTTATGTTGCTGTAGAAGTAGCAAAATGTAAAGACAGCTTTATTCCCATCAAAACCATATCCGGATTGGAGGTGTTCTCAGTGACTGAGGAGCCTGCTGCAGTGGCTGACTCTGTTTCTGTAAGTGAGTAAGTTGGCGAGGTTGTCACAGATGGGTCGTAGACGTGAGGGATATGTTCTGCAGACCCTGGGGACAGGGGGCGCAGTTGCCTGCAGAGAGAGTGGACCTGGGTGTGGGGCTTGCTTGAGGCAAAGGCCTTAACCGAATTTTCCCCTTGATATACTTAGATAACAGTGACCTTTGGGGAAAAAAAGAAAAATAGCTTTTGGGAGGCATACACGGCCAGCACTGGACAGCTCTGCTTAGCGTGGGATGGGGGTAGCTTCTCTGAGCATTGCTTCCACGCTGCCAGCTTGGAGCGGAGGCCCTTGGGGTGAGCAGGCGGGCACTCTTCTCCCTCTGTCTTGGCTTTGCTCCTGGCTGTCCCTGTTGTCTTTGGGGTGGACAGAGCTGTCTTGGTGACTGGGGCTGGGATGATGTTTCCTGCACATGTGGGTGGCTTTTGGAGCTGGTGGTCCTCACATTTTAGCAACAACCAGGAGAGGGTTCTCTCAGACCCTCCTGGGTTATCTGTTCTCACTGCTTACTGAACTTGAGGGCAGGGAGTGCTTCGCGCTTATGGCAGAGTTACTGGAGTTTGGAAAGATGACAACTTTCCAAGTCCTTTACATTTGCCATATGAGGGGTAGATCCCAATTTATTAGAGCCCCATAAGGAAGCGGTTAGGAAAGTGGTATCCTGGCTACATAGCTGGTTAATGAACCTGAGGGGTCCAGAGGGCCCGGCTCCCAGGATTGTTCTGTCGCCTCCGGGTGCAGAGGTCGAGTGCCTGGGCTCTCAGTCGTGCTGCAGGAGATGCCCTTTGACAGCTGCCCAGGGTTTCTGACAGGTGGGCGCCAGCCCCCTCTGGCAGCGGTGTTTGATCTGTATGGGACTGACCCAGTTTAGACCCTGCCCTAGAAAAGCAGCGGCGGAGTGGGACAGAGCAGTGGGGTGTGCACGTGTCTGTTTCCTTGAAATTGTAAGATAAAGGTAGTTCCAGGTATGCTTCCAAAGCCCATTTCAGTTTATAAATGTAAGCTTTCATTGTCTTCAATGATGCATTTGAAGAAAGCTTTTATAAATAGCTAGTTATATGTAAGTTGATCAAAACATAATTAACAACTGTTTTTGAAAATCTTGAAGCAGAGATTTAAAAGGCCTCTGGAGAAACTTGCCTGAGATTCGGGGTAATTTGCATAGTTCTCAAAAGCACTTTTACTTTTATTCGTGTTCACGACAGCAGGAGCCTTGGATCTTCTTGATGGTCTTGGGAAACAGTTACTGTTTAGGGCTCTCGCCTCTGAAATTTGTCTTAGGCTGGAGGTCAGCAGCCTTTTATTTACTCAGGCCTTTGATAGTAATAAAACAGTTAAATGAAGTAAGAAAACCAAAGGAGAGGGGAACTTTTTGCAGCAGGACACTGTGTCCTGGGTGCACCTGGAGGTGACTGTGACTCTTCCGTTTCCAGTTGGGCCCAAGGTTGCTGTGGCGTTGTGGCGTTGTAAATTACAAACACGTATATCTCAGAACTTCTTACTTAGAATAAATCACCCCTGTGAAGTAGATCAAGTGCTGTAAAGTTATGTTTGAAAATTGGGAACTTTATATTTCTGTGGTAGGGCCATGAAAGCTTTGAATTACAATTTTTGATTTTTACGTATCCTTGAATATCTGCACAAAGGATTTAAAATCTTCAAAAAACAAAGAGATATGAAAATTGTCCATAGTTTAGGACCCTCCACGCCCCCCTAAATTTGAAAAGTGCGTAGGTAACTACCATCGTTTGTCTGGCTTCCCTCTCTGGCTGCCCGCCTGGCCTCGCTGCTGCATGTGGGTAGAGGGCAGCGGTGGACGGAGGCAGTGAGGCTCCCTGACCCCCGGGAGTGGGCTTCGTGAGCTCAGAGCCCCTCAACTCTGCAGGCCTGGGAGGCTGAGTTGGACTTTCGTTCTTCCATCCTGAAGTTAAAGTCTTGATGGGACCTTTCTGCTTCTTCCACGTGGCCTGGGAGGAAGGGATACCCATGCTTCTTTTGATCCCCAAGCTCGTGAGGAGGAGTGTGACCAGGTGGGAGGTGGTGCGCGATATCCGCGCTGACATGGAGGAACTTGCGTCCCAGAGGGCCTGTTTCCGAATGTTTTCCAGCTCCAGAGGTTGGGGAAATCCTAAACTTCATGATTGCGTCAAATTGGATGTCAGATTTTAGAACCGAGGGGCAAGTGGTAAGAACTCTCTGTAGCTCTGAAGTGACTTGTTTGGGGGGTCAGTGGTCTGAGTGGACGCTGAGTGGGCACAGCAGGACACTAGGAGCCAGGACAGCTGAGCCGCCTCCCCAGTGCTGTGCGTAGCCTGCCAGGTGTGTGTCCGGTGGTCAGAGCGGCAGGCATGGTGCTCCGGTGGGAACACTCCGCAGAGGGTGGAGAAAGGCCTTGTGGGGTCCAGCGATGAGACTGAGAGCTTTGGGGAAAGACGGTGGTGGGACGGCCAGGCCGCGCAGCCATCACGTCTTACCATCGTGGGTGAATGGGGAAAGAAGACAGCTTTTTCTGCTTTTAAAATTTGTGCTCAAGTACGTGGAACAACTGCTCAAGAAAAGTTTTTAAAGGAATTTTCATGCCTTTCATAGAGGAGCTTTGTCTTTGTGGTTTTGGTATAATCCATTTATGGATTTGTGTAGACAGATGCTGGATGTTAGTGAACACAGCAAATGACTGAACAGGTCCGCTGTATGTCAAGTTTGATCTTGTAAAAATGCGGCACGATAGTAGCGTCTTAAGTGTTATGACAGTTATTTGAAGAGTGAAAAAGGAAAGTGTTGATTATTAGTTAAATTAAATTAAAAATTATTAGTCACTTGAGGGGCCGGCCCCGTGGCTTAGCGGTTAGGTGCGCGCGCTCCGCTACTGACGGCCCGGGTTCGGATCCCTGGTGCGCACCGACGCACCGCTTCTCCGGCCACGCTGAGGTGGCGTCCCACATACAGCAACTGGAAGGATGTGCAACTATGACATACAACTATCTACTGGGGCTTTGGGGAAAAAAAGGAGGAGAATTGGCAATAGATGTTAGCTCAGGGCTGGTCTTCCTCAGCAAAAAGAGGAGGATTGGCATGGATATTAGCTCAGGGCTGATCTTCCTCAAAAAAAAAAAAAATTATTAGTCACTTGAAAATGACTTTTTTTCTACCTGTTTTTCCTGATTATAAAATTGGTTTTATTCATTATAAGAAGTTTGGAAAGAAAAGAAAACTGTGAATAAGAAAGTGAAACCACCTGTATTCCCACCTTGCCCAGACTGTTCACTTCAGCCTATGTTCGATGTGCGATGCAGGTGTACTTCTGGTCTTTACAAAATTAAGATCGTCCGTGGTCCCGCCGTGTGTCACCTGCCTTACCTGGTTCGTGTTTTGAGGGCATTCCCCCCCGCCAGTGGTCTTGAAGCTCCCTTCGTCTGCCTGGTTCTCCACTGTCACAGGCTGACATTTCATCACAGGCCCCTGGGACAGGCTGCTGTGGCTAATGTCCACTTGTCTGTATAAAAGACTCTTGGCTGGATGTTTGTGCACAGCTCTGTGTGCAGCTGCTGGGTTGAGCATTTTCAAGTCTTTGATACAGATTGCTTTCTGGAGGGCTCGACTATTTATGCTTTTAAAACCATGGTTTTTAGAACCATGGCCAAAATACAACGTTTTAAAAATCAATACCATCCCAAAGTCTTCCTTAGAAAGTTGTATCTGGTTTTAAGTTGCATTTATTTGACTAAGTGAGTTTAAACCTCTTCACACGGATGTTGATTGAGACTATGGCTCGTTTGTACTCATTTATTCTAGGACGTGTGTGAGCCAGTGAGGAAGGCTGTTGTGGGCGCTGGGCGTCCAGCCTGGGGTCCCAAGGCTGACAGAGCCCCTGCTGTCAGGGTGCTTCGGTTGTGGTGGGGACCAGGCAGTCAATAAGTAAACAGCGTCGGCATGATTTCTCATCGCGTTAAGTGCGATGAAGGAATAAGCAGTGTGCTGAGACTGAGTGACCAAGAGGGCGCCACTGGACCGGTTGGGGAAGGCCTTTCTGAGCAGGTGCCGTCGGAAGCGAGACCTGGGTGATGAGAAGGGAGCCAGTGGTGCGCAGCCTGGGACCTGGGTTCCAGGCAGAGGAAAGAGCAGTGAAAGGCCCCCGGGGGGTCAGAGAGCAGGTCCCAGGCTGGAGTGGGTGAGTGAGGGGGAGCCATGGGAGACAGGTGGGGGCCGTCTGTTACGGAGACCTGGGTGTAGGAGGGCATGGGCCTGTTCCGGCGGCCGCTGGACTTCTCGGATTAGCAGGGACTTGTGCTTCGTCGTCCCAGCTTTGAAAGGTACCAAACGGCTCTCGTGGGCTCTGCTTTGCACGGGCTGCAGGCACTTGGGTTGAGGCGATCTCGCTGGCTGGAAGGGGTGAGTGGTCAGGAGGCAACCCCGGCCTTGAGGCGCGGGTCCCTTTTTCCTGGCTGCAGAGGCCGCTGGGTCCTTCATCCTGTGCCTGGGGGCTGTCTTGGTGGACGACCAGCAGCTCCTCATGTGGCCTCACAGGTCAGGGCAATGGTTTGTGAGTTTGGTCAGTCAGTCGGTCAGCAAGCATTAATTGAGCACCAACTTCAGGTCAGACCTTGTGCTGGAGTAGGACAGTTCCTGTCCTCAAGGAATTACTCTGTGATGGGGTTGTGCTGGGGAACCACAATAGGTCAGTTTGTAAGGGGTGGAGGTGGGCGTAAATGTAATGTCATTTCTGCAGTGGGATATCATTAGCCACTCTCTCCCCTGGTGTAATTTCTCAGGATAGGCATTCTGTCTGTTATAATTAGTTTTGGATGCTCCAGAGTTTTCTCTGTTGCTTTGGACTGATCAGATAACAAGTCAGGTTGGTGCCACTTAGTTACATATTTAGCGGTTAAGAAACTCAGTTCAGAATGTCGACTTTTAAAGCCCTGGAGTGATATAGTAAAGACAGCCTCCAGCTGGGGTGTAGGCCTTTCGTCTGGCTGCGGGGAGGCGTGGAAAGAGCCCTGGACCAGAGCTCATCAGGAACTGTGCACATCCGGGCGGGGATCCTGACCTCTCTGGGCCTCAGTGGTCTTGCCTGGGCGCCGAGTGGGCTGACCCTTGCTTTCATTTCATGCTAAATTTGGAAACCACTGACTGGGTGCTGATCCTGGAGCCGATGAGGAGGATGCCCTCTTCCAACTTTGGCGGCTTTGCAGTCCAGATACACCTCTGCATAGGTCTCTGAGACTGCACTTGGGGCTCATGTTGGCTCGGTGACCTCGGGAGCTGCCAGCAGAGTCTCCTGGGGTGGGTGGGACTGCCGACCTGCCTGGGACCCGCCACTCCAGAGAAAACTATTGTGTTCCCAGTTGGGAAAGCCACAGGCCTAGCCTCAGTGAGACACGCGGCGTTTCACCTCCATGAGGACGTACTTACGAAGGGACAGTGTGTGAAAGTGCAGAGCCATGTGAAGTAACTGAACTCCGTTCTTGGGGTCAGCACGGCGAGATGGCAGAACTATGCTGTGCACAGAAGGCAGGTGGGGGTGGTGCACAGTGTGAGTCCATTTCCATGGCTGTGAAGGGACACGCACTGTTCAGATCTGTGTGCTCTGCACTGGTGTGTTGTGGGCATGTGTTTGTTCGCATGCGGGGAGTCGTCCAGAGGATGTACTTGAACTCCCTGGAGGTGGCTGCTTCTGGGGAGGCTGGTGGGGAATGGGACCTTTACCTTTATCTGTAATATTTTATTTTTCTTAAAGAGACCTGAAGCTATTGTGATAAATTTTAACAATCATTTGTTCTGGGTGGTAGCTCCCAGAGTGTTTATTCTTGTAATTATGTGCATTTTAAAATGTTTTCAAGCTGACTCTCGGATGTAATTATCAGTAGATGCTCAGTGCAGTGTCATGGGCAGGGGCCAGGTGGAGCTCCCGGGTGGGAGGGTGTGGTCTCGGTCACTCAGGTACCCCTGCTGTCCCTGCATTGTCGCACTACCTCTCGGCTGCTTTTCTGCCTCAGGTCATTCCTCACTTAGTTCCCTTCTGCTTAGGGCTACTCCACTCAAGGACCTCTCGGGTTTCTGGTTGCTTCGAGAATGAAGCCCAGGCTACTGACCGTGGCCTGACCACAGGGGTTCACTGTCTTGCCCCCCTGCTCCAGCATACGACTGCTTGCTTCCTCGTCGGTCAGCATGCCAGGTCACGGCTGCACTTGACAACTGCTCTTCTCTTTGCTGAGAACATTGTTTTCTGGACGCTTCTGCACGTCATTCAGGCCCCCGCTCCAGCGTTGCTTCTGGACGCTGGCCTTTGTGGTCCTCGCAGCAGAGTAAGGCGGTTGCTTGGGACTGGCGTGGCTCTCACTGAGGCGCATCTCCGCAGGTCCCAGCAGTGGGGCAGGTGGTTCTGAGCCCACAGAGGTGGAGCTTTCTGTGGGTTTACCTGTTGGTCTCCGCTGCGGTCTTGCCATCGAAGCCGGAGCACCGGAGGGCAGAGAGCGTTGCTTGTGCTGCATTCATTTTTGAACCTCAGCATCAGCGTGGTGCTCGCGTGGTGGGATGCCTGTGGCGTGAGTCAAGGAGTCTCCTGGAGGCGTTTGTGGTCTGTCTGCCTCGTAGACAGGCCGTGAGTTTGGAAGGCCATTAATTGAGATGGGAGACTAGTGGAGAACAGGATATGTTTTGGATCTCAGATGCATAGAATTGAATAGTCACGGTCTTTGGTCCTCGCGTGGCCTGCTTTATTTATGTGGTCATTTTAACAGTTTAATAAGCACCTGCCAACACCATCCCACAGAAGAGCTGGGACCTTGCCAGCATCCCATGTGACTGTCCGACCCCTACTGCCCCAGCCTCTGGCAGCTGTTGTCCTGACTTTGTGGTCACCCTGGCTTTGCTTCCCTTTTCCTACCACTGATAGCCTCTTCTTAAACATTGCTAAACACGTGTTTTATTTTAGCTTTAATTTTGTAGAAAAAGCACCATGCTGTGGGTCATCTTTTGGGACCTTTGCCACTTAAATGTCATGTTGCAAGATTCTTCCCTCCTGTGCTGTGTGGTGGTTTGTCGCCTGGAGACAACACGGCTTCTTCATCTCCTCTCTGTTGTTTGTGAAAAGGGCCCTCATACCTTGCCCAGGTCTCCTGCTGTGGGGAGCTGGGAGCACAGTTGTCCTGTTGTGGGAGCTCAGGAGATATGGCCACACTGTTGTCCACAGGACTACTCGGATTTCCACTTTCCAGCAACATTTGAAAGATTCTGAGAACAGGCTAGTTATTTGTTTATGAAAACTCAAGTGCTTGGTTCTAGATGTGTAAGTTTGGATTGTCCACCGAATATCCAAGTGGGGAGTTGGGGAGAATTGAGATGTAAGTCTGAAATTCAGGGCTGGGGATCTAGAGGTGAGGGGGCGTCCCTAAAAGATTGATGATATTTTAAGCCATGGGCACACTGTGCTCACCTGGTTTGGTGGAGGGGCAGTATAGCCAAGGAGAAAAGAAGACAGCACAGAGACCTGTTCTGGGACATTCTGACACCTTGAGGTGGAACAGAGGAGGAGCCAGCAAAGGATGCTGAGGAGGAGAGCAGGTGAGGCAGGGGGGCCCACAGGGGAGCCCCCAGGTGAACCCAAAGAGGAGCCAATGGTGTTGGGGGGAACGAGACCCGCGGGGGCACCAGGTTGTGGGGTTAGGAGTGTGTCAGGGAGGTGCGTGTCTTCGCCTGTCTCGAGTTGGTGGCCAGTTGGGGAGATGCGGATGGAGCTGCCCTTGGCTTTGGGCCTGGAGGCCTGGGTGGGCCAGTGCTGAGTGCAAGCTGAGGAAGCGACTTTGGGGTGTGCAGACAGTGCTTGGGGGCGCTTGTTTCAGAAGGGGATAGAGACATGGGAATGGAGTCTAAGGACCGTTTCTTTGGTTGTTTCTAGGCTTGTTTCTTAAAGATTGGAGATTTTAGAACGGTGCTCTCCAGTAGACGTGTAGTGTGGGCCACGTATAATTCAGAGTTTCTAGTAGCATGTTAAAAAGTACAAAAAGCATGAAAGTAATGTTAATATATCTGACTTAACCCACTGTATCTAAGGTGTTACCATATCGACACGTCACCCACATGCAAGTCATCCCGAGCTGCTGGCATCCTTCTTACTTCCTGCTGTGTCTTTGGAATCCCGTATGAGTTTTGTGCTCTCAGCACAGCTCGGTCAGGTGCTCAGTGGCCACCTGTGGCTCACGGTGGCTCCTCAGTGTGTACTTGTGGGACAAGTCAGCGATTGCCCCAGGGGACTGAGAGAATGAGAAAGTGGGGACCAGAGCCCAGGGGCCCCCAGGGTCACAGGACAGGGCAGCCTGTGGGCTGCAGGGAAGGAGGGGGTAGTCTCAGCCACTGTGGGATGTGAGGCGTCTGGTCAGGCCCCTGGAGGAAAGTACTGGGGGAGAGGCTGTGGAGATAGCTGAGTGGGAGGGCAGGAGCTGGGGTGGGAGGGACGCTGAGCCAGAGAGAGGGTGATGTCACCAGGCCAAGAGCCTTCCTGGAGCCGGCCTCTTGGACGAGGGAAGGTGAGGAGCTGAAGTGACCCAGCCTCACCTCCTGTCGGGGGTGAGAGGTAGAGCTTGCCCTGGAGAGGGCAGCAGGTGTGGGCCAGGTGTAGCTGGGGGCTGCACGAGGACAGAGGCCGGAAAGGTGTGTGGGAGGCAATTTGGTGGGTCTAGGCTGGAGGGGACTAGGAGAAGAGAGGCGGTGGGCACTCCTGCCTCCTTCCCAGGCAGGGAGGCAGGTGGTTGTCCCCCGGCTTTGTGGGGGTCCGTGAGCACTGTGGCCTGATTGCATCGAAACACTACGTCACCATGAGAAGTCAGTGTCCCCGGATCAAACCAGAAATAAACAGTTCTGTCTGAAGACGTGCACCCTGGCGGGAAAGCAGGTCGCCATGCCAAGGTGCTACCAAAGGTGGCCAGAGGGATGAGATGTTAAGTGCATTCCACAAGGGTGATGATGATTGTTCATCAGGAGCGTTTTTGAGAGAGAAAGGAGAACACTACTGACAGTGGAGCCCGGCCCAAAGATGTAAATGAACTGTTCTGGGCAGGTTGGCCCGGTGGAGCCTGGGGTGTGCAGCCAGCAGGCTGGAAGAGACCCCTGCCGCCCCACCCTGGCTGGGCTCTCAGTGTCCTCCTCAGCCGCCTCCTCTTGCCTCCCCGGTGCTGATGTTTCGTGCTGGAGCCGTCCTCCAGTGGCTTCGAGAGGAAGGGTGTGCGGCGAGCAGGTTTCGCTCTGTCTGGGTGCCCGAGACACCTGTGTCCCAGCCTTGAATGGCTGAAAAGGAGGTGCCTTTGGGACTCAACCTCGAGCCCAGTGTTGCCGGAGGTCGTGTCTACCTCTGATGGCTGCGGTCTCCTGGGTTCACGCCGCCACTGGCTTTGCCATCGAGCCTGGGCCCCTGGACACTCCAGTTCTCAGGCTGAGGACCGTGCGCGCTGTTATTTCTATGAAAATTTCCTACCTTCTCGATAATTTCCTGCCTGTCCTCTCTGAAACGCCTTTGGTTTGTCAAGAGCGTTTTCTTGTGTTCAGATGGTTTATTTTCATGTGTTCTTGCATTTTGGGTGCCCTGTCTTCCCAGCTCTCTCTGAGTTGCTTCGTGAGAGAGGAGCCCTGCTGATGCCCAGTGCCCAGGACAGCACTCAGCACATAGTAGGTGCACAGGTCCTTGTCTTGTTGGATCCTTTCTTGAAGTGTCTGGTGGTCCTGGCTTGTTTGAGCACGATATGAACGAGGGGTGGAGAGCCATTGTGGCGCCCTGGTACCCCTCGTCTCGGGGTGGTCGGGTGGGACTAGACCGGGGACCTCTTGAAGGACCTTCTAGCCGTTAATTCTTCTGCGTGGAGCCTGGACAGGCGGCGGCTGTGTGTTGTCCAGACGTGCCCTCGGTTCCTGTCCACGGTCTCTGTCTGCGGCAGGCACATGCCCTCCCTGAGCCCCGGGGGTGCCAGGTAGACCCTCCTCTTGCTTTTCTTCCTGGAGCCTGCTTTCCCTCCTGCAAGCATTGGTTGAAATCTCTTGTCCTACTCGTATTCTTTCCTTCTGTTGGTGGCTTGGCGCCATTTAAATTCCATTATTCTTGGTTTAGTGGGGTCTTGGCGAGGGAAGGGGTGTAGGGAGACAGGAGATCCTTCTGCCGGTCAGCCAGCTCCCTAGAGGTTGGATTTAGGGGCACCTCCCTGGGATCTCCAAGTGCTAGCAAAGCAGTTATTCTAGCTATCATGGTTTTTTTGTTTGTTTTAGTAAAGACTTGTTTTTTTTCAGAGCAGTTTTAGGTTCACAGCAAAATTAAGAGGACAGTACAGAGATTTCCCATATATACCCTGCCTGCAAACATACATAGCCTCCCCATTATCAACATCTTCCACCAGAGTGGTACATTTGTTACAATTGATGAACCTCCATGGACACATCATGTCCCCCAAAGTCCATAGTTTGCATGACAGTTCACTCTTGGTGTTGTACATTCCATGGGCTTGGACAAGGGTGTGATGACATGTGTCTGTCCTTATAGTATCACACAGAGTAGTTGCACTGCCCTAACAGTCCTCTGTGCTCCACCTGTTCATCCCTTCCTCCAACCCCTGATCTTTTTACTGTCCTCGTAGTTTTGCCTTTTCCAGAATGTCAGATAGTTGGAATCATGCAATGTGTAGCCTTTCAGACTGGCTTCTCTCACTTAGTAATGTGCATTTATGATTTTACTATGTTTCTTCGTGGCTTAATAGCTCATTTCTTTTTATCACTGAATAAAATTCCACTGTCTGGATGGACCACAGTTTATTTATTCACCTACTGAAGGACATCTTGGTTGTTTCTGAGTTTTGGCAATTATGAATAAAGCTGCTATAAACATCTGTGTGCAGGTTGTGTGGACATAAGTTTTCAACTCCCTTGAGTAAGTACCAAGGAGCACGATTGCTGGACTGTATGGTAAGAGCATGTTGAGTTTTGTAAGAAACACCTGAACTGTCTTCCAGAGTGGCTGCCCCATTCTGCATCCCCCCAGCAGTGAATGAGCCTTCCTGTTGTTCCACATCCTCACCAGCATTTGGTGTCAGTGTTCTGGATTCTGGCCATTCTAGTAGGTGTGTGGTGGTATCTCGTTGTTTTAAGTTGTATTTCCCTGATGGCGTGTGATGTGGAGCGTCTTTCCTCTGTTTATTTGCCTTCTGTACGTCTTCTTCAGTGAGACATGTGTTCAGGTTTTTGGTCCATTTTTGATTGGGTTGTTTGTTTTTTTACTGTTTGAAGGGGGCTTTGTATGCTTTAGATAAAGCTACCTCTTTTATCAGATGTATCTTTTGCAAATATTTTCTCTCAGTCTGTGGCTTGTCTTCTTTTTTTTTTTTTTAAGATTTTATTTATTTATTTTTTTCCCCCAAAGTCCCAGTAGATAGTTGTATGTCACAGCTGCACATCCTTCTAGTTGCTGTATGTGGGACGCGGCCTCAGCGTGGCCGGAGAAGCGGTGCGTTGGTGCGCGCCTGGGATCCGAACCCGGGCGCCAGCAGCGGAGTGCGCGCACCTAACCGCTAAGCCATGGGGCCGGCCCTGTGGCTTGTCTTCTCATTCTTTTGATATTGTCTTTTGTAGAGCAGAGGTTTTTAATTTTGATGAAGTTCAGCTTATCGATTTTCTCTGTCATGGACTGTGCCTTTGGTGTTATTTCTAAAACGTCATCACCAAACTCAAACTCATAGGTTTCCTCCTATGTTATCTTCTAGGACTTTGCATTTTGTGTTTTACATTTAGGTCTGTGATCCATTTTAAGTTGATTTTTGTGAAGAGTGTAAGGTCTGTGTCTAGATTCATTTTTCTGCATGTAGATGTCCAGTTGTTCCAGCACCATTTGTTGAAGAGACTATCTTTGCTACATTGTGTTGTCTTTGCTCCTTTGTCAAAGATCAGACTTGGACTATATTTCTGTGGGTCTGTTCCTGGGCTCTCTATTCTGTTTCACTGATTTATTTGTCTGTTCCATCGCCAATACCACACTGTCTTGATTACTGTAGCTTTATAGTAAGTCTAGAAGTTGCATAGTGTCAGTCCTCCAACTTTGTTCTTCTTCAATATTGTGTTGATTGTTCTGGGTCTTTTGGCTCTCCAGATAAACTTTAGAATCAGTTTGTCGATATCCATAAAATAACTTGCTGGGATTTTGTTTGGGATTGTTTTAAATCTATAGATCAAGTTGGGAAGAACTGATGTGTTGACAATACTGAGTCTTCCTATGGAACATCGAGTATCTCTCCATTTATTTATTTTAAAAAATTTTTTTATTTTTTTAAATATTTTATTTTTTTCCCCCAAAGCCCCGGTAGATAGTTGTATGTCATAGCTGCACAGCCTTCTAGTTGCTGTATGTGGGATGCGGCCTCATCATGGCCGGAGAAGCGGTGCGTCGGTGCGCGCCTGGGATCTGAACCCGGGCCGCCAGCAGCGGAGCGCACGCACTTAACCGCTAAGCCACGGGGCCGGCCCTCTCTCCATTTATTTAGTTATTTGATTTAACTCATCAGAGTTTTGTAGTTAGCTTCCTACCTATCTTATATGTATTTTGTTAGAGTTATAAGTATTTCATTTTTTTTGGGTGTTAATGTAATGTAAAGGATACTGTGTTTTTAATTTCAAATTCTGTTTGTTTGCTGTTGGTATATAGGAAAGTGATTGAATTTTTTTAAAAAATCTTTTTTTATTGATGTCTTAATAGTTTATAACATTGTGAAATTTTGGTTGTACATTATTGTTTGTCAGTCACCCTATAAATGCCTCCCTTCATCCCTTGTGCCCACCCCCGAACCCCCTTGCCTCTGGTAACTACCATGCAGTTCTCTCTGTCCGTGTGTTTGTTTACATTCCACGTATGAGTGAAATCATGCAGTGTTTGTCTTTGTCTTTCTGGCTTATTTCACTTAACATAATACCCTCCAGGTCCTTCCATGTTATTGCAAATGGGACGATTTTGTGTTTTTTTATGGCTGAGTAGTATTTCATTGTGTATATATATACCCCATTTTCTTTTATTTTTTTTAGTAATTTTATTTATTTATTTATTTTCCCCCAAAGCCCCTGTAGATAGTTGTATGTCATAGCTGCACAGCCTTCTAGTTGCTGTATGTGGGACGCGGCCTCAGCATGGCCGGAGAGGCGGTGCGTTGGTGCGCGCCCAGGATCTGAACCCGGGCCGCCAGCAGCGGAGCGCACGCACTTAACCGCTAAGCCATGGGGCCAGCCCCCCCGGCCCCCATTTTCTTAATCCAATCATCAGTTGAGGGACACAGAAAGTGATTGACTTTTGTATATTAATCTTGTATCCTGAAACCTTGTTATAACCGTATAATAATTTCAGGAGTTTTTTTGTCAGTTCTTTCAGATTTTCTACATAGATAATCATATGATTTATGAACAGAGACAGTTTTATTTCTTCATTCCTACCCTGTACACCTTGTATTTCCTGTTCTTTTATTGCACTGGTTAGGACTTCCAGTGCCGTGTTGAAAAGGGATGGTGGAGGAGACATCCTTGCTTTGTTCCTCATCTTAGTGGGAAAGCTTTGAGTTCTCACTATTGAGTATGATGTTAGCGGTGGGTTTTTTGTAGATATTCTTTATCAAGTTGAGGAAGTTCCCCTCTGTTCCTAGTTTACTGAGAGTTTTTATCATGATTGGGGGTATTTTGAGGAGAGTCGTCAGTGAGCAGCCTCCCAGGGAGGTCAGAGGTGGGAGCCAGGCAGGGAAAGCCTCAGAGACTCATCTGGGTCTCAGGAAGCGTGCCCTGGTCTCGTCTGTGGGAATGGGACAGTGGGAGACATTACCTGTGTAAGGGCAGGTGATGGACCAGGGGATAGCCCACAGGAAGAGGGAGACTGGGGATAGGTTGGGGAGGGGGAGGAGGAGGAGAGGATGGAAGTGGAACCCAGGAGGGTATCCGTGAGTTCTGTGCCCACTGGGGGCTGGTGGCGATGCCAGGCACTGTGTGCGCTCCCCGCCACCCTCTTTGCAGACAGGTAACTGAGGCTCGGGTGGGTGAGGTGCTCTGCCTGGGGCCTCCCCGCTCATAGGAGATCCCCGGCCCCCCTGGCCCTGCCCTGGCCTCTGGACCAGCTGCGATGGTTGCCCACTGGGGGTGGGCATGAGCACTGCTGTGTCTAGAGGACAGCAGCAGTGACGGGGGCAGTTGGGTGGTGCAGGTGCTGCAGGTGGGGGAGTCAAGAGACGCTGCAGCCAGAGCCGGGAGGATGCGCTGTGTGGGGGAGCGGGTGAAGCCCCTGCCAGGGCAGAAGAGGGGCCACCTGGGGAGGCAGGGCAGGGCAGGGCAGGCAGAGGACGAGCGCTGGGAGGGCAGAGGGAAGGGAAAGTCCACTCTGGCTCTGCAGATGGTCCTGCCTGTCACTGTCCTCCTGAGCCAAGGTCAGGAGGGGCCCCAGGTGGTGACACTCACCAGCGGGGCTCTTGTGAGAGCCAGGTTCCACTACTCACTAGCTGTGCCAGCCATACCACGGCAGTTAGCTGTGTCCCTCGGGAGGATGAGCAGGTGGGCCGGGGGGAGCTGGGTGCAGTGATAGGCTGTCACCTTCTCAGTCCTGGAGTGTGAGTTTAGGGTGTTTAGAGAAGCATTTTTGGTACACCAGGCTCCCCAAAGGCAAGCCCCCCCTTTGGTGTGGGGTTCAGGTGAATAAGCGGCATTGTGTTCCAGTGTCAGGAGGGAGCTGGCCACATCGCTGCCAGAGGAACTAGCTCAGCTTGAGCCCTCTGGGGGCTTCAGGGGACTTTCAGGGGTGATTTTGGGTACTTGCATTAGAAAGCAACCCTCCCTAATAAGGGGCGTCCTGGTGGTGGGACAGAGTGGGTGTGGTGGCCAAACATGGTTGGTGTTGAGGAGGGAAGTGCATGTTGGGATGGCCCTTGGGGGTGGGGGTGAGCCTTGGCAGAAGGGTGGAGTTAGGAGGAGGAAGGGTCTAGGGGCAGCTAGATGTGGCAGCCCATGGACAATGCTTGTTAATCAGGTAGCCTCTGTGTTCGAATGTCCTGGTGAGGAATTCTGGGTGCTGGTATTGATGCAGTAGATCTCTGGCTTCCTGGGCTGTGTCATTCTCCATGTGATTGAAATTTGATAGTGTACGTTTATGTTCTGCCGTGCTCTTACGGAGCCCAGGGGTCACTCTTCTTAGGGCGAAGCCCGACTTGTTCCAGAGCAGATGGAAGCACTTGGGGTTGGACGGCGTGAGTGCTGTGTTTACAGCGGAGGGGAGAAGGGCTAGGTATTTAAGCATTTTGGGCAAGTGTCCCTTTTGTAAGATTTTACCTCCCCCGCTTATAAGTCACGTTATTAAAAATGAGACTGTGTCCCCGAAGCTCTGAGTGTAGTTTTCAGACTGGGAATCCACCCGACATGGTCCCATTTTGCTTTGGTAGGGTCTTTGCTTGGCTTGCGTGTGCACTTCAGTTTCCCTTTCACCTGCAGGGTCCTCGCTGTAGGGGGAGGAAAGTAAGGCAAACACAGTGGGTCTTTCCTGTGTGATTTCCTGGACTCTCGTTCTTGCCGTGGAGGAGCTTTAAAAGAAGTCCATGCTCTCAGTGCCTGCTTAATCAGACCAGGTGTGCCTTTCCTTCCAGGAGGATGGCATCTCAGGGCTGGAGTGCAGGCGGCAGGATGGCCCCCGAGGAGACCAGGGCTTCTGTCTGCCTTGGGACTGAGACACTGGCTGCAGAGTCCTCAAAAGTGAAAGTATGTCACACTGGCAGTGACATGGAAGTCGCCATCCTAAAAAGAAAGAGTAATTGCAGAAAAACAGATGGCGATTTTTATGACCATGGGTTAGGAAAAGATTTCCTAGGACACAAATAGCGTGATCCATAAACTGGACTTCAGAATTAAAGGAAAACTTTTGCTAGTTGGTGGACATTGTTAAGCAAATGAAAGGCAGGCCATGGAGTGAGACAATATATCTAACAGAGAACCTGTGTCCAGAATACCAGAAGAACTCGTACAGCTCAGTAGTAAGAAGACAGACAGCTCTGTTGAGAATGGGCAGCAAGTTTGAATAAGGCACAAAAGAAGCTATAAAAGTGGCCAGCAAGCATATGAAAAGATGCTTACATCATTAGTCATCAGAGAAATGCAAATTAAAGCCCCAGTGGGATATCCCAACCGATGCCACGCCCACTGACACGGCTGGAATTAAAAGGCCAGACCGAACCTCTTGTGGGTGGATGTGGAGGTTGTGCAGCCCTCTTCGCTGCTAGGTGAGCGCCAATGGGCACAGCCAGGTGGGAGGAGACAGCTTCGTAGCTGCTTAAAACGTGCAAGGTGTAATTGCGGTGCCCAGCAGCCCACTCTCAGAGAAGTGAGACGTGTCCACACGAGGCTTGTTGAGAACGTTTTCAGCAGCTTTATTTATAATAGCCTGAACTGGAAATAACTTAAATGTCTGTCAGGTGGTGAATGTACGTGGAATGTGGGCCATCTCTACAGTGGACTACTACTCAGTGATACAGAGGAATGGAGTACTGACACCTGTTACAATGTGGAGGGCTCTAAAAATACTCTGCCAAGTGCGAGAAGCCAGATGCAGAAGACCATCTATTGTATGATTCCATTTAGATGACATTCTAGCAAAGGCTAAGCTGTAACAACAGTGGTTCCCAGGACGGGGGATGATTGCATTGTGGCGTCAGGGCACTTTTTAAGTTGATGGAAATGTTTTAAATCTTGATTGTGGTAGTGATTACACAACTGTATACATTTGCCCAAGCACATCAGATTGTACACTTAAAACAGGTAACTTTTATTCTTTGTAAACTGTATTTCATTGAAGCTGTACAAAAAAAGTTCAGGGTACCTCCTTTTCTTCCTGGCTTGGTTTTGCATGATGTTTCAGGAGAAAGAAAGGTAGTTAGCTGTAGTCGGAGTTAACAATTTGTGTTTTCATTTATTTGTATAAAATACCAGTGTCTGCCGTCTCTCGAAACCAGAATCTGACAGAACAAGAAGTTGGGACTGGCTTTTGGGGGCTTGTTTGAAACAGCTTCATTAATTGCTTGTTAGATCTGATACTGGCTACTTAATCTCGCTTTTCTTATTTTTGAAATAGAGCGTTTGAGTGTCTTTCATGAGATTAGGAGAAGTTTACCAGTTGCGCCTGTGAGAAAGAGGTTACTGCCGCCCCAGGGGGCCTGTGTGAGCAGTGATGTGCTGGGGACTGTGGGTCCACCTGAGTCAGTTCTAGCTTGCTTTGTTCAAGCAGTAGCATCCATCTGTCTTCATTAGAGAAAGTCGAGAGTCTCTCCGGACCTGGCTGTGCATTTAACTCCACAGATCTGTCGAGTCCTCCTTGGGGCCTGCCTGCTTCAGCAGTGGCCATTATAAGGTATAGCTTACATAGTTTGTACTTAGAAACAAAGTAACATCTGGTTTTTAAATGGTTGTGTTCTTTGCAAGTTAGTAATACATGCTCATTATAGGAAATTTGATAAAGACAAAAGAGTATAGGAAAGAAATGAATAATAATCTATATTCTTGTCACCAGGAGATGATTATAATTATCTCTGATGCTTGGTTTCCTGATTTCTAAAATTTCCCAGGTCCTTAACTACTCTATGGTAAATAGAATTTTAGTGGATATGTGGCTAAGTTAGCATTCTTTTGTTCATTCTTCAGTACTTATCGAGTGGCAGCCATGTCTCAGGCACCGTTATGTGGGATTGGGGTACTGCTGAAAGGGGAGAGCGTGCCTGTTCCACAAAGCTCAAACACACACATACATTCTATGTCTAACCGTGTTCACTTCCACAAAGACAGTGAGCCAGGATAAGGTGTAGAGCAGAACAGGGTGCAAATTAGATGGAGTGGTCAGGGAGGCCTCTCCAAGGAGGAGCAGGACAGTGAGCCCCAGGAGTGCTGGCAGAAGAACTTTCTAGACAGCAGGTTGTACCTGCATGCTGGGAGCAGCCAATGGGGAGAGTGGTTGAAGGGACTGAAGAGGCAGCAGGCCTGTCGTGATGGGTGCCAGCTGTGGTGGGGTGGACGTGGTGGGTGTGAACATGGTAGATGGTGGGTGTGAGCTGTGGTGGGTGTGGGCATGGTGGGTGGTGGGTGTGAGCGTGGTGGGTGTGAGCTGTGGTGGGTGTGGGCATGGTGGGTGGTGGGTGTGAGCTGTGGTGGGTGTGGGCATGGTGGGTGGTGGGTGTGGGCATGGTGGGTGGTGGGTGTGAGCGTGGTGGGTGTGAGCTGTGGTGGGTGTGAGCTATGGTGGGTGTGGGCATGGTGGGTGGTGGGTGTGAGCATGGTGGGTGGTGGGTGTGAGCGTGGTGGGTGTGAGCTGTGGTGGGTGTGGGCATGGCGGGTGGTGAGTGTGAGCATGGTGTCGCAGTGGGCTTGCACTTTGCCCAGGTGGTCTTGCCGTCTCTCTTCCTGCCTGTGTGGGTGGCCTGAGCTGACCCAGATGTTCACCTGTGCCCTCGCCTGCATATTCTGAGTGTCCTTCCTCTTAGTATTTACTGTACCTAGGGTTAATTTTCTGGTATCATAAGGCGAGTCAACAATGCGAGGTTTCTGGAGGTGGCCTCTTTTCTCGTCACCTCACATCTCTGTGCTCTGGAGGCCGTGGAGGGCTTGGTGTTGGGGAGACGGCCCTTGGCTCTGTCCTGGTCGTCTGTGAGAGGTCTCTGCATGTCCTGTGTTCTCCCTGGCCCAGGCCTGCAGGCAGGCTTTTCCCAAGGAGCCTGGGAGTGGTCTTTAGAGGAAAAGGGCTCTGGAGAAACTCAGGGCCGGGGCTGGGGCTGGGGCTGGGGCTGGGGCTGCCAGGACATGTGCTGCTTCTGGATCTGTGCTTAAAGGGAGCCAGGAGATACATCCCAGATCCGGGGGAGCTCAGGTCAGTATTTCCAATTCAGATTTCTAACAGAGCAGGTTCCCACTAAATTCTTTGAAATTATATTTGTATCTCTCTTCTTGCACAGAAAATCTTGGATCCTGATAATATAAACGTATTTATTTACTTGGCTTATCCTGCCGTATACTTAAAAATATGCCATATACTTAAAAATAGTTTCAAAATTATAACAATAAAACTAAAGTTTAAGGTTTCTTTGCAGTTCTTTGTATGTTCAAACTCCATTGAAATAATTCTCTTTTCTGTATGTTACCAGTTTGATAAACCATTTTGCTTTATTTGTTTTGGTTTGTTTTCAACTTGTGTCTGTTTTTTATTTTAATTTTGTATTTCAAATGTGTGGAATACTTCTATGGTACAAAAGCCAAATGTTTTAGAGGCACTTTCATCTCTATTGCCTCTCTTCCCCTCCCCTAAAGATAATTTAAAATTTTTATTCTCATTAGTTTCTGGGCCATTCTTTCAGTATTTCTTTTTGTGAAGATAAGCAGGTACATACACATACACATTCTTATTCCTTCTTTTCTCACACCAAAGGTGTATACACTGATTAGATCTTGATTTTTTTTCTTAATGGTATAACCTGGAGATCATTTTCTGGTGGCATTTTGTTTTAATTGGAAAACTAAATTTTTTATCTAGTACATTCAGAGAAGAAATTACTTTTAATAGTGACACCTTCTTGCATAATTCAAGCACTAAAACTTAAAAAATACTTTTGGAAGGCAATCACTCAGAAAGACATCCCATTTTTCTTTACCGTGGTGAAGAGCATCTCCTCAGCATAAGTCAGCTATGCCTGGGAGTGTTGGGGCTGGTGGTGGTGGGCGATCTGGGGGCAGTTCTTTCCTCCTGGAGGTGAAGGCCTGGTGTAGTTCCATCCAGTCTGCTGTGTGCTTGGCATGGGGTGACTCAGCTTCCTGGGATGATACGTAAGCCAAGTCCATGGTATCTGAGGGTTTGAGGGGGCTCTCCTTTAAATATAGTTCAGCATGCATAAAATTCTTTTTTTTTGAGGGGGGTGCATAATTTACATACAATCAAAGGTATCCATTTTGAGTGCACAGATTGAGTTTTGAGAATTGTATACACCTGTCTGTCCACCATCACCATCAAGACGCGGCATGTTCCATTCACCCCCAGGAGGCCTCTTGTGCCCCTTGCTGTCAGTGTGCCGGCGCTCAGGTGAACGTTCTGCTTGCTTTCTGACTGTAGTTTTGTTGGCTTTTTTATTTTTTATTTTTTGTGAGGAAGATTAGCCCTAAGCTAACATCTGTTGCCAATACTCCTCTTTTTGCTGAAGAAGGTTGTCCCTGGGCTAACATCCATGCCCATCTTCCTCTACTTTATATGTGGGATGCCTGCCACAGCATGGCTTGACAAGTGGTGCGTAGGTCCGCGCCCGGGATCCGAGCTTGCAAACCCCGGGCCGCCGAAGCGGAGCGTGTGCACTTCACCACCACGCCACCAGGTTGGCCCCTGCTTTAAAAAAATTTATTTTTCACTGAGGAAGGTTGGCCCTGAGCTACCATCTGTTGCTGATCTTCCTCTTTTGCTTGAGGAAGATGCGCCCTGAGCTGCTGTCTGTGCCTGTCTTCCTCTATTTTGTATGTGGGTCACTGCCACGGCATGGCCACTGATGAGAGGTGTAGGTCCATGCCTGGGAACCAAACCCGGGCTGCCAAAGTGGAGCGCACTGAACTTAACCACTAGGCCACAGGGCTGGCCCTGTTTGCTTTTCTACAGTTTTGTGTAGCTGGAGTCATACATTATGATTGTGTCTGGCTTTCTTCACTCAGTGTGTTGTGTGTATCACTCATGTATTTTTTTATGCAGACAGCATTGCAGGTTTGGGCACATACAGTGGATTAATCCATTTACCGTGGGTGGACAGTTGGATTGTTTCCCGTTTTTGGCTCTGATGACTGAAGCTTCTGTGGATGTTAGCGTACAAGGCTTTGTGGACATATGTGTGGACATTCTTTAGTCCTGGGTAAACGTTAGGAGTGGAATTGCTGAGTCATATGGAAAGTGTAGGTTCAGGCTCATCAGAAACCGCCAGACTGTTGTCCTAACTGGTTGTGCGAGTTTGCTCTTCGTCCAGCAGTGCATGAGAGTTCCTGCTGCTCCATGGCTGTGCCAGCACGCAGCATGGTCAGGCTTTTTCATTTTAACCGTTGTAGTGGGTGTGCAGTGGTACCTCACTGTGTTTATTTTTAAAGTCCCATTTATTGAGGCTTAGTTTACATATAGTAAAGTTTACTCTTTTTAGTGTATAGTTCTGAGTTTTAACAGACACGTAAATCATGTAACCGTCACCACAATCAAGATATAGAATAGTCCCAGAGCCTCTAAAAATGTTCCTCTTGCCCCTTGGTTAGCCCCTCCCTCCCATCCTCGGGCAACCACTTATCTGCTCTGTCACTATGATTTTGCCTTTTCTAGAATTTTATATAAATGAAATTATGTAATAGTAGTCTTTTATGTCTGGCTTCTTCACTTGGCAGAATACTTTTGAGATTTATCCAAGGTGCTGCATGTGTCAGTAGTTGATTCCTTTTCGTTGTAGAGAAGTATTCCATGCTATGCATATACTGCATTTTATTTATCTAGTTACCAGTTGGTGGATATTTGGGTTGTTTCCAGCTTTTGACTATTATGAATAATACTTCTGTAAACATTCCATGTAAGTCTTTGTATGGACATAAGTTTTCATTTCTCTTGGGCAGATACCTAGGAGTGGGATTGTTGGGTATGGTAAGTGAATATTTAACTTTTTAAACTGCCAAGCTGTTTTCCAAAGTGGCTGTACTGTTTTGCATTCCCACCAGCAGTGTGTGATGGTTGTTTCAAATCCTTGCCGAAAGTTAATATGGTCAGTCTTTTTAATTTTAGTCATTTTCGTGGTGTGTATTGCTATCCTATTGTGGTTTTAAATTTGCATTTCTCTAATGACTAATGATGTTGAGCATCTTTCATGTGCTTCTTTGCATTTGCATATCTTTTGTGAATTGTCTATTCAAATCTTGTGCCTGTGTTTTTTAATTAGGTTGTTCATTTTGTTATTATTGATTTGGTAAGAGTTTAAAAAATATATTCTAGATACAAGTCCTTTATCAGATAGAATTGTTTTATAAATATTTTCTCTTAGTCTCTGTTTGCCTTTTCATTTAACTAACAGTGTATTGCAAAGAGCAAGTTTTCAATTTTAATGAAGTCCTGTTTATCAGTTTCTTTCTTTCAGAATTCATGTTGTGTCTTATCAAAGAAATTTTTCAAATATTTAAAATATTTTAAAGAAATATGTATAAGAAATTTTTGCCTAACTCAAGGCACAAGGATTTTCTCTCGTGTGTTCTTCTAGAATTTTTATGGTTTTAGCTCTTAGCCAATCAAATTCAAGTTAATTTTGGGATAGTTGTAAGGTAGGGGCTTGAGATTTATCTTTTCCCCCGTAGAATATCCAATTGTTCCAGGCTCATTTGTTGAAAGGATCTTCCCTTCTCTGTTGAATTATCCTGCCACTTTTATTGAAATCAGCTGACCATGTATGCGTGGACTTTGTTTCTGGCCTGTATTCTGTCCCATCCATCTGTATGTCTGTCCTTAGGAACACAGCACTGCTCAATTAGTGTGGTGCCATTATGGTAGGTCTTGAACCCAGGGAGCATGAATCCTCTAAGCGCTGTGTTTTTTCAAAAATGTTTGGGGCTGTTCGGGCCCTTTGCATTTCCATGTAAGTTTTAGAATCAGCTTGTCAGTTTCTGCAAAAAAGTCTTCGGGTATCTTGCCTGGAATTGTGTTGAATGTGTTAATCAGACTTAAGACAATTGACATCTTAATAGTAGTGTCTTCTGATCCATGAACATGGTATACCTCTCTGTTTATTTAAGTCTTTCAAAATTTCTCTCAGGATTGTTTTATAGTTTTCAGTGTTTATGTTCTTAACATGTTTTGTTAAATATATCTTTAAGTATTCATATTTTTAAAATTGCAATATCCAATTATTCATTGCTAGTATTTAGAAATACAGTCACTTTTTAAGTATTGACCTTATATCCTGTGACCTTGCTTAATAACTCATATATTAGTTCTTGTAGCAATTTTGTAGATTTCTTGGGGTTTTCTACGCAGACAACCCTATTGTCTGCAATAGAGATTTACTTCTTTCTTTCTGATCTGTGTACCTTTTATTTTTTGTTCTTGCTATATTGCACCAGCTGGAACCTCCAGTATAATGTTGAATAGAAGCAATGAGAAGGGACATTTTTGCCTTATTTCTGATCTTGGGAGGATTGCATTCGGACTTTTTCCATTAAATGTATGATATCAGCTGTAGGATTTTCATAGATGCCTTGTATTAGATTGAGGAATTCCTTTCTATTTCTTTCTAGTTGGGTGAGAATTTTTGTTATGGATGGATGTTTAATTTTGTCTAATGCCTTTCTTCATGTATTGAGATGCTCCTGTGGTTTGTTTTTTTTTTTAGTTTGATAATATGGTGAATTATGTTGATTTACTTTTGAATGTTAAGTCATGGTTTATGCCTAGATAAAACCCACTTGGTCATGATGTATTATGCTTTTATTTTTATTTATTTATATTTATTTTTTTGTGAGGAAGATCAGCCCTGAGCTAACATCTGATGCCAATTCTCCTCTTTTTGCTGAGGAAGACTGGCCCTGAGCTAACATCTGTGCCCGTCTTCCTCTACTTTATATGGAACGCCGCCACAGCATGGCTTGACAAGCGGCGCGTCAGTGCGCACCCGGGATCTGAACTTGCGAACCTTGGGCCGCTGAAGCAGAGTGTGCGCACTTATCCACTGTACCACGAGGCTGGCCCCTGTATTATGCTTTTATATACTGTTGCTTTTGATTTGACGAAGTTTTGTGTGAATTCATGAGGGCTGTTGGCCCGTCGTCGTCTTGTCTTGCAGCATCGCCGTCTGGCCTTGATACATGGGTAATTCTGGGGCTGCAGTTTACCTGCCTACAAACAGAGCTCCGTTGTTTACATCTCTGACAGCAGTTGGTGTTGTCAGCATTTTCAGTTCTTCAAATCTAGTATGAAATGCTATCACAGAGTTGTTTTAGTTTGCATTTCCTTTTCCTTTAATATTGAGGAATTTGACATCATTTTGTACGCTTACCGCTGCCAGTGGGTATCCTTCTGAAGTGAAGTGTCTATGTCTTTTTGCCCAGTTTTCTTTTCAATTGTCTCTTATTAATTTGTAGGAATTCTTTCTATCTTCTGGTTATGATTCTTTTATAGGTAATATACATGCCCAGTATCGTCTTCCAGTTTATGGCTGTCTTTTCTCTTTCTTTATGGTATCTTCTGATGAATGGGAGTCCTTGATTTTCCTTTTTTTTGTGTGTGTGAGGAAGATCAGCCCTGAGCTATCTGCCAATCCTCCTCTTTTTGCTGAGGAAGACTGGCCCTGAGCTAACATCGTGCCGATCTTCCTCCACTTTATGTGGGATGCCGCCAAAGCATGGCCTGACAAGCGATGCCTTGGTGGGCATCTGGGATCCGAACCCCGGGCCGCCACAGCAGAGTGCGCGCGCACTTAACTGCTATGCCACCAGGCCAGCCCCTCTTTTTTTTTTTTTTTGCTGAGGAAGATTCACCCTGAGCTAACATCCACTACCAATCCTCTTTTTTTTTTTTTTTTTTTTTGCTTGAGGAAGATTAGCCCTGAGCTAACATCTGTACTAATCTTTCTCTATTTGGTACGTGGGACACCTGCCACAGCATGGCTGACAAGTGATCTAGGTCCGCACCCAGGATCTGAACCCGTGAACCCGGGCTGCCGAAGTGAAGCACATGGAACTTTAACCACTAGGCCATGGGGCCGGCCCCGGGAGTTCTTGATTTTAATGTAGTTGAATTTATCTATCTTTTTCTTTATGGTAAACACCTTTTAGTGTCGTGTTTAAGAAGTTCTTTTTTTTTTTTTTTGTGAGGAGATCAGCCCTGTGCTAACATCCACCAATCCTCCTCTTTTTTTGCTGAGGAAGACGGCCCTGGGCTAACATCTGTGCCCATCTTCCTCCACTTTATATGGGACGCCGCCACAGCATGGCTTGCCAAGCAGTGCGTCGGTGCGCGCCCAGGATCCGAACCAGCGAACCCCGGGCCGCCGCAGCGGAGCGCGCGCACTTAACCGCTTGCGCCACCGGGCCGGCCCCTTTAAGAAGTTCTTTTAAACCCCAAGGTCACAGAGATATTCTCTTGTATTTTCTTCTAAAATTTTAGGATTTGCTTCCACTTTTCTGTCTTTAATTCTCCTGGAATTGGACTTGTGTATGGTGTATTAGAGTTGCATTTTTGTTTTTCTCTCGTTTGGATAAACAGTTTTCCTGGCACCATTTATTTGAATGGTCCTTCTTACCTCACTGATTTGCATGTCCCCTCTTTAATATTTCAAGTTTTATATTATGTAGGGTCTACTTCTGCCCCCTGGTAGTTTTGTCTTGTCTTCCTCGTCTGTCTTTTCATCAGCACCATAAACAGATAGCTTAGTGCTGTCTCTTGGTATCTTCTGGGGCCGATACCCTACTTGTTCTTCCTGAGAATTGTCTGTGCTAGTCTTGATATTTTGACCTTGCTTATAAGTTTTAGAATTGACTTTTTGAGGCCCATGGAAATCCCTGTAGGTTATTTTGATTGGAATTGTACTGATCTGTGGGTCAGTTTGGGGAGAATTGATATCTACAATACAGTATCTACCTATCCATGAATGTGGTATGTCACTCTATTTAGATCTTCTGTAATAACTTTCAGTCAAGTTTTATATATATTTTTCCATATATGTCTTGCACATATTTTGTTAGATTCATTCTGGGACAGTCTAAGTTTATTACTGCTATTGTAAATTGTAGTTTTTTTAAATTACATTTCCTGATTCTATGTTGATGGTGTGTTGAATTGCAATTGAATTTTGGATGTTGATTTTATGTCTAACAGTCTTGTCTAACTCTTTCATTAAAAAATGTGTGTGCAGATTTTTTGGGTGTTATATGTAGAGAATCTTGTTCTATGCCATTAATGACAATTTTATTTCATTTGCATCCTTATGCTGCCACAGCCTCACCTGTCCTCTAGTTGATTGGGCTTGCTGGGATCTGTGATATGGTGTTGGGTAGAAGGGGTGATGACTGACATCCTTGAATCATTCCTGATTTCAGAGGAAATACCTCTAATTTACCCTTGAAGATGATGGTTTGTAGATTCTTTTCACCAGGTTAAGGAAGTTCCTTCCCGTTCCTAATTTTCTTAAGTTGTTTTCTTTTTTCGGCAAGGGATATTTATTTTTTAATCATGAGTGGATGTTGAGTTTATCAAATGCTTTTTCTGCAACTGTGGGACTTACCTTCATGTTATTTACAACTGAACGGTGTCACTGTCTGCTCCTTCTCCCGCCGCATGCCCGCTTGGTTGTTCTCTGGCCTCTGCTGCACCCCCGTAATTCCTGGAGAGCACAGAAGCCATCAGTGCAGAGCCCCCCAGCTTCCCCTCCCTGAGTGCTCAAACCTGCTGCCTGGTGCCACGCCCCCTCCCGCCTGTGGCCACAGGGCCTCTCTCCTGCGGCCTCTCTCTCCTTTGCTTGGACCTAGCCCTCTGGGTCCCCTTTGCTCTTTCCAGCTGGCTCCTCAGTGTGTCCTTGCCCACCCTGCTGGAATGTGGGACGTCCTCCTTCACCCCTCCCGACGGCCGAGCCCCTCTCTTCCTTCCCGTGTCCATTGTGTGTCGCTTCATGTGGGAAACCAGTCAGGCCCCTCAGATTAGGTGAGGAAGTGCGTGCTCTTACAGTGCTGAGCAGCTCTCCTTCATAGTGCGGATGGCAGGTATGCGACCAGTAGCATTGATTGGTCGTAGCACTGGTTGGTCGTGGCACTGGTTGGTCGTAGCACTGATTGGGTACGGGGGCTTGTGGGCTAGTGCCTGCCTTCCCCACTGTGTAAGAAGCTCCAGGAGACGGTGCAGTGTTGGTGTGTGTTTCTGGTCTTTGTTGTGCCTGGCACATAGTAGGTCCTCAGGGCGTGTTTACTGACTGACTGAAGGAATGAGTGAATGTGGTTCGGCTGCTCAAAGTCCCGTGTTTTGCTTCTTCCTCTCAGGAGTGTGGTGATAAGTGAGGTTGCCAGAGAGCTGAAGTTTTGCTGTGAATCACATAGGGTGCATAGCATCTGCTACCTGACCTCAGTTTCCTTAAAATCTCACACAGGGTTAGCACTGTTGAAAACATTTTCAGAACAAGAAGAGCGCTCTGAAGTTAGCTGCTGTGGACCCAGGCCCTGGACGGGCCTCTCGCCCGGCCTCTGGAGCCTTGTCCTTCTGTGGCGTGGACAGCCCCTTTCTGCTTCAGCGAGCCGCTCTTCTTGCATTTGACGCTTTCAGATTAGTCCTTCTTTTCTGCCTCTTTGGCTAAATGCTGGCTTACTAGCCGGGGAAACGCGTGAGAGGGCAGAGATGTTTGTCTCAGTCTGGACGGACTGGGGTTTAGATTAGAGAAGATGATCCTGACCCATCCAAGGAAGCAGAGGTTGCTGAGGAGAATGCCATTATGGATAACTGAAAGGGAGAGTTCTTTTGTCTGATCTTGAAAAAGTCCAGGACATTCCTCCAGAGCATCCTGTGCATTCTCTGCCTTGGTGTTCCTGCTGATCCACCTGTCCGGTTTCCAGAGCTCACTGGACATGATGTGGCTTTGTGGAGAGCGGTGCATTCTTCAGGCACCTGCTTCCAGGCTGCCTTCCTGAGGTTTTGGTAGGAGTGTTTGCTTGTTTATTCTTCTTTTGTTTATTTATACACACTCTTAATCTAGAAAGAACTTAGTTAGGGTGAATAACAAAAATGCTCATAATAGGAGAAGAGAAGATTACGAGAAAGTCAGGGGAAAGGGAAGATAAAGGGAGGATAAGATGGAGCCGAGGTCGAGAGCAGAGTGCCCACTGGGCATCTGTTCAGTTGCTGGGGGGTGGGATGGACACAAATTGGGAATGGAGCTTCTGCCAGTCCAGGCAAAGGGACACCAGAGTATTATTGTCTGAGTGGAATGCCGAATCTGCAAATGAGAGAGAACGCGTTAAAATCATGATTGGATAAAAGTGCTCTGTTAGTGCAGAATATTTAGAATTTTGGATGCAAGAACAAGAGTTAAATGTGCCTTGGGCGTTGTGCTCAGAGTCCAGGAGAGCTGAAGGGAGGTTTCCCTAAGCCCAGACCGTGCGCTGGCTGTCCTCACTGGAGGGCCGCCCTGGTAGCTGATTTGCAGAGTCTGGGCCACCGGCTTTGGTGCCAGGAGGGTGGGGGTTTGGAAGCCCACCTCGGCTGTGGGTCCAGGGCTCCCGGAGAAGGAGCGCAGGGAAGCCTCTGAGGCCCTTGGATTTCAGGGATTTTGAAGATGAGAGAAAAAGAGAAACCGATGTTGGAGAGTTAAAGTAAGGACGGAAGAGAAGGCAGGAGTGGTGTCAGGGCCTGAGGCGTTCTCAGCAGAGGTCTTCCACCAAAAGATGTGGAGAGAAACCTGCCGGAGGTCACAGAAGTTGTTTCCTGTTGCTGCACCTTTACAAGCAGGGACGGGGGCATCAGGCCAAGTGTGCTCGGGCAGATGCGCGGATACCGAGAAGTGAAGGGAGGCTGCCCCATGTGAGTGTGGGGCCCGGTGCAGCTCCAGGCCAGGGCTGTGCGGCTGTGAGGTTGGAGTGGAGAGCCTGGCTCTCATCAGAGGGTCCCTGTCCTCCATCGTACCTGTTGGCCGGGGAGCCAGCCGCGTCTTTTCTGGGGCAGTGTTTTCCCTGCATCTTCCAGAAAAGCAGCGAGATGGATGAAGAGCCACGGAGCCCTGCATTTGCAAAGTGGGGCCACTTAGACCGTCCTTTTGCTGTTCATTAAGAGTCCATTAAGTGCAAGGCCCCAGCCACCCTGGGCCACATGCGGCAGAATGGAGTGTCCAGGACCAGGGTGGGCAGACCTCTACGGGAGAGAGCACCTCAGCTTGACGGGTCCGTCCGTGTGAGAGAGCACCAGGCCATGGTGACTGTAACGGGACAGTGTGTGCAGCCACAGGGACAGAGACGGGGACAGTACATGGGCCACGGGGCAGCCCTGGCAGTCTTGGGCCACGCAGGTGGCACCCCTTGGTGGTGGACCTTGGGGAGGAGGGAGGAGGAAATGACCCCAGAGGTTTGAGGGGCCGCGGGGCCTGTGGACTGTAACCTTCCTGACATGCTGTCACTCAGAACTTGTTGGCACTGTTTTTCTTTTTGTGATTTCGTTTAAGTGACAAAGTGTTTCTAATGCTAATTTAAGGAACTGTAAATAGTGTCCCAGGATGCATCTTCTGCTGGGATGTAAACACCCTTAGGTGTATCTTGATCCTATTTTTTCATCTCGTAAGTACGTAACTCAGCACGCACATCTGACCTTTACATAAGTTGGTCATGTGTGTTGTTTTGCAGTTGTCTTTCACATCAGGGACACGCGTCCCTGCCAGCACACAGGTGGACTGCATTCTTTTTGCTGGTGCGTGGTGTCAGTGGTGTGGACGCGGCCAGTTGGCCTCCCCGTCCACTGCTGGGCGAGTGTCCCACTGCACAGAGACCCAGAACTGCAATCACTGGGTCAAGGGACGCGTGACCACATTGGTGCTGCCAAAAAAGACCCTCCCAGAAGTGTGTCCTGCCCCCACTCTGTGCAGGGTGGATGACAGAAATGAGCTAACCTTGCGCTTGTCTGGTGGGTAGAAACCGTCACCTCGTCGAGACTCCTGCCTGCTAGTAAGGTTGGGTGTCTTTGCTGTTGCTGGCCCTGTGTGTTGCTTTTGGGAATTGCTTGATACGTTTTTTTGACCAATTTTTAAAGTAGGAAGGCGGTTCTGGTTACTGGCAACTTAGTGAAATTTTTGGGCAAAATTTTGTTTTCAGAAATTCAGAAACTCTAAACCTGTCCATTACAAAATTTCAACCTGTATGGACATGTTTGATGTCAGGAAAGACCCCCCCCCCCCCCCGCCTCCGCCCCATTCTCATTCTCATTTTCCAGCCCATCCTGTGGGGACCAGTTCTGCCAGGGTGTGTGCCTGTGTGCATGGGTGCGTGTGCACACATTAGTGAGTACTAAACTCAGCGTCTGAGGAGTTCAAGAGGACACACTGCTGTCCTAAGTTTCATCAAGACCTGGCAAGTCGCTGAGTCGAGTGAGAGGTTTAGCAGTTGTGCATCGGGTCCTGAGCCTCAGGCCGTTTTCTGCTTTGACCCTGAACCAGTGTACGGTTTGCCAGATGTGGGGCGCGAGGCCGACTTGAAGGCCAGAGAAAGATGGGAGGGATCTGGCTGTGAGAGGGCTTTTTGGTTTTTTGTTTTAGTCCCACATCTCTGGTATTTTTTCTCATCTGTAGCATTCGAAAGCGTTGACGGCACAAGAAATCAGCTCCTTTTGTCCGCCCTGGCGGGCGCAGCCCTGGCCACTGATTCTACTTCCCTGGCCATCGCCCTCACCCTGGCGTGTCTTGTGTGCACCTGGCCTGAGGGGTGTGGTTTGAATTAATTTTCTCTTCTCTGAACATCAGATAACAAGACAGCTATGCTATTGACTAATTTTCCACTAAGATGGCCATGCCCACGCCTACTGAGGTGACAGCGGAGCGTTAGGAGTGGCTCCCAGTGCTCGTGCCAGAGGAAGGCTGAATCCAGACCACCCCTCATGGAGCCGGGGCACCAATGGGCCACGGAACGGCGATTTTTAAGAAAAGGTCATAAGGCACAGTGCTAGGCGGGGGAGTTTTTATTACTAGGTATTATTAAATGACTGGACAATCACTTTAGCATTTCAGGGCTATTTTAAATTTTGTGTCTATTTACACCGTAAATCTAAGTTAATATTAGACTTTTATGTAAAAAAGCTATGCTCTGTAGTTTTTGGATGATGTAACATCTGTGACCTTAATGCCATTTACTACATCTGTTCAGTTGAAGGGCCTTGAAACTCTGGCTGTTGACACGCTGACTGGCGCACAGGCCGCTCTCTCCTTGCTCTTGCAGGTGTGGCGTGAGTTTCCTAGCAGCTCCTTGGTGCTTGGCCTGGTGGCCCCGAGGCCTCCCCTGGTGTGCTGTCACATTTGCCTTTCCTGGATTGTCCTGCTCTGCCCTCTGCCTGCGCACCCACCTCACCTTTATGTGATTGTACCCCACAGCACTCTGTTCTCCCCTCTTGTCTAGCCCCTGGGCCGGCCCCTGGCCCCTGTCGGTCATCTGTTTTATGTCTGTGTTCTCTACTAGACTGTCCGTGCCTGGAGGCCAGGAGTGGGTGCGTGGGAACTGACTGAGAACGTGTGTGTCTGTTGGGTGAAGATAGCAGGATGCCTGCTACTGGGGGCTCGTGCCCAACCAAGCTCCTGGGTGTGTTAGGGTTGCTAGGAACACATCTGTTTACTTTGCCCTCGCCCTCCCTGCCCCCACAAACCAAGCTCATTTCACCTAGATTTGCATCTCTAGATAGCAAAGCATTTTCCACCTCCAGTTTTTATTTTGAAAAATTTCAGACTTAGAGAGAAGACTAACACAATGAACACCTAAGTACTCTCCCCTAGATTCCCCTATTCCTGACAGTTTTATCAAAGCTGTTTAATCTGTAGCTGATGTGAGGTTGGTGTTTAGAGGTATGAGCCTGTGCCTGTGTTACACTGTTGGAGTCATTAGGCAAAGGGCTGTGTGGCTTCCATGTCTTAGATGTGCAGCTCACTGTGGGGAAAGATGTCTGTGGGTGGATGTCAGCAGGTTTAGGTGCGAGTTCATGACAGGGGTCTACTTCTAGTCTAGGCTGGCTTAACAGAAATGTGCGCACACACACACAAATTGCGTATTACATGTAAATACATTCATATGTTAATAATTTCTTAATCTTACCGAAGTATGTTAGTTATTTAAAGTTAACTTGTACTTAAAGAGAATTTAAGGAGGTAACATTTGGGGGCATATTGGGGCCCAGAGCAGCCCTGGTGGGACGAGGGCTATAACCACCTGTGCAGCTGGCAGTGAGAACCGCGTGGCTCCGTCCGCTGCCCGTCGCTCTGAGTGTTCTCCACTTAGCACGTGCGGGAGGCCAGAGCAGGCCCTGTTCAGGAGTCCAGGGCCTGGGGTCCAGTCCTCTATCCCGTGCCTCGGGGAGCCCCGACTGCAGGAATGGAGCGCAGGGAACCCTGCATGTGGGCAGGGCCTGTGCTTACTTCACGAAGAAGGAGCGACAGTGACACAGCTCAGAAACCCACCGTGAGGTTTGACAACTTGGAAGATGCCACGGTCCCTGCCGGAGGAGAGTGTCCTTGCAGGCTCTCTTTAGGAGCCCGTTCCCATCACTTGGAAGGCCAGGGTGCAGGCGAGGGGAAGCAGCTCACCAGCAGGAGTGAGGGGCCAGGGCAGGTGTTTCCTGACCACTGCTTCTCTCTTGTGTCAGTAGGATAATGCTGTGCCCACCGTCGTAGGCCCAGGGCATGGCAGATAGTCAGTGTTTAATGAATCTGTGACTTAGATGTTTGTAAAGTGAGATTAGTGGTTTTTTAGTAAACCAATGCAGAAAATTATTTATTGGCCAAATACGTTTTATCCTGCTCTGAAGACACGGAGACGAAGACAGTTCTGGGAATAAGGGTTTTGTGGTCTGCAGGAAGAGAAATGCAGCGTGTGGGGAATTGAGGGCCTGGGGCGGGCACAGGGCGTGCCCGCACGCTGACATGTTGTGGGCTCCCTGACCTGCTCTTGGACTTGTTCCTTCGTGCCGACGTTTGCGGGCCACCTGTCACAGTGCTGCCCCCGGGCAGCTCACATGGAGAGGGGAGACAGACGTTAGGGGCAGTTGCATCCGGGACAAATGCTGCGGCAGAGCTAGAGAGAGGCTGGCTTGCCCAGGGAGGGCCGGGCAGGTTCTCCTGAGGACGCGGGGCTTGAGCTAGCTCCGGACGATGAGTGGGGTTAGGAGGCGACTGGGAAAGAAGGAATGTTCTAGGTGGGGGCCCTGTGGCGGGCAACAAGGTCTGTGGCTAGCTTCTATATGCTGCGAGGTGAGACTGCAGAAAGAGGTGGGGGCTGCCCTGCTGGGCTTGGAGGCCACCATAGGGAGGATGGCCTTACCCCAGGAACTGTGGGACGCCACCGAAAGCTTTGTGGCAGGAGGGTTTCCAGAAGATCACTCTGTTGTGATGGGAGATTCATCGAGGTTGTTGTGTGTGTCAGTAGCTCATTCCTTCTCACCTGTAATTACTTTTCCGTTGTATGGACGTATCAGAAATCGTTTGACCTTCCATCTAATCGTGTACTTTTAGGTTGTTTCCAGTTTTGGGCTCTTACAGATAACGCTGCTATGAATAACTCGTGTGTAAGTCTCTGTGAGGGTATATTCTTTCTTTTCTCTTGGTGTATGCCTAGGAGTGGAAGGCAGGTTCAGGGGTGTGTTGAACTTCTTAAGAAACTGCAGAATACGTTCCCACCAGCAGCATTTGAGAGCTCTGATTCCAGCACACTCCAATTAGAGGTGGCCAGTCTTTACCTCAGCCATGTAGTGGGTTGTATAATGGGATCGCACTGTGGATTGAATTTGCATTCCTCTAATGACTAATGATGTAGCATCTTTTCATGTACTTATTTGCCATCTGTATATCTTTTTTGGTGAAGTGTCTATTCAAATCTGTTGCCCATTTTTTTGTATCAGGTTGTTTATTTTCTTATTATTGAGTTTTGAGAATTCTGTATATGTTCTGGATACAAGCCCTTTATTAGATATATGCCTTACAGAGATTTTCTCCCATCCTGTGGCTTGTCTTTTCATTCTCTTAGCAGTGTTTTTTTTTTTTTTTTTGTGAGGAAGATCAGCCCTGAGCTAACATCCATGCTAATCCTCCTCTTTTTGCTGAGGAAGATTGGCCCTGAGCTAACATCTATTGCCAATCCTCCTCCATTTTTTTTTCCCCAAAGCCCCAGTAGATAGTTGTATGTCATAGTTGCATATCCTTCCTAGTTGCTGTGTGTGGGATGCGGCCTCAGCACGGCCGGAGAAGCGGTGCGTCGGTGCACGCCCGGGATCTGAACCCAGGCCGCCAGTAGCAGAACGCGCACATTTAACTGCTAAGCCACGGGGCCAGCCCCCAGCAGTGTGTTTTGAAGAGCTTAAGTTTTTAATTTTGGTGAGGTCCAGTTTATCAATTTCTTCTTTTATGGATTGTGTTTCTGGTGTTGTATCTAGAATACCTTTGCCTAACCCATGGTCACAAAGATTTTTTCCTGTGTTTTTCTTCCAGAAGTTTTAGAGTTTTAGGGCTTAAATTTAGGTCTAGGATCCATTTTTTTTAATTGATGTTTTAATAGTTTATAACATTGTGAAATTTTTGGTTGTACATTTTTGTTTGTCCATCACCATATACATGTCTCCCTTCACCCCTTGTGCCCACCCCCTACTCCCATTGCCCCTGGTAACCACAATACAGTTTTCTCTGTCCATTTGTTGGTTTATATTCCACATATGAGTTAGTAGGATCCATTTTGAGTTGATTCTGGTGTGTGGTGTGAGGTATGGATCCAAGTCAACAGTCTGTATGTGGATGCCCACGCACCCCCACGTGTTGAAAGATTGTCCTTTTCCCGCTGAATTGCCTCTATGCCTTTGCCGAAAATCAGCTGTCTGTGTATGTGCGGGCCTGTTTCTGGACTCTGTTCTGTTCCATTGATCTGTTTGTTTACCTTTAGGCCAATACTACACCATCTGGATTACTGTAGCTTTCTTGTACATCTTGGAAACAGGTAGTGTTGGTCCTCTGGCCTTGTTCTTTCTCATAGTTGTTTTGGCTACTCTGGGACGTTTGCATTTCTGTATGGTTTTTAGAATCAGCTTGTCTGTTCCCACACAAAAAGCTGCCGAAACTTAGATGGATTGTATTACATCTGCAGATCAATTTGGGGAGAGTTGACATCTTAACGATACTGAGTTTCCTTACCCGTGAGCAAGGGATGGTAAATCTCGTCACTTATTTAGGTCTTCCTTAATTTTCTTCAGCAGTGTTTTGTAGTTTTCAGCGTATGCTAGGATGAATTAAAGTTTATGATTTTACAATAGCATCTGAGGTGTGCAGGGAGCTGCAGATGCTGGGCCACATATTGGGTCAAAAGCTTTATCTTTAGCTAAATATTCAGAAATGCAATAATGTCAGCACCCCCAGCACTTCAGCAACAGCATTTTCTCCTGTGCTGTTCTTGCTGTAAGTCGTAAATTGGCTCCTGTAAAAACGAAAAAGAAAACATTTGGCATAGTGGTAAACAGGTTGCCCTATGTGGGTACTGTTACAACACGGATGCCTGCTTGAAGAAATAGGACAAGGCTTCCAGGAGAAAAGTGCGCCAGATTCTGGTGGCCCTTTTCCACACTCGAGGTTGTGTCCGTGCTTGTTGGTGGGTCCTGCACCACTGTCTGGTGGCACATCAGGGGCTGAGAGTGCGAGTTTACCAGAAAGGATGGTCAGGGTTGTGCGTTTTGTGGGCGATAGTGAGGAGGAGTGTCCTCAAAGTAGGGGGTAAGGTCGTGACCCTGACCTGCTGCTCTTAAGGAGGGAAACCCGAGAACCACTGGTGGATCGCGCATGAATCCTGCGTGAGTCGGGGTCCTTTCAAAGGTGGCACCATGACAGCGACACGGCCTGGTACAGTCGGTGCACTCTGTTCCCTCCCTCCGTAGGTTTAGGGAGGGTGAGTGTGGTGCCGGAAGGACACAGGAGCCCCTTACTCACAGGTCTTAACCCTGCCAGCTTTTCTGGAGTCACAGCTCTGCAGGTTTCATCACTTTTTGGGGGGTAATATGAAAGACTAAGAGCCCTGAGAATAAAAGGAACATGTAGGTGGTAATTTAAATCAGCTTTACTGGTGTCTGTATTGGCATCTTCTGGAGTCTACTGCCGTTGGAGGACTTGGGGGACCCTGTCCTGGGGGAGGGGAGCCTCTGGGCAGGCGGGGGGAGGTGGTATGGCGGGAGGGCTGTGTCACGCCTTGGCCAGTCGCTGTTCGCCTGGGCTCTTGGCCCCGTGGACCCTCCTCCGTCCACACTCCTCTTCCTTCTGCCAGCTGCAGCCTGGGGCCAGCAGGTCCCTGTCCGACCGGACGGTCCTCCTCAAAGCCTCCCCGAGCTCTTCTGAGCGGTTAGGAGGCGCCGCACCGTGTGCAGTGCTCAGTGTGAGTTCTCCAGCTCTACTTCAGACTGCGCCTTGGTGGTGCGTTCTCTACTCCTCTTGATTCCGGCTTCTTTAGTGTCAGCATTGGGGTTTGGGGGTTGGGTTCATTTTGCACATGTCTAACTGGGGGGGTTTGCCTTTTGTACTGTTTTGACAGACTCTCAGTGAAGTCTGACAGGTGGTAGCACTAGAGACCCCCACAGAGATGAGAGTGAGGGCAGAGGTCTGGTCCCTCTGACCTGGGCTGCCATTCCCTGCTCATGTCCCTGCAGCCTGGGCCATTTTCCTGGACGAGGTGCCCTCCCAGGCCGGGGGAGCCTCTGAGCTAAGGTGGAAGGACAAGCTTGTGTGAAGGGCTGTCACAGGCGAGGTCAGGGGGACGCAGTGCACAGCCCCTGGTGCCGACTCCTGAAGGTTGTGCTGAAGAGCGTTTTCTCGGAAGTGATGTCCTCCCGGTGGAGGTTCCCAGACGAGTCGAATAATGCCTGTTTAATTTGTAGTGTGGCTTTGGCTGACCTACATTTTGGTTAAAAATATAGTAAAAAATGTTGGTATGAGAGGGATTAGAAAAACCATGGCACTGTAAGAGCACTTGAGTTTATCTTGAACTCCGGTGCTTGAGTGCGGGTAGGATCCATTCAGTCTTCAAGAACTAGTGGTGGTGCTGGCGCTAAGGTGAGGGACGTGGTCCCCCACAGAGCTGGGGGGGCCTCTGCCTGCTGCACGCTCCACTTCCCGCCCTGGAAGCTCCTCGGCCTCCCGGACAGGCTGGTTGTATGAAGGAGCACGTGGAGGCTCAGTCACTGCCAATCGGCGCAGCCTTAGAACTGCGCGTCGTGATTCTAAGACCTGAGCTTTCACAGTAACGAAGAATAGAAGAGAGCCTAAGTCTTCACCAACAAGGAAATTATAAATACATTTTGGATGAAATATTATGTAGCCACTGAAAATTATGTTTTTGAAGAATGTTTAATGACGTGGAAAATGCTTATGATACAAGAAGTGAAAAGAAGAAAATGGCAAACTGAATATCACAAAATGATCTCAATTTTCTTACAGTTATCAGAACACATATGTTGTACGTATGCACATAGGATAGAGAGTGGAAAGAGACATTCAGCCCTATTAACCAAAGCAGGTAGGATTTCAGGAGATTTCTATTTTCCTTGTATGTCACTGCATTTCTCAAGTTTTCTATCATGAACGCTTATTTCTGTACTAAGAAAGATATTAAAATTATTAGAAACGAAAATCTAAGTTGTTTCTGTCTGCTGGATCTAGCTGCATCATGATCATTGCTCGTGCAGTTGGCTGGTTTTGGTTTCAGAGTGTCCTGAGTGGAGGGCAGGGGAGACGACGAGGGCAGAGGGAGCAGTGGGCGGCGCTGTGGGGTGAGGGCCTCTGGTGCCGGGAGGCTGGCTGCATCAGGAGGCAAGGCCCAAGTCCATGGCTCCTGGCCGTTCTTGTTAGCTGCCTTTGGGAATTGACCTCTTGGCCTGGAATTGACCACATTGGCCAGATTCAGTGAATCTGAAGGGTCTTTTGAAATGGAAGTTGTGTTTACTGTGGCAAGCTTGGCTTTCTCCTTCCTCATTGGAGGGTCTGAATGAGTATGGCCCAGCATATATAGCCCTCCTCTCAGTCACCATTGAAACGAAACTGCCAGGGTGTGTGGGTGGTGTGGGTTTTAGGTGCATTTGTGAGGGAAGGCGCTGTGGTATGCCACGCAGCTGCTGCTGGGTGTTCTCGGAGAGATCACTCACCGTCGGCCTCGGTGGCCCTGTCTGTGAGGTGGGTCCCCTTCCTTGAGCCGCCCCTTGCGTGCGCAGAGGCATAGTGATGGGGCCGGGTGGGATGGACGTCCCCAGGCCGTGGTGCTGCGTGTATTGCAGGTGATTACTTCTTCATGACCTTTCATCTGAAAT